>NC_060069.1:155419624-155726012 GCF_922984935.1 Meles meles | reverse complement strand
GGATGCAAAGATGGCAGAGGAGTAGGGAACTCCATTTCAGCCAGTATCCTGAATTGAACTGGATACCTACCAGACCATTCTGAACACCTATGAAATCAGCCTGTGATGTAAGAAGATATATCTTGATCTCTACAAACAGAATATCTCAGGTAGTTGGTCTAGAGGTGTGATGCAGGGATCAGTGATCTGCTGGCAGATATGGGAAGATAAACAGAAGGGGGAGGGAGCCCCTGGAATTCTGTGCTGCTGGAGTTCAAAAGTCTCCCACGCTGGGGAATGGGCACAGACTTGCAGACTGGTAGTGGCAGGGAAAGTACTTTAGGACAGCCCCCCCTCCCACCCCCAACACTGAAACCTGGAGTTTCTGGGAAATTAATGTGAACTGGGGATGGCTGGTATTTTTAGAAGCACAAAGGGGAATGATGTGCCTGGACCTGGAAGCAAGGGCTGGAAGTGCTGCTGTGGGGATGCACAACCCAGGTCCCTGTGGTTTTTGGCAGCGAGGACAGAAATGGAGACAGTGTGGCCTGGAGAGCTCTCTGTAGAACAGACTTCTTTGAAAATTTTTATTTATTTATTTGACAGAGATCACAAGTAGGCAAAGAGGCAGGCAGAGAGAGAGAGGGGGGAAGCAGGCTCCCCACTGAGCAGAGAGCCCGATGTGGGGCTCAATCCCAGGACCCTGAGATCATGACCTGAGTCAAAGGCAGAGGCTTAACCCACTGAGCCACCCAAGTGCCCCTAGAACAGACTTTTGAGACAGAGGTTTGGATATGGTCATTTCTGCTCTCCCAGAAGAGATGTGGAAAGCCTCCAGGGAAAGTCACCAGAGAACAAAAGCCCCCAAAACCTGATTTTCACTGAGCCTATCCCCGCCACAGGGCATAGGGCAACTCTGCCCAAACAGGGTTGCCTGAATAACAGCATGGCAGGCCCCTCCCCCAGAAGACAGGCTGGAAGAACAAGAAGCCAGCAACCCTAAGGACCCTATAAAAAAGGTGCATCTTGCTTGGGTTGTGGTCAATAATTTGGACTCTGTACATTCCCTCAACAACCCCTCAACAAACTGGCTAAGAGGAGGAACTCCCAACATAGAAAACACTCAGAGACTGTGACCTCTGCCACAGGACTATTGGATATGGACATAAGCAAGATGTTGGAAATAGACTTCAGGGTAATAGTTATACAGACAATAGCTAGGATGTAGAAAACCATTAATGACAACATAGATTCTCTAAGGGTAGAAATGAGAGTTGATCTGGCATAACTTAAAAATGCTATCAATGAGATCCAATCTAATCTAGATACTCTGACAGCTAGGGCAAATGAGACAGAAGAATGAATTAGTGATCTAGAAGACAAACTGACATTAAGGAAGGAACAGGAGAAGGCCTGGAATAAATAGCTTAAAATATATGAAAGCAGAATTAGAGAAATAAATGATGCCATGAAATATTCCAAAATCAGAATTATTGCGATCCCTGAGAGGGTGGAGAGAGAGGACTAGAAGATATATTTGAGCAAATCCTAGCCGAGAACTTCCCTAATCTGGGGAATGAAATAAGCATTCATGTCCTAGAGGCAGAGAGAACACTTCCCAAGATCAAGGAGAATAAACCAATGCCCAGGCATGTAGCAGTAAAACACTAATCTTAGAACCAAGGATATCATCTTAAGGGCAGGTCAGGGGAAGAGATTCCTTATGTGCAAAAGGAGGAACATCAGAATAATGTGAAACCTGTCCACAGAGATATGGCAAGCCAGAATGGGCTGGCAAGACATATTTATGGTACTAAATAAGAAGAACATGCAGCCAAGAATTCTTTATCTGGCAAAGGTGTCATTCAGAATGGATGGAGAGCTAAGGAGCTTCCAGTACCAGCAGATACTGAAAGAGTATGTGACCACTAAGCTGGTACTGTAAGAAATATTAAGGGGGGGGGGTGGTTCTATAAAAGGAGAAAGACTCCAAGAGTGATATAGGACAGAAAAATATAGAGATAATCTATAGAAACAAGGACTTCACAGGCAACATGATGACAACAAAATTGTATCTTTCAATAATCACTCTCAACGTGAACAGCCTAAATTCTCCCATAAAAGAACACAGGTTTGCAGATTGGATAAGAAGACAGGACCCATCCATATGCTGTCTACAAGAGACTCACTTTGAACCTAAACATACATTCAGACTGAAACCGAAAGGATGGACAACATCTTTCATGCCAATGGATTGCAAAAGAAAGCTGGGGTAGCAATCCTCTTATAAGACAAATTAGATTTTAAGCTAAAGACTGTAGTCAGAGATACAGAAGGACACTATATCATTCTTAAAGGGTCTATCCAATAAGAAGATCTAATAATTGTAAATATCTATGCCTCTAACATGATAGTAGCCAACTACATAAGCCAACTGTAAACCAAAACAGAGACATATTGATAATAATACATTAATAGTAGAAGATGTTAACTCCACTCTCAGCAATAGACAGATCACCCAAGCAGAAAATCAACAAAGAAACAAGAGCATTGAATGACACACTGGACCTGATGGACCTCATAGATATATACAGAACATTCCACCCTAAAACAACAGAATACTCATTCTTTTTGAGCACACATGGAACTTTCTCCAGAATAGACCACATACTGGGTTGCAAATCAGGGTTCAACTGATACCAAAAGACTGAGATTATTCCCTGCATATTCTCAGACCACAGTGCTTTGAAACTCGAACTCAACAAAAGGAAAGTTTGGAAGAAATTCAAACACTTGGAAGCTAAAGACCATCCTGCTCAAGACTGGTTGGGTCAACCAGGAAATCAAAGAAGAACTTAAACAATTTATGGAAACGAATGAGAATGGTAACAGTCAGTCCAAAACCAATGGGATATGGCAAAGGCAATCCTAAGGGGGAAATAGATAGCCATCCAAGCCTCACTCAAAAAAAAAAAAAAAAAAAAAAAAAAAAAAAAAAAAAGGAAAGAAAAAGAAAAAAGAAAAATCCTGGATACACAAACTATCTTTACACCTTAAATAACTGGAGAATCAACAACAAATTAACCTAACCCATGCAGGAAAAGGGAAATAATTAAGATTAGAGCAGAGATCAATGAATTAGAAAGCAGAAATACAGTAGGATACATCAACAAAACTAGAAGCTGGTTCTTTGAGAGAATTAGTAAGATTGATAAACCACTGGCAGACCTATCCAAAAGAAAAGAGAAAGGCCTTAAATTAATAAAATTATGAATGAAAGGGGAGAGACCATGACTAACACCAAGGAAATAGAAATAATCATCAGAAATTATTATAAACAGCTATTATGCCAATAAGTTAAGCAACCTAGAAGAAATGGATGCCTTCCCAGAAACCTCTAAACTTCCAAGACTGAAACAGGAAGAAATTGGTAACCTGAGTAGATAAATAACCAGTAATCAGATTGAAGCAATGATCAAAAACCTTCCAAAAAACAAGAGTTCCTGGGGAATTCTACCAAACATTCGAAAAAGAAATCATACCTATTCTCCTGAAGCTGTTTCAAAATATAGAAGCAGAAGGAAAAATTCCAGACTCTTTCTGAGGCCACCATTACCTTGATCCCAAAACCAGGCAAAGACCCCATCAAAAAGGAGAATTTGAGACCAATATCCCTGATAAATGTGGATGCCAAGATGCTCAACAAGATAGTAGCTAATAGGATCCAACAGTACATTAAAAGGATGATCCAGGGGGCGCCTGGGTGGCTCAGTCGGTTGAGCAGCTGCCTTCAACTCAGGTCATGATCCCATGATACTGGGATCTAGTCCCACATCGGACTCCCTGCTCAGTGGAGAGCCTGCTTCTTCCTTTCCCTCTGCCTGCCACTCTGCCTACTTGTGCTCTATGTCTCTGTCAAATAAATAAAAATAAAAAAATCTTAAAAAAACAAAACAAAACAAAACAAAAAAAAAACATAAAAGGATGATCCATCATGACCAGGTGGGATTTACCTGAGTTGCAAGGGTGGTTCAACATTTGTTCTATCACAACCAATGTGACAGAACACATTAATAAGAGAAGAGAGAAGAACTACATGGTCCTCTCAACTGATGCAGAAAAGATATTTGACAAAATACTGTACCCTTTCCTGATTAAAACTCTTCAGAGTGTAGGGATAGAGGGAACATTCCTCAATTTCATAAAATCCATCTATGAAAAGCCCACAGCAAATACCATTCTCAATAGGGAAAAGCTGAGAGCCTTTCTCTTAAGATCAGGAACATGACAAGGATGCCCACCCTGGTCACTACTGTTCAACATAGTACTTGAAGTCCTAGCAACAGCAATCAGATAACAACAACAACAAACACATTCAAATTGGCAAAGAAGAAGTCATACACTCTGTCTCTTTGTAGATGACATGATACTTTATGTGGAGAACCCGAAAGACCCCATCCCCGGATTACTGGAACTCATATATTCAGTAATGTGGCAGGATACAAAATCCATACATAGAAATTGGGTTGCTTTCTTATACACTTAAATGGAAAATAACAGGGAGGTCATTATCAGCCCTTCTGAGGGGAAGAACTTAAAGTAAGGACCCTACCCTTGCTTTTAGGGTCTCCCACCTTTCATTTGGGTGAGGCTGAAAATCCTTGGTGAAGAGTGAAAAATAATTAGTATAGTAGAGGCCCCTTTCCAACATGCATGTTCTTGTGAAGGGAGGCATGTGGTGGAGGTTCAGTGAGGCCACAGGCAGCCAGGCTTGGACGGGGCAGTAAGAATCTTCTTGTTTTACTGGTGTCTTGGGCCTCACTCCCGGGGACTCATTGTCCATACCCAACCCATATTCAATTTTCTTCATTGTCTCAGAGCACCCTATGGATGTATCTAAGTTCCCTCTGTCATTTCACACTTGGAAATTGTTTTTTCCCCAATGAGTTTGCTATTCAGAGACTACAGGGGGTATCTTCCCTTCATGCTATACTAGAGGCTGGCACAATAGGCTTCACGTCACAGCCAACCATGCTCATTGGTTTGTATATTGTCTGTGGTTACGTTCATGCTGCAGCAGCAGAGCTGAGATCTGACCGGAGTGTGTCACCTGCAAAGCTAAACATACTACTATCTGCCTCTTTGTATGATGTTTGCTTACCCTGGAGTGAAACTCTTAACTTCTCTTGATCTTATTCAGTGTAGACGACGTCTCAGCTGGTTCAGCACACAAAGAGTCTGCACAAATCAGCATTTATAGAGGAACCTTTATTCATCTCTGTGGTTCATTATCTCATTGATTTCATTGTGCCTCTATCACAGCAGAAACCAAAAGAACCTTCCCTGAATTAGTAGCCTCCTGAAATTGAATACTTAGTAGGGATATTTCACGCCTGTTTGGCTGTGGTTAGGGATCTCACTGACGGTGGAAGAGTCCTTTTGGTCAGAGGAGGGGCATCCTAAGGGCATCCGTGCGCAGAGCTGTGAAGTCAGTTCACCATTGTTCAACTTTCTTCTCTGTAACAAACGCCCCATGAGGCCCCTCAGCATCTGAGGGCAGAAGGGCCAAGTAGACAGGGGTCTCTGCTCCTTCTTCTGGGCTTTTAGTGGCTTTAGGTCCTGCCATGTCTGTTCTCACCCACCCAGGGCAGCAGGCGTTCAGGAGGATCTTGTCCCCTTTCCTATGCTTACTCAGGTTCCTGGCATGGATTCTGGAGAGGACCGTGACGCCGATTTTTGTCACTCCATAGGCAGTATCAGGCCAGCCCTCCTTCCTGTGCACACCTTTCTTCGTGTCTTCCACGAACTTATTCATGAGCCCCACCAGCTCCTCCTCTGTGATGGTCTCACTTCTAAACTTCCGCTGCAGCTCTGGGCTGCAGTTTTTCAGAGCCCGCAGACTCACCATGCTGGACACGTTCACCACTCTGCCTGAAATAACAATACACAACGTTATGTCGAAAGGCTCAAGAATGACAAATGTCAATTTCACCAAGATTTTGTACAGAAAACTTCCACTTGAGACTTTATTAATTTGCTATGAGCATATCCATGAAGACTGCCTGCATGTGTGAAGACTATGATATGGTCTTGGAACTTGTTATACCGGTAACATCTCTGATGAAGTCTGAGAAATGCTAGGAGGAGGGCACTGAGCCCATGTTCCATAGGAAAATGGAAATCCTGTAACGAAGAACATGGTTAAGGGGGATATAAGGAGACACTCCTTGCATTCAAGAGTGGATTACCTCTTTCTCCCTACGGCCACCTTTGGGACCACCTGAAGATCTCATGGTCACTTGGGGAGTGGTCTCAAATAGGTCTGTACAAATAAGGAGCTGATCTGTGTAAGGAGGGCAGTTCCATCTGGGTTTAAGGCTGCTACTCTGTTTGAGGATGGTAAAACAAATTAGTTTAGTGGCCTGCCTTGCACGGTGATTTGTCTACGATAGAGTTTATGTGAACTTGGACGTGTGTTATGGCCTGAGAATATAGTCATGGAGAGGGACAGTGGAAAACTGGGGGACTGAAGGAAGCCCGTAGAGGGCATGACCTATGGAAGTCCCTATGGCAATTTAGGGGGCAGAATAAAGTTGGACAAGTCAGTGCCCCTCAGAAGAACCCCTTCTAGGACTGGAATGGGAGTGGAACCAGGAAGTGGATATCCTAGTATGCCTTTATGAAATGGCCATCTGGTCCCTGAGAGCAGTGGAAATGGGAGAGTTGCAGAAACGCAGAGCTAGGGTAACTGTTGACATAGACTCTGCTCCCTGTGAGCCCCCCCCCACTCTCCCCTGGCAAAATGCTAAGGACTCTTCCATTTCTCAGCAAAAGAGACAAAGACTGGAGATAGTTATGGGAGAGATTGCCCAAGGGGAAGGCCTTCCACATAGGTGGCAAGTTAGGTTGAAGGTAGTAGCTTGGGAGGCTCCAAACAGGTGGTCTGGACAAGTCAAGGCACTATTTCTGGACCAAGCTTTGGAGAAACCCAGAAGAAGATGCTAATGCTTAAGCAATATAGCAGGATGAGAGCAGAAGATGCTGCACAAATTTGTCCTAAGGTGTTATCATTTCTGCAGACCGAGCAATACATTTTCACATGCAGAGAAGTGGTTCCACAGAGAACTGGAACGGGCATCTGAATCCTTGGTTGTCTTCAACATGAGATAAAGGTGTGTGGGGCTTAGACACATTCATGAACATGTACTCACACTCAACATGAGGCGGGTGGGTGCCAAGGGACATTCCCCACTGGACAGATTCTTCTGCTTCACTGGGGATTCTGGGAGAGGGTATAGGGGTGGATGCTCACTTGACCTCACCATTCTTCCCCACATCATCTCAACTTCCTTTTCTTCCTACTCTTACCATGTTCCCAGGACGAGGGGTGCAAGTACGGGAATGGAAAGCGGGGATAATTTCTAATCAAGAAACCATGTAACTGTAGCTTTAAATTTCTATGTCAGAATCCCTAAGGACATAATGGAGTGGATTGTGCCTTCCCCATCTGGGAAAACTGGAGGGACAGTGAACATAGCTGCATTGTGCCGCGGTTGAAACAATCCACTCATTCTAGACCTGTGCAGCCTTCTCCTATAGGAATGGGAGCGGACTGGAGGGAAGGCACTCCTTGGACTAGTACCATTGCAGGTAGTCAGGACCAGCACAGAGGCTGAACTTGATGTCTCTTTGAAAGGTGAATGGGAATGGGATATCAGGTGGAAGAGACAGGTGGGAGGGGGAGGAATGAGGATAAAGGCATGAACTGTGGTTTAGGCAACAAGAGACATCCAGTATCACAGATGCTCCACCTGCACGGAGACGACCTCTGGCCTGTGGCCATCGTTAGCTCTGCACATGTGAGTGTGCCTCCTCATGGCCTCCTGGTGGCCATGGGGAGGGGTCTGCACCCAGGCTGGACAGGGTCGGGAGGGCCCTTGTTCCTGAGGACAAGGAGAGGCAGGAAGAGAAATACGTGTGTCTGGAGCTCTGGGAATGTTCTAGGCAGGTGACCGATGTTAGGGGGGCCTGAGAAGTTTGGAGAGTGAGGAGTCCACCAGTCGTAGTAAAATCCTGGGTGAAAGGGCTGGGGGAAAGAATGGGTCCAGGAAGGAGTCCTTAGGGAACTGTGAGTGGCCCTGAGGGAGTAAAAGGTCTCTGTGAGGAGAGATCTGAAGGAAGACTTGAAGGATAAGACAGAGCCAGTTGTGACGGACCAGCGGGACAGAGGCCACTGCTGACTGCGGGCTGAGTGTGTAAGGGTCCCGAGACGGAGGGACACCAGTCCAGTTGGAGACACAGCAAGGAGGCCGGTATGGCTGAGCAAGGAGAGGGGCCAGGGTCCTGTACAAGAGGTCAGAGAGGCCGGGGCCAGATCATTCCCGAAACACCACAGCTTGGGCCCCTCATCAGGCTCACCTTGGGGTCTCATCAGAGGCAGGAGTTCTGTGCACACATCTCGGGTACCAAAGAAGTTTGTTTTCATGGTCACTTCTGCTTGAATATGAAACGGTGTGGGATCATTAGCTTCCCGGGGGGGAAAAAAGAGAGAAGCAGCGTTAGTAGGAGCCTGGTGGGAAAATTCCAGAAAATGTTATATATTAAAAAAGTACATGTGAGGGGCGCCTGGGTGGCTCAGTGGGTTAAAGCCTCTGCCTTCGGCTCAGGTCATGATCCCAGGGTCCTGGGATCGAGCCCCACATCGGGCTCTCTGCTCTGTGGGGAGCCTGCTTCCTCCTCTCTCTCTCTGCCTGCCCCTCTGCCTACTTGTGATCTCTGTCTGTCAAATAAATAAATAAAATCTTTAAAAAAAAAAAAAGTACATGTGAAATATTTCGAATTGTGTAAAGCTGGCATCGAGTTAACAGTATCCTGCCACTGACAATTTTCATATTCGATAATGCTGTAGTGGTATAAGACAGCACATTGGGGAAGGCTGGGGGAAGGCATAGGATCGCCTTACCAATTTGTGCAGTTTTCTTGTTTATTACAAAATACAGTAAAAATAACCAAACTGCCCTAAAGTCCGATCTGACAGAAACTTTCTGACAACTTGGAAAAAATCCCCAGTAATCAGACGAAACACAAAGGTCACTCAGGCTGATGAGCAAGGCGGCTGATAAGCAGGGCAGCTGATAAGCTGATAAGCGGGGCAATATCTGCTGGACTTTGCCTCTGTCCCAGTGCTGTCCCTCCATTCCTCCCGCTGCCCTAAGGAGCCATTTTGGATTCCACAGTCATTAAAAGCTAGATCGCCTGGATTCCCCAACAGATGGAGTCCACCTGGTAGGAGGAGCTCCAGGGGTCCATCTCCCCTTCTAGTCTGCATCCCCTTACTCTTTTTTTTTTTTTTTTTTTTTGCATCCCCTTACTCTTGAAAGCAATGCCCGCGTTGTTGACCAGCACGTCCAGGCCCCCGTACTCCTTGCGCACGAAGTCGCGCAGGGCGCGGATGCTCTGCAGGTCGTCGATGTCCAGCAGGTGGAAGCGGGGACTCAGGCCCTCCGCCTGCAGCTGCTGCACGGCGGCGCGACCCCGCGCCTCCTCTCGCGCGGTGAGCACCACGTCCCCGGAGAACTGCCGGCACAGGTCACGCACGATGGCGAAGCCGATGCCCTTGTTGGACCCGGTCACCAGCGCCACTCGGTTGGCTGACGACATGGCTGTGTGGGGGGCGCACGAAGTACTGGCCGGCAGAGCCGTCAAAAGGAATTCGTTCCGCGCGGTGCCCCTTTCACCGGCAGGCTTCGGCGCGCCTGCGCGAAGCCGGGGGTTGCTAGGGGCTGCGGGGCCTGACGCGCCCCCCTTAGGGCGTGGCTTCCCGGGACCTTCCCCAAGCAGGTGGAGAATGGGTAGGGCTACTAAGTTGATTTGCAAAACTGGCGGTGGGTGCCCGGGCTCGTCTGGCGGTTGCCCCGCCCTGCAGTGAGGGTAATCCTTCTATTTCGCCGAGTCACTGTATTTAAACTAAAGCTTTGTTCTTGGTTCTCCATGAGTTTTCCCTCGTATTCTCCCAACTATTAAACTATTTGCGTGTGCACTTGAAAAAATAGCGTTTTTGTCTAGACTTTCTTTCTTTCTTTTTTTTTTTCTGATGTTTAAAGAAAATCTCAACTGAAGTCTTGAATTATAGTTATGGAATAAGCTAGGAGTAGCATGGCAAGAGATCCTGTGTGTGTTGTTTTCTTTCTTAAGTACGCGAAAGCAAATCTTGTTAATCCTTGTATGGTTTTTACATAATAGTGGGGAGCGTTCACTGATTAGTCACAGGATTACCTCCCTAGTCCTTTGCAGGCTCATCAAGTTACTTGGCCAATTACTTACAAGGTCCTGCAGGGTATAGGTGGTGGTGGTGGTGGTGGGGTGTTTGAAGCCCTTTCTCACACTCTAACTTGTCAGGGTTCATCTTATTTTCCCAGTTTTAAAGTAAAGGAAATGGATCCTCAGAAACTTCGAGAATTAGTTCAGTGGTGGGAAATAATTTTTCTTCCTCTTTTATCCTATTTACCCAGAGGAATAGGGGACTGTAAAAAAATCAAATCTGGTTTTTGTACTGTCCCTGTAAGGGAGTCACAGCCACTAGTGGCTATTTAAATGTAAATTTAATCGAAATAATACAATTTAAAATTCAGTCTTTAGTCGCCTCAGCTGTATTTCAAGTGCTGAGCAGTCACATGGGTTAGCGGATGCTGTATTGGACAGTGCAGATCTACAGTATTTCCATCACAACGGAAAGTTACAAGCAATGCTTTAGATAGATTCCAATTATGCGCAATTTCAAGGTGGGTTTCCAAGCAGTTGCAAAAAACAAAACTGACAAAACAAAACTAACAATCTGGGAAAGACCTTGGCTTTCTTTGACCTAAATTTCTATTGAGATAATTGCAGATTCACTTGCAGTAGTAAAAAACAATACAGAGACTCCTTATACTTTACCCAGTTTTCCTCTATGGTAATGTTTTGCAGCAGTATAGTACAATATCCTAATGAGGATACTGACATCAAAACAACCCACCAATCATGTTCAGATTTCCTCAGTGTTATTTGTACTTACTAGTGTGTGTATTTGGATCTGTACAATTTTATCGATGTAGGTTTGTCTGTCCAGCACTGTAGTCCAGATATAAAACATTTCTATCAGCACAAGGACCCCCCAGTGTTGCTTTTTTATAGCCAAACATATCTCTCTTGCCCACCCTCCCACTCCATTGCCTGGGAACCAGTAATCTGTTCCTCATTTTATTTTTTTCAAGATTTTATTTATTTGACAGAGATCACAAGTAGGCAGAGAGGCAGGCACAGAGAGAGAGAGAGGAGGAAGCAGGCTGCCCACTGAGCAGAGAGCCCGATGCAGGGCTTGATCCCAGGACTCTGAGATCATGACCTGAGCTGAAGGCAGAGGCTTTAACCCACTGAGCCACCCAGGCACCCCCAATTTTTATTTACTTATTTATTTTTAAGTAAGCTCTGTGCCCAATGTGGGGCTTGAACTCACACCCCTGAGATCGAGAGTTACATGCCCTATCTACTGAGCCAGTCAGGTGCCCCTTTTCCTCATGTTAAAAATTGTTTTAAAAATGTTAGATAGATGGCGTTGTGCAGGGTAACCTTTGGGGATTTTTTTTTTTTTTTAACTTGGGATAACTAAGATCTTTGTTTTAGATTTTCTTTTATCAAAGTGTGCTTGGTGGGTCATTTGCTGGCCTCTCTCCACACTATGTGCTGCTTTCTTCTATAGCTGGGTTGAGCCAGTGTTAGAAGGAGGTGGGAGGAATTAAATTCACTAAGAGAGCCATTCACAGATAGCATATAGTATGCAGGAAACTGGGCATGGTGAGGGCCTGCTGTTTCAAAAGGCAAATTCCAAAAGGGCCGTGAATTATATCTTCTACCTGATCTGTTTATCCTTTTAGTACTGATCCCACAAGACTTTACAGGTCAATGAGGCAGGACACTTAAGAAAATACAACACATAAAATATCACGGAGAAGTAAGAATTTAGCATACGATGAAAGTGGTATTAACAACTATGGGAGTAACAAAAAATTATTCCAAAAATGGTACTGGGGAAAGGAAGTGATAATTGCATAAAGTCATTAGTTAGTTAATTTCTAAAATGAGAAAAAAGTGTTTTCTTACTTTTTCAATTTACAGTTATATAAATGAAACCATAAAACAGATAAAAGAAAATATAACGAAAATTTGTGGGAGAAGGACTTTGTAAGCATAAGAACATGGGAAGAATCACAAAGGAAAGGACAGATTTGAGCAAAGTTCTGAAACTTTTTTTGAAAAGCATGCTAATTTAAAGCCAGTGAATTAAGCAGATAACTTTTAATTTAATTTTTTCCCTCCCTGTCAAATTTGGGTCTTGACCCTGGCTTTGTGTTTGTGAAGCCCCTACCAATTTCCATACATAGCACCTTGTCTGACTTCTGAACAACTTGAGAAATGAAACAAAAAAGTTGAGGCCCCAGATCTCTGTAGCTAGCTTGGAAGATACTGCTTAGTTGTGAGTCAACTCTGAGATCATCCTGGCTGCTATATGGAGAAGGAATGTTTATCACATCTTTTAACTTGTGGAATAAACTCACATCTTTACCATCCACTGGTTGAAAGCAGTCATTTTATTTGGTTACGAGTACCCAGTTCTATGGTGTCTGTTAACATAAAAGATGTAGGAAAACAGTACTGTTAAATGACAAGTTATTAAACTCTCAGGCTCTTCCCTTGCCCGTGATCATTTACACTGATAGAGCTCCACCTGGCACCGGCTTTTCTTCTTACATATTTTCCTTGTTTAGGATGTTCAATAAGCCTTCTTAAAAGGGTAGAGCATGGTTTTGATTTGCAGGATCAAACTGTAGCAGAGATGCTTAGTAGATATGTAACTCTCAGCAATTAATTTAGTCAAAGATAAATAACACTGGATACTATTTAAGGTGGTAAGGACAGAGTTCATCAGTAATACACTAGTGAAATAGGGAAGTGGTTCCAGCATGAACTGAACTCAACTTGGATTTGTACAGAGGTGGCTGAGTGTTTAAGAGAGAACAAGGGAGTAGGGACGGGAAATGGAGGGGCTTGAGTAGAGTCGGAGAAATGAAAAATTATAGAGTGGGTCAGAGCAAATGTCGTTAAGCCAGCTGTGTGGGCTATGCAGAGACTGGGAGACAGAGGCCCTATCTTTTGTGATGATTATATTTCAAAGGAATGGCTTTTAAGTCCTTTGAGAAAGACACTACTGAGTAGTAGGAGTCAGATTGTAAATCCTTTTAAGTAAATGCTCTAACAAAAGGTAGTGAAGGGCTTATTATCAGTTGTTGACTAAAACAAATAGTAAATTCTTTTTTTGCAGCCTTGAGTAAGTTAAAGAGGGCTAGGGTCATCTTAGGGATGCAGCTTTGAGCTCTCAGAAACTGTTAGTGTTTGCTTTTTAAAAATATAATTTTAATGTGTGTGTGGGGGGGGAGGGGATGAAATCAATGTACTGTGTAAATTTTATAGGTCAAGACCAAGGTCTAGTTCAGAGGAAGGCTCAGAAGAGTTTGGCTAGAGTTTGCTCAAGGAGAGAATTTTTGCCAATTCCTATCTAGGAAATGGGAATATGCATTATTTTCCTCCCTCATCAAAGGAAATATTGCCTCTTTGGATCTTTTTCTTCCTGTCTTGAAATCATTTGTTCCAGGATGTGAGGTTTGGAGCTGCAGCAACACTGTCTTGACACTGTGAAGAAACAAACTAATAGGAGAGGAGCTAACTTCCCAAGAATGGCATTGTGGGAAATTAGAGCCTTGATCCTTGATGACGGCATTGAATCGTAGGTCCAAATCTGGAGCCAACTATTTCCAGTTCCCCCTTCATTTTTCTTTCTTTCCTTAGTTTTTTTTTTTTTTTTTTTTTTTTTTTTCTAAAGAGAGACCATGTGCTTTAGTGGTGGGGGGTGGGCAGAGGGAGAAGGAGAGAGAGAATCTTAAGCAGGCTCCCTGCTCAGCACAGAGCCCAATGTAGGGCTCCTGCATCTCACATCCCTGATGTCATGACCTGAACCAAAATCAAGCGTCAGATGGTTAACTGAGCCATCCAGCTGGTCCCTATCCCCCCATTTACTTTTCAATAAACTTAATTTCAGAATATATTTGTTGAAAATTTGCATATGTAGTAGAGAATACCTCATCATATTAGCCTTATAATTAACATCTATTATTTGTCACAAGTGAAAAAGCAACATTCAACAGTAGTATTAACTAAGTTGCGTGCTTTATTTGGATTTTACTACCTTTCCCTCTAATATCTTTCTTCTATTCCAGGACGCCCTCCAGAATACCACCATTACATGTAACTGTCATGTCTCCTTAGTTTTTTTGTTTGTTTATGAGAGATTCTGCGTTTGCTTGTTTTTCATGATTTTGTCAAAGTACGTGGTTGGGTGTTTTTGGGTTTGTCTGATATTTTTCTCAAGAAGAACTGGGGTTATGGGTTTTGGGGAGGAATACCATAGAGGTGAAGTACCCTTCCTATATTTGGGGAGCACGCTTTCAACATGATTTATCACCGTTAATTCTCATCACCTGACCAAGGCACTGTCTGCCAGGTTTCTCCACTGGAGTTAACTTTCTTCCGTCTTCATACTGTACTCCCGGGAAGCAAGTCACCAAGTACAGTGCGGAGCCGGTGGGCAGAAATTGAGCTCCATATCCAGGAACTCTTCAAGGCTGGGACTGGCGTAGCGAGACTCAAGTAACTCACTTGGGGCGACGCCAGGCCCCGGCCGACCGAGGAAGGGGCGGGGCGGAGGCAAAGGCGGCCGGGGAGGGCCCGACTTTGAGCCCCAGGGCGAGGCGGAGGTCGAAATACGGAAGGAGAAGGAGGGGAGCCGATTGCTTTACCCGCCCGGCCTTGTGAGGCTGCGCGCCCAGGAGGACCCTCTTCTCTTCTAAAAATAACACTGGGCAGGCGGACGTTACAGAACGCAGTTTCCCCGCCTCCGTGCCCCGGGGTTTATTTACTCCGTACTTAGCTGGGAGGGGCGGCCGCGGCACTTCCGGGAAACTAGGCGCAGGCGCACGCGCACGCCCGGGGGCAGTGGCACAGTGTAGCGTGACTTCCGGGTGGAGACTGAGGACTTGGGAGGTGAAGACTGGAGGCGGGCGTTCCTGGGCTTGGCGTTTACCACTTCTGCTTGCCCCCGTTCTTTAACTCGAGTTCATCTGGGGTCCTCTTTGGGTTTCTACGCCGCTGGGCCCGCCGCCTCGCCGCGAGGTGAGCCGGAAGGACTTGCGGGGTGACGCGGGGTGCTCGGGTCCCGGAGCGGGTGGTGCTGGAGCTTTCCTTCTGTTTTCATTGTTTGTTGTGAAAAGAGCCGCTCAGCTCGCCCACGCCCACCAGGCCTGGCGTTCGGCTGCGCCCTGCAGTAATCCCCGCCCACTCCCCCGGCATCTGAGCGTCCTTCAGCGGACGTCGCCCCAGAAGCCGCGGTTGAGACGCGCTGGGGGATGCTTAGGAGCCTGCGGCCGGGAGTTGGTCCCTCCAGGGCCGGAGGCTCAGCCTCAAGTGCGAGCCCAAGGCTGGTGGGAGCGAGGCCGGGGGGTTAGCCGTGCTGTCACCGGGCGTCCTAGTACTGGCGAAGTTCTGGACACCGGAGGGGGCGAGTCGCGGTTAGCTCCGGGACCCAGCTCGAGCCTTTGGGTAGCCTTCCACTGCCGCCATGAGATGTTGATGGTGCCCGTTACTCATTTCTGCCCGTTATTTATTAGTAGTAGACTTTGAAACCAGTTGTGTGGTTAAAATGCACATATATGCACACCAGTAGTATTCACGTTATGTGATTTATGTGCTCATACGTAGATAAGTCACAGCATGGGACGATACAGAAGTGATAGTAAAAGCTCCCTCCTCAGGCACGTTTTTGAATATCCTTCCTTAAATTCTCTTGTTTTATGAACATACTGAATGTGTCAAAAGCAAACCCAAAAGGGATCTTTAAATGTTCTGCATCTTTTTCATTTACTGTATCTTGAACATTCGGACGCTTTAGCACATACCTTTTTCCTATTAATGGTTGCATAATACTCCACTCCATTGACTGTATCATTCTACTGTGGTTAATGTATTTCATTTTTTATGCTTCCAAAGAAGTAGCATGTAGAAACTAAAATAGTAATTTTAGATTTTATGATCATTCCTTTGTTCTGTCTGCTTTCATGGCCCCCATTCCCTCCCCAATCTGTTGCAACCCCCCCTTACTTAGATTGATTTCAGTATCCTCGTTCTAAGAACAAATCATTATTTCCTTCGTATTAAAAGAGGATCTTTTTAAAAGAAGATTCCCCGCCCCCCAAGACTTCCTGGCTGATGAGGGCTTCATGGCTACTGTTTTTTAAAAAGTGTGTTGGGTTCACACAAAACAGATAATCATATCAAAAAATGGGCAGAAGATATGAACAGACACTTCTCCAACGAAGACATACAAATGGCTATCAGACACATGAAAAAATGTTCATCATCACTAGCCATCAGGGAGATTCAAATTAAAACAACATTGAGATACCACCTAACACCAGTTAGAATGGCCAAAATTAGCAAGACAGGAAACAACGTGTGTTGGAGAGGATGTGGAGAAAGGGGAACCCTCTTACACTGTTGGTGGGAATGCAAGTTAGTGCAGCCACTTTGGAGAACAGTGTGGAGATTCCTCAAGAAATTAAAAATAGAGCTTCCCTATGACCCTGCAATTGCACTGCTGGGTATTTACCCCAAAGATACAGATGTAGTGAAAAGAGGGGCCATTTGTACCCCAATGTTTATTGCAGCAATGGCTATGGTCGCCAAACTGTGGAAAGAACCAAGATGCCCTTCAACGGACGAATGGATAAGGAAGATGTGGTCCATATACACAATGGAGTATTATGCCTCCATCAGAAAGGTCGAATACCCAACTTTTGTAGCAACATGGACGGGACTGGAAGAAATTATGCTGAGCGAAATAAGTCAAGCAGAGAGAGTCAAGTATCATATGGTCTCACTTATTTGTGGAGCATAACAAAGAACATGGAGGACATGGGGAGCTGGAGAGGAGAGGGAGTTGAGGGAAACTGGAAGGGGAGATGAACCACGAGAGACTATGGACTCTGAAAAACAACCAGAGGGTTATGAAGGGGCGGCGGGGGGTGGGGTAGGGTGGGGGGGGTGGGAGGTTGAGGAACCAGGTGGTGGGTAATAGGGAGGGCACGTACTGCATGGAGCACTGGGTGTGATGCCAAAACAATGAACACTGTTATGCTGTAAATAAACAAAAATAAATAAAATTAAAAACAAACAAAAAGTGTGTTGGGTTGGTGCTCAGTAGATGTTGATTAGAATGGAGGTATGTAAGTCACCAAAGCATGCAGTTGGGAAATGAGTTTCCAGGATTTTGATGATTAATCAGCATTTAGTAGGACCTCAAGATAAAACCATTTTGGAAGGACTGCTATACTAGGCATTCCCTTACTGCACAAAGAATCATGATTTAGCTGACAGTATAAATGTTTGTGTACTAAAACACTTTTTAGAGAAATGGTTTACCAAATAATATAAGTTTGTGTATTTAAATCCTTGTAGGTACAAAGAATAGTGTTTGTCATACAATTGGAAAGGAAGGTAAAGAAGGTGCTTTTTGTTTTAGATTGGACAACTGAACAGAATTTGCAATTTTAGGATGAAGAGGGGAAGAGGAAGAACAAGCCGGATCAGAAGACAGAAACTCTTCAGAAGTTCTGTATCAAGAGGAGGTACAGTATTGATCTTTTGGTGCCAGTGGTGCAAAGAAGGTTGAGTGGTGTTGACCGATACACATAGTTTTTTTCAAAGGCACATGGGCAATGTTCAAAGAGAATATTTCTTAAAAGAATACTCTTTTTAATAGTGCCGTTATGTACTTTTAAACCCTAGTGGGACTGTGAATACGTTTCTCATTGCTTTCAACTATGTCTTCTCTAGGGATGACTCCCAGGTTTCTATTTCTAGTCCTGACCTTTCTTCTGACCTCCAGCTATCCATAGAATATCAGTGTTTGGATATAAATTCGTCATTTCAGATTCAGTGTAATGGAGTATGAACAAGACATTGCATGTGGAAATGCTTGGCGAGCTGGAAAGTACTATATAAATGCAGTTATTTTTAATAAAAATTAATAAAAGTCCTCCTAGATGACTCCAAGCCTATCAGAAAAATTAGTAAAACTCCTAGTTGACCCCAAGCCTGTCAGCACCATCTGACGGAGTCTTTTTACTATTTCCTCCTTTGCTCTCTGTGGCCAAGGTCCTACTAAATATCATCTAGTTTTTCTTAGGTTAACTTCTCCCTCTCTGTTTCACTACTGGCAGATGATTTGAGGTGACTCTTTGCTGGTTTACTTAAGCCCTTGTTTTTCTTCCTTGCTTGTATCCATATGTTGCCGTGAGTCTCACTTTCCTAAGGAACTACTCATATGTTGCCTTTTTTGGGTTAAAAGCCAGGGATTTTCATTCCCTTTTACATGGTATCTGTGGGCTCCATCCTGCCCCTCCTGTACCAGAAGTATGTTCTCTCCAAACGTCTCCCTGGGCACAAACCACACATGTCTACCTCTGCCATGCCATTCCTCATAATCCTTTAGTCTAGAGCACCTGTTTTCCTTCTCCCTGCTTATTCGGTTTTTCTCCAACTTTTTTTTTTAAAATTAATTAATTAATTAATTAATTTATTTTTATTTGTTTATTTACAGCATAACAGTGTTCATTGTTTTGGCATCACACCCAGTTCTCCATGCAGTACGTGTCCTCCCTATTACCCACCACCTGGTTCCTCAACCTCCCACCCCCCCCCCCCCCCCCCCGCCACCCCTTCATAACCCTCTGGTTGTTTTTCAGAGTCCATAGTCTCTCATGGTTCATCTCCCCTTCCAGTTTCCCTCAACTCCCTCTCCTCTCCAGCTCCCCATGTCCTCCATGTTATTTGTTATGCTCCACAAATAAGTGAGACCATATGATACTTGACTCTCTCTGCTTGACTTATTTCGCTCAGCATAATTTCTTCCAGTCCCGTCCATGTTGCTACAAAAGTTGGGTATTCGACCTTTCTGATGGAGGCATAATACTCCATTGTGTATATGGACCACATCTTCCTTATCCATTCGTCCGTTGAAGGGCATCTTGGTTCTTTCCACAGTTTGGCGACCATAGCCATTGCTGCAATAAACATTGGGGTACAAATGGCCCCTCTTTTCACTACATCTGTATCTTTGGGGTAAATACCCAGCAGTGCAATTGCAGGGTCATAGGGAAGCTCTATTTTTAATTTCTTGAGGAATCTCCACACTGTTCTCCAAAGTGGCTGCACTAACTTGCATTCCCACCAACAGTGTAAGAGGGTTCCCCTTTCTCCACATCCTCTCCAACACACGTTGTTTCCTGTCTTGCTAATTTTGGCCATTCTAACTGGTGTTAGGTGGTATCTCAATGTTGTTTTAATTTGAATCTCCCTGATGGCTAGTGATGATGAACATTTTTTCATGTGTCTGATAGCCATTTGTATGTCTTCATTGGAGAAGTGTCTGTTCATATCTTCTGCCCATTTTTTGATATGATTATCTGTTTTGTGTGTGTTGAGTTTGAGAAGTTCTTTATAGATCCTGGATATCAACCTTTTGTCTGTACTGTCATTTGCAAATATCAACCTTTTGTCTGTACTGTCATTTGCAAATATCTTCTCCCATTCCGTGGGTTGCCTCTTTGTTTTGTTGACTGTTTCCTTTGCTGTGCAGAAGCTTTTGATCTTGATGAAGTCCCAAAAGTTCATTTTTACTTTTGTTTCCTTGGCCTTTGGAGACATATCTTGAAAGAAGTTGCTGTGGCTGATATCGAAGAGGTTACTGCCTATGTTCTCCTCTAGGATTCTGATAGATTCCTGTCTCACGTTGAGGTCTTTTATAGTTTATCTTTGTGTACGGTGTAAGAGAATGGTCAAGTTTCATTCTTCTACATATCGCTGTCCAGTTTTCCCAGCACCATTTATTGAAGAGACTGTCTTTTTTCCATTGAATATTTTTTCCTGTTTTGTCGAAGATTATTTGACCATAGAGTTGAGGGTCCATATCTGAGCTTTCCACTCTGTTCCACTGGTCTATGTGTCTGTTTTTATGCCAGTACCACACTGTCTTGGTGATCACAGCTTTGTAGTAAAGCTTGAAATCGGGTAACGTGATGCCGCCAGTTTTATTTTTGTTTTTCAACATTTCCTTAGCAATTCGGGGTCTCTTCTTGCTCCATACAAATTTTAGGATTATTTGCTCCAGCTCTTTGAAAAATATCGGTGGAATTTTGATCGGAATGGCATTAAAAGTATAGATTGCTCTAGGCAGTATAGACATTTTAACAATGTTTATTCTTCCAATCCAAGAGCATGGAACAGTCTTCCATCTTTTTGTGTCTTCTTCAATTTCTTTCATGAGTGTTCTGTAGTTCCTCGAGTACAGGTCCTTTACTTCTTTGGTTAGGTTTATGCCCAGGTATCTTATGGTTCTTGGTGCTATAGTAAATGGAATCGATTCTCTAATTTCCCTTTCTGTATTTTCATTGTTGGTGTATAAGAAAGCCACTGATTTCTGTACATTGACTTTGTATCCTGCCACGTTACTGAATTGCTGTATGAGTTCTAGTAGTTTGGGGGTGGAGTCTTTGGGGTTTTCCATATAAAGAATCATATCATCTGCGAAGAGAGAGAGTTTGACTTCTTCCTTGCCAATTTGGATACCTTTGATTTCTCTTTGTTGTCTGATTGCCGTTGCTAGAACTTCTAATACTATGTTGAACAAGAGTGGTGAGAGTGGGCATCCTTGTCGTGTTCCTGATCTCAACGGGAAGGCTGCAAGCTTTTTCCCATTGAAGATGATATTTGTTGTGGGTCTTTCATAGATAGATTTTATGAAGTTCAGGAATGTTCCCTCTATCCCTATACTTTGAAGCGTTTTCATCAGGAACGGATGCTGGATTTTGTCAAATGCTTTTTCTGCATCAATTGAGAGGACCATGTGGTTCTTCTCTCTTCTCTTATTGATGTGTTCTATCACACTGATTGATTTGCGAATGTTGAACCAACCTTGCAACCCAGGGATGAATCCCTCCTGGTCATGGTGGATAATCTTTTTAATGTGCTGCTGGATCCTGTTTGCTAGGATCTTGTTGAGAATCTTTGCATCCATATTCATCAGTGATATTGGTCTGAAATTCTCCTTTTTGGTAGGGTCTTTGCCTGGTTTGGGGATCAGGGTAATGCTGGCTTCATAAAAAGAGTCTGGAAGTTTTCCTTCTGCTTCAATTTTTTGGAACAGCTTCAGGAGAATTGGTGTTATTTCTTCTTTGAAAGTTTGGTAGAATTCCCCAGGGAATCCGTCAGGTCCTGGGCTCTTGTTTTTTGGGAGGTTTTTGATCACTGCTTCAATCTCATTACTAGATATCGGTCTATTCAGGTTGTCAATTTCTTCCTGGTTCAATTTTGGGAGTTTGTAGCTTTCCAGGAATGCATCCATTTCATCTAGGTTGCTTAGCTTATTGGCATATAACTGTTGGTAATAATTTCTGATGATTGTTTCTATTTCCTTGGTGTTAGTTGTGATCTCTCCCTTTTCATTCATAATTTTATTAATTTGGGCTTTCGCTCTTTTCTTTTGGATTAGTGTGGCTTTCTCCAACTTTTAAGACTGAGCTGAGATCTTATATTTTTGGTAATGTCATTTTCAGTTTTCACTGACATCACCCTTTGTTACGATGCTTATTGGGTGTTATTCTTAAGGACCCTTGGTTTTTTAGTTGTTTCTTATGGAAGTCTTATTTCCCACCTAAGTTGTCAGCTTTTGTATTTGAAGAACATGTTGAACATTCCCTACTGTGGTTAACATGGTGCTGTGTCTATAGTAGTTGTTGATTAAATGCTCACTGATTAAATGCTGTTACTGTAAGATCTCTTCTCTAGTTTATGGTAGGGTATTTTAGAAGGCTTTTATCTTGGATTTTTTAAAATCGTGTTTTTAAAAATGTTTTATTGAGGTATAATTGACATACAATGAATGTAGTATTAAGGTGTATAATTTGATAGATTTTGACATGTATGTTCACACAGGAAACTATCACCACAATCAAGATAATGAACATATCCATCCATCTCAAGAAGTTACCTTGTTTCCCCTTGTAATCCTTTTGTCCCTCTTTAGCTGTTATCCCATGCACCTAGGCTACAACTGATCTGCTTTCTGTCACTATCAATTTATTTGCATTTTATAGTTTATATGATCATATAGTATATCAAATGATATTATAATAACACAGTACTTGGCTTCTTGTACTTAGCATATTTACTTTGAGATAATTGTGTGTATCAATGGCTCCTTGTTTTTTATTTTTTATTTTATTTATTTTTTTGCTCCTTGTTTTTTAAATTGCTGAATATATTCCATGATTTGTTTATTCTGTTGATGGACGTTTGGCTTGTTTTCATTTTTAGCTGTTATGAGCATTTGCATACAAGTCTTTGCATGGATGCATGACTTCTTTTCTCTTGGGTAAATACCTAGGACTAGAAAGACTGGATCATATATGGTGGGCGTAGGTTTATCTTTTAAAGAAACTACCCAGCTGTTTTTCAGAGTGGTTGTATAACTTCACATTTCTTTCAACAGTTTATGAGAGTTCCATCTTTTGCCTATATTTTCTATTAGCTGGTTTTCTTTTTCTTCCTTTTCCTTTTTATTTATTTTTTATTTTTTTCTTTTTAAAAATTTTGTTTTGTGGTCATGGTAAGTAAGGCATTACTTTCCATTACGTCTTCTTACTGGCTCAGGTTTGTACTTGTGGTGGCTATTGATTTCTACACATTGGTTTTTTACTGTACTATCTTAGCATAAATTCTCTTCTATATATTTTTTGCACCTTCATTCTTTTATATTTTGAGCTGAAAATGCTAATTTTTATTTATTTATGACATTTAGTTTTGAAAATTCCAGTATAATTAACGTACAGTATTATACTAGTTTCGGGTGTGCAATATAGTGATTGAACAATTCTGTGCCTTACTCAGTGCTCATCAGGATAAGCGTACTGTTCATCTCCTTCACCTCTTTTACCCATCCCCTCACACACTTCACATTTGGCAACCATGGTTTGCTCTCTGAATTTGAGGGTTTGTGTGTTTTTTTTTTTTAAGATTTTTTTATTTTATTTGACAGACAGAGATTACAAGTAGGCAGAGGGGCAGGCAGAGAGAGAAAGGAGGAAGCAGGCTCCCTGCAAAGCAGAGAGCCCAATGCAGGACTTGATGCCAGGACCCTGGGATCGTGACCTGAGCCGAAGGTGGAGGCTTTAACCCGCTGAGCCACCCAGGCGCCCCTGAGCGTTTGTGTTTTATTTTAATCTTTTTTCTTTGTTCGTTTGTTTCTTAAATTCCACATAGGAGTGAAATCATAGGGTATTTGTCTTTCTCTTACTGACTTAGTTCACTTAGTATTATGCCCTCTGGATCCATCCCTATTGTTGTAAATGGCAAGATTTCTTTCTTTTTTTGGCTGAGTAATCTTCCATTCATCTCTCGATGAAACAGGTAGCATTCATATCTTGGCTATTGTAAATAATGCTGCAGTAAACACAGGGGTGTACATATCTTTATTTTTTATTTTTTTGAAAGATTTTTATTTATTTGACAGAGACAGTGAGAGTGGGAACACAAGCAGGGGGAGTGGGAGATGGAGAAGCAGGCTCCCCGCCAAGCAGGGAGCCCAATGCAGGGCTCGATCCCAAGACCCTGGGATCAGGACTTGAGCTGAAGGCAGACATCCAACGATTCAGCCAGGTGCCCTGTGTTTTTGTATTCTTTGGGTAAATACCCAGTAGTGGAATTACTGGAAGATATGATAATTCTATTTTTAATGTTTTAAGGAAGCTCCTTAACTGTTTTCCGCAGTGGCTGTACCAGTTTGCATTCCTACCAACTGTGTGCAAGCGTTTCTTTTTCTCCACATCTTCTCCAGCACTTGTTGTTTCTTGTGTTTTTGATTTTAGCCATTCTCACAGGTGTGAAGTAATAGCTCATTGTGGTTTTGACTTGCATTTCCCTGATGATGACTGATGTTGAGCATCTTTTCATGTGTCTGTTGGCCATCTGTGTGCCTTCTTTGGAAAAATGTCTGTTCTTTTTCTTTTTAAAGATTTTGTTCATTTTTTTTTGACAGAGAGAGACGCAGTGAGAGAGAGAACACAGCTGGGGTAGTGGGAGAGTGAGAAGCAGGCTTCTGGCTGAGCAGGGAGCCCGATGCAGGGCTCGATCCCAGGACCCTGGGATCATGACCTGAGCGGAAGGCAGATGCTTAACGACTGAGCCACCTCGATGCCCCTCTTGTTTTATTTTTCTTGACTCCTTTATTTTTCTTGACTATCAAGAGTTCTTTAGATATTGTGGATACATGTATTTTATCAGATAGGTGTTTTGCAAGTATTTTTAATCATTCTTTGGCTTTTTTTAAATGCCCTTAACAGTGTCTTTCTTTTGAGGAACAGAAATTTGAAATTTTGGTAAAATCTTGTTTATCAATTTGTTGTTTTAGGATCTTCCTTTTGTGTTGTACCTAAGAAATTTGCATAACCCAAGGTAGCAAAGACTTTCTACTATGTTTTCTTCTAGCAGTTTGATAGTTTAAGGCTTTACATTTAAGTCTGTGATTAATTTTGAATTAATATTATATATTCTACAAGATAGGAATAGTTCATTATTATTATCATTTTTTTAAATTTTATTTATTTATTTGATAGAGATCGCAATTAGGCAGAGAGAGAGGGAAGCAGTCTCCCTGTTGAGCAGAGAACCCGATGTAAGGCTCGATCCCAAGACCCCGAGATCATGACCTGAGCCAAAGGCAGAGGCTTAACCCACTGAGCTACCCAGGAACCCCAGTTCATTATTATTATTATCATTATTTTTTTTTCCTTAGGTAGGTCCACTTGTTTCAGCAATTATTGAAAAAACTATCCCTTTTCCATTGAATTACTTCTGTCCTTTTGTAAAAAATCAACTATTCGTATATGTCTGTCTGTTTTGGACTTTCTGTTCCGTTTCATTGATTCCTTTGTTAGTCTTTTTTTTTTTTTTTTAAAGATTTTAAAAATTTATTTGAGAGAGAGAAAGAGAGAGAGCAAGCATGAGATGGGGGAGGGTCAAAGGGAGAAGCAGACTCCCTGCTGAGCAGGGAGCCTGATGGAGGACTTGATCCTGGGACTCCAGGATCATGACCTGAGCTGAAGGGAGTCACTTAACCGATTGACAGCCAGGTGCCCATCTTTGTTAGTCTTGATGACAGTGTCACATAATCTTAGTTACTATAGCTTTATAATAAGTTTTGAAATCAGTATTTCAAGGTGTTTTTGACTATTGTAGGCCCTTTGCATTTCCATATGGATTTTAGAATCATTTTGTCATTTTTTAACAAAAAAGCCTGCTTTAAATTTATTTGGATCATATTGAACTTATTTCTACCTTTGAGGAGAATTTTCCAACCCATAAAGAAGGTCTATTTCTCCATTTATTAAGGTTATTGACTTGAGATCTTTTATTTATTTTTTAAAAATTTTTTTAAAGATTTTATTTATTTATTTGACAGAGAGAGAAAGATCACGAGTAGGCAGAGGGGCAGGCAGAGAGAGGAGGAAGCAGGCTTCCCGCCGAGCAGAGAGCCCAACGCAGGGCTCGATCCCAGGACCCCGAGATCATGACCCGAGCTGAAGACAGAGGCTTTAACCCACTAAGCCAACCAGGTGTCCTGACTTGAGATCTTTTTTTTTTTTTTAAAGATTTTATATTTATTTATTTGACAGATAGAGATCACAAGTAAGGAGAGAGGCAGGCAGAGAGAGAGAGAGAGAGGAGGAAGCAGGCTCCCTGCCAAGCAGAGAGCCCGATGCGGGGCTCGATCCCAGGACCCTGGGATCATGACCCAAGCGAAAGGCAGAGGCTTTAACCCACTGAGCCACCCAGGCGCCCCCCGACTTGAGATCTTTTAAAAAAATTTTTATTTTAATTGTGGTAAAATACACATAATGTAAAATATGCCATTTTAATTATTTTTAAGTGTAATCCAGTAGTGTTAAGCACATTCACATTGTTGTCCAGTGAATCTCCAGAACTGTTTTCATCTTGCAGAACTGGGATTGTATATCCATTAAATAGTAACTCCTCATTCCCTTCTTTTCCCTAGCCCCAAGCAGCTACCATTCTACCTTTTGTTTCAGTGAATTTATTCTGGATAGCTTATATACGTGGAATCTTACAGTATTTGTCTTTTTGTGACTGGCTTATTTCATGTAACGTAATGCCTTCAAGATTCATCTGTGTTGTAGCATGTGTCAGAATTTCCTTCCTTTTTAAGGCTGAATAATATTCTATTGTATATATACCACGTTTTCTTTATCCATCTATCTGTTGATAGATACTTGTTTTTTTTCCTACCTCTTGGCTATTTTTGAATAATGCTGCTATGAACATGGGCAGCTATCTCTTTAAGATCCTGCTTTCTATTCTGGATATATACCCAGAATTGGTTCCTGGGTCACTTCTACTAATTTTTTGAGCAATCACCATAGCAGCTATACCATTTTACATTCTCACCAACAGTGCTCAAGAGTTTCAGGTTTTCCACATCTTTGCCAGCACTTTTTGTGTTGTTTTTTTTTTGGTGGTAGCCATCCTAATGGATATGGGGTGATACATATTGTAGTTTTGATTTGCATTTCCCGAGTGATTAATGATATTGAACTTTTTTTATGTACTTACTCACCATTTGTATACTATCATTGGAGAAATGTCTCTTCAAGTCCTTTGCTTGTTTTTTTTTATTTTTAATTTTAATTTTTTTTCTTTGCCTTTTTTTTTAAATTGGGTCTTCTTTTCTCTAATAAGCCTTTATAACTGTATATTTCCCTGTTTCACAGTTCTGAAGGCTAGAAGTCCAAAATTAAGGTGTCAGCAGGTATGGTTTCTTTTCAGGGCTGTGAGGGAAGCATCTGTTCTAGGCCTCTCTCCTTGGCTTGTAGACATTGTCTTCCCGTATTTCTTCTATCATCTTCCCTCTTTGCATGCCTGTGTCCAAATTTTTCCTTTTTATAATGACACTAGTCATATTGGAATAGGGGCCACCCTAATGACTACATTTTAACTTGATTACTTTTATAAAGACCCTGTATCTCTAAAGTCATATTCTGAAGTACTGGTGATTAGGACTTCAGCACAGAATTTTGAGGGTATAAACTTCAATCCATAATTGATGCCTTTTATTTATTTTTCTTTCATTTATACTGGCTAGAACCACTAGTACAGTGGTGACTGGAAGCATCTTGTTCCTTGGCTTGTTTCTGATCTTAAGGGGAAAGCACTCAATTTTTCATCATTATGTCAGCTGTAGATTTTTTGTTAGCTAGTCGTTATCAGGTTGAGGAAATTCTTTTCTTTCCTTGCTTGTTGGCATTATTTATCAGGAATGAATATTAGATTTTATCAGATGCTTTTCCTGCTTCTTTGAGATGATTGCATGGTTTTTCACTTTCATTTTACATTATTTAGATGTTATTTATTCTCTTTTATGATATGACCATCTGTCCGAGACAGTTACTTTATATTTACTCGTTATTTATTTAATTTTTTTGAGATAGCATAAGCGGGGTATAGGGAGGAGCAGAGGGAGTGGGGGGAGAGAATCTTAAGCAGGCTTCATGCCGAGCATGGAGCATGATGTGGGGCTTGATCTCACGACTCTGAGATCCTGACCTGAGCTGAAATCAAGAGTCAGATGCTTAACTGACTGAGCCACCCATGTGCCCCTGAGACAGTTACTTTTTATATATGGTGCTCTGATTATGTAGTGATTTTAATCACCATTTTTTCTTTCTTCTCTTGATTAGTGAATGAGAGCTACAAGCCTGAATTTATAGAGCTTAAGAAGTGGCTGAAAGACAGGAAGTTTGAAGATACAAACTTAATACCTGCTTGTTTTCCAGGTAAGGTCTGGCATCAACACGTCACTCGGCATCAGGGAAATACAAATCAAAACCACAATGAGATATCACCTCACACCAGTCAGAATGGCTAAAATTAACAAGTCAGGAAATGACAGATGCTGGAGAGGATGTGGAGAAAGGGGAACCCTCCTCCACTGTTGGTGGGAATGCAAGCTGGTCCAACCACTCTGGAAAACAGCATGGAGGTTCCTCAAAATGTTGAAAATAGAACTACCCTATGACCCAGCAATTGCACTACTGGGTATTTACCCTAAAGATACAAACATAGTGATCCGAAGGGGCACGTGTACCCGAATGTTTATAGCAGCAATGTCTACAATAGCCAGACTATGGAAAGAACCTAGATGTCCATCAACAGATGAATGGATCAAGAAGATGTGGTATATATACACAATGGAATACTATGCAGCCATCAAAAGAAATGAAATCTTGCCATTTGCGACGACGTGGATGGAACTAGAGCGTATCATGCTTAGTGAAATAAGTCAATCGGAGAAAGACAACTATCATATGATCTCCCTGATATGAGGACATGGAGAAGCAACATGGGGGGGTAGGAGATAGGAGAAGAATAAATGAAACAAGATGGGATTGGGAGGGAGACAAACCATAAATGACTCTTAATCTCACAAAACAAACTGGGGGTTGCTGGGGGGAGGTGGGATTGGGAGAGGGGGAGCGGGCTATGGACATTGGGGAGGGGAGGCGAACCATAAGAGACTATGGACTCTGAAAAACAACCTGAGGGTTTTGAAGGGTCAGGGGTGGGAGGTTGGGGAAACAGGTGGTGGGTGATGGGGAGGGCACGTTTTGCATGGAGCACTGGGTGTTGTGCAAAAAGAATGAATACTGTTACGCTGAAAAAATTAATAAAAGGGGGAAAAAAAAAAAAAAAAAAAAAAAAAACTCTCAGGACTTTGTCATACGAGAGACATGTGGGCTCCGGTGATCGGAAAGCAGGGGTAGTTCTTGAAGGTGGGCAGTATTCTCTTTGGGAGCACATCTTCTGTTGTGTGTCAGACTGCCTCCTTGGTAGCTCTAGTATTGATTTACACCTTACTTTGTTCTAAAAATAAATTGAATGGCTTTTGGGGAGAAATTCCAAAATGGTAAAATAATACTAAAAATTAAAAAAAGGGAAATGAGAATAGAAAAATAAGAGGAAGGCAGGAATAAGGATAATATATAAAAGCCATGATTCTAAGATCTTGCATGCTTGTCAAAGATCAACCACAAATTATAACTTACCTTTCCAATAGCAAGTCCATTTATATGATCGGTTCCCCGAGTCTTTGTATTCTATAAACAAAACTAAGTTGTTTACTCCACAGAAGTGCAGGTATTCCTGGGACTTAGACCTGAGGGAAATGTCTTCATTGGGTGTTCTTAGGGAAGACCCTTCTGTAATGTGACACCCTTATCGTCCTACTCATAGTGATTTCGTGGTCTTTTCAAGTCCTGCAGGCTGATGGGATTATCCCATAGCTCAGGTGAGTCAAAATTGTTTTCCAAGGGAAGGAGGTGCTTTTCTCTGCTGGTGTGGCTGGAGGACAGATGTCGTTAGGGAGGCCTGAGCAGATACTGCTCCCTCCGCCGGTTTGCGGGTGTGCCCCCCAGGTGTTAGAAGAGGAGCCCTCTGTGTGGCCCTAGCTTAAGCAGTCACCTAAACAGAGGTAGATTAACATAATTTTCTGGAATTGAGGAGCTTGTCATTGGAGTTCGGGTTAGCATTTTCTTCTGGAACATTCTCTGGGTGTGGGCCTGCATTCAGCACCACCCAGTTCTGTCCAGATGTGGGCTTGAGGTCACCATGGGGAGGACCTTCAAAGGGATTCCGGGTCTGCTGTAGCCTAGACAGTTGTGCAGTCAGAGCCTCGAAGTTCTACAGCACAGGGCAGGTGCGGATCTTCTATAGAAAATTAAATCCTCCCATCCAAGTACTAACCAGGGACGCCTGGGTGGCTCAGTTGGTTAAGCGGCTGCCTTCGGCTCGGGTCATGATACCAGCGTCCTGGGATCGAGTCCCACGTCGGGCTCCTTGCTCGGCGGGGAGCCTGCTTCTCCCTCTGACTCTGCCTGCCACTCTGTCTGCCTGTGATCCCTCTCTCCCTCTCTCTCTGACAAGTAAAAAAAAAAAATAAAAAGAAAATTAAATCCTACGCCTCTCTGCTCCTTTTCGAGACTGAAAGGATTAAATACCCATTAGGTAATTTAGTTTTGAGCAGGTTAACTTCATTATACATTGTCAGGATAAATGATTTACCATGTGTGGCCGTGGTTGAGTGAGGTGATGTGTCTAAAGTTGTTCCGTACGCATTATGAGGACTTTGGCCCAAAACGCTTGCTTCAGGGCATTACTTGTTAGGGCTGCTCCTTTTTAAAATGGTGAACTATTTTTGTCAGCCTCTAACAGAATATTTAACTTTCTGTTTTTATGTGCCAAGAAGCACAAAAACGGGAAAAGCCACGTGTCAGGAGTGGACTTATGCCTTTGGCTGATTTATGCCTCAGGTGTCACTTTGACTTAAGAAGGATAGGATTAAAATTATCAGGCAGGGACTGGCATATGTTTAAGTGGAATGCCTGAAAAGAGATTATCTATCTATAATTTGGAGCAATGAAGACTTAACCATTTTTAATGGAACAACTCTTTCCAGGCCCACCTCCAGATTCATGGTCACAGAACAGCTAAAGTACAATGGTTTGGTAATGATCACAGTCCACTAGTTACAGTTCTGGGCTCAGGGAACCTTCTGTCTTACTCAGTTTTGGCTGCTATAACGAATTACCATAGACTGGGTGACTTGACCAATTCCTTCCTCACAGTTGGGGGCCGGGCAAGTTCAGGGTCTGGTGAGGACTGATTACAGATTTGCAAATTACCATCTTCAAGTTGGGTCCTCACATGACACAGAGCTGGGAGCTGGACAAGCTTTCTGGTCTCTTACTGCTGTAGTAAGCACTCAATCCCATTCATGAGGCTCTATCCTTATGACCTAAACATTTACCAAACGTTCCTACCTCCTAATGTCATCACATTGTGGGTTGGAATTTCAACATATTTTTCCTAAATGCTTTATGTACCTTTAGCTTTAATCTGTTAGGAGGGAGGATTTATGGGAATCTCAAAATGTACAAAATTCTGGGGAATTAATCTTCGTTTGTGGAGGGACAAGGCAAGATTTCTAAGTTGCAAGCAGGATTTATGCTTTGGGAATTGACCCCAGTATTTGTTTTTGCCACCAGAAGAACTGGCCAAATCTGGGTCTCCGAGGTGGACTTACGATAGTAGAAATTTTCAGGTGCAGGAAAGTCTATAATAAGTTTTCCTTTTATAAGATCCTAATGGCCACTTACTACCTTGCCTTGGTAAGTGCAGGTTACTGTGATTTGTTTTCTGATACTGGATGCTGTAATGTAGAAATACAGGTGAAGTATCTACCAGATTTATTCCACATGCCACATTCTGTTCATATATGTGTTTGAAGAGAAATTTCTACTTAATTTAGCACATGAGTCTTTTAAAGAATGACCCCATAGAAATAAAATCCTCCTATTAGTAACTCGTTCCAGGAAGGGTCTGGCCCACAGGAATGATTAACTCTACTATGGTACACATGGAAGAAATTAAATAGGTTTTTGAAACCAAAACCATGTGTCTGAGCAGATAGTATGCTTCTGGGTGGATAGATGAGTTAGGACTCATCAAATCAGACTTGCCAGACACCTGATCCAGGATCAAGGCAGGAGATCCCTCCATGAACTAGGAGCTCCCTCCATGAACTAGGAGCTCCCAGTAGTCCTGCAGGGCTTGACGTTTGCTGAATTATATTCCCTCCTAGTTGAGAGAGAAAGAAAAAGATCAATGACTATGAATTTGAAAAGGTGAATATTCTGTACCCCGTATAATTATAGGTCATAGTGTACCTAGGCCTGCCAGATGAGCGCTGACTGTTACAGGAAAGGAGCCTTGGGCTTAGAAGGGTAAATTTCTGGGCAGTAGTGGTGTTGACAGTGTAGCTGGTGAAGTTATGTGCTGTGACTGCTCTGGCCGAGGCGTGGGCTCACAGGGAAGGGCTGGTCTTGGATCGCCCCTGTTGAGCTCACCCAGTCAAGGAGTGTCCAGTGGCTTTCATGGTCAGGGAAGGGAGGGTGTAGTCCTCTCAGCTTTGTGGGAAATGGGTGGGTTTACTGGTCAGCCAGTCAAAGAGGCCTCAAGATCATCACTGGGAAAGCTGTCTCTGGTAGTGGGTAAAAGTGGTTTGAGGGTTTAGCCTCTCAGGTTGGGTGGGCATGGGGAGTAGGCCCCCAGCACAGTGGGCTGGCCCCGGGGGAGAGGGTCCAGCTTGAAGGACACCCAGTCCTACTGGGGAACACTCCCAGTAGCAGATGTGTATAAAGTTGATGACTTCTTGGTCTTGACTCTTTGCCCTTCAAGGGTTCTAAACCCGAAAAGAGGTCAGGACATTTTCTAGAACAGCTTCTTGATCTTCTCTTTCCCCTGGGAGTCGAAGGATGAGAGATCCAGCTTCAGCTTGGTGTAATTTTGAGGTTCAGTTGCATTTTTTAAAATGATTTATTTACTTATTTGAAAGAGAGAGAGAGAGAGCCAGAGCAGGATGGGGGAGTACAGAGGGAGAGAATCTTCAAGCAGACTCCCCACTGAGCTCAGAGCCTGATGCGGGGCTCAATCCCATGATCATGAAATCATGACCTGAGCTGAAACCAGGAGTCAGAGGCTTAACTGACTGAGTCACGGAGCACCCCGGTTCAGTTGCATTTTTTATTTCAAATGATATCCTTAAGATCTTGAAGATATTATAAGTTTTTTTGTTTTTCATTTTTTGGACATTGTAGGATTTTTACCTTTTTTTTTTTTTTTTTGTCTTTGTGTCTTAGGTACAGGAAGAGGGCTGATGAGCAAAACATCCCTGCAGGTGAGAATTTCTCTAATCCTTGAAACCTGATGTAGATTTTGCTGCTTTGTGTTTTCTTGATTCAAATCAAGTAAATTGGGATGCCTCGGTGGCTCAGTTGGTTAAGCCACTGCCTTCAGCTCAGGTCATGATCCCAGGGTCTTGGAAGCAAGTCCAGCATCAGGCTCCTTGCTCGGCAGGGAGCCCGCTTCTCTTGCTGCCTCTGCCTGCATCTCTGCCTGCTTGTGTGTTCTCTCTCTCTCTCTCTCTCTCTCTCTGGCAAATAAATACAGTCTTTAAAAATAAAAATCAAGTAAATTACAAATATTTCAGATACACAGCCATTTTTTACCTAATGATAGGTTTGAATATAATTTTGTCAGTTAGCTTTAAGTTTGCTGCATAAAGGAGACAAACCCAAAGTAACAGAGTGGAGGTTAATTTTGTTCTCAAGTGAACAAGCCTGGATGGGCAGACTTGGGCTGCTGTGGTGATCCATGGTCGTGGGAGGCCCAGACTCCTTCCAGCTCTCTGTCCACATTCTAAAGAAAGTCCCTTATACTCAGGTCCAGGGAAATAGCTCCTGGAGCTTGAACAGCAAGATGGAGCAAGGGGGTGAGGAAGGGCAGGTTTCCTTTTAAGAAAGTTCCAGTCCTATCACATCTGCCAGTGACTGGGTACACAGTCCCCCTGGCTGTGAGAGAGGTTCCTTGCACAGGGACCTCCCGATAGAATTGTACTAACGGCAGGAGAGAAGGCATGTTGGGTTGGCAACTAGCCGCCTCTGTCATGGCAAATTGTATAAAACAGACCATATTTTAAACGAGCCAGGGGAGGGAGCGGCTGTCATCTGAGAGGGTGTGCTTGGTATGTCAAGTACAGGCCCTGAATAAGCTTAAGCCTGAGTAAGCAGTGGGCAGAGCCTCAGAGCCTGTCCCAGGATTATCTTCAGCTGGTGGTGGGGACCCCCAGCCCCAACCCTCGGCTTGTTTCCTCACCTGGAAAACGAGGAGGTAAATGACATAGATGATCTCCGAGGGCCATTTTAGTTCTTTCTATGATATTTAAAGGATATCTAATGCAAATTTTCTGTGAAGCTAGAATTCCTTAATTTATTTTTAGTTCCTTAACTTTTTTTTTTTAAAGATTTTATTTATTTATTTGACAGAGATCACAAGTAGGCAGAGAAGCGGGGTGGGGGTGGGGCGCAGGGAAGCAGGCTCCCCGCTGAGCATAGAGCCCCATGCGGGGCTCCATCTCAGGACCCTGGGACCGTGACCTGAGCTGAAGGAAGAGGCTTTAACCCACTGAGCCACCCAGTTGCCCCTTTAGTTTCTTAACTTCGGAATCCATCTATGCACATACACATTTAGCCTAAAGAATGGTCCTTTTTAATGTTGCAGTTCTCTTAGGCTACTTTTTAAATTTAAATCTTTATTATTTATTTTTAAGATTTTATTTATTAATTTGACAGAGGGATAGAGAGCACAAGTAAGCAGAGCGGCAAGCAGAGGAAGAGAGGGAAGCAGGCTCTCTGCTGAGCAGGGAGCCGCAGGGCTCCATCCCAGGACCCGGGAATCATGAAGGCAGCCGCTTTATCGACTGAGCCAGCCAGGCACCCCTAAAACTTTATAATTTTAAAACATACATGATGAAATTTACTATCTTAGCTATTTTAGAGTGTACAGTTCTATACTCTAACTAATAATATTAAGTTCTGTCATGTAAGCATTTTATTTTTTGAGGGAACGTATAATCGTGTTCTGTTCGGGAGGGGAGATATATTTCTCATGTATATGGCAGTAAGCGTAGGTAGTCTTTGTTTAGATTATGAAATGATAACTGGCAGTTAGCTTCATATCTTTCAAATAGGATCTTTGGTTAAACTTTTTGAAAACTGGGACATATTTTATGCCTGGTGAAATGCTCAGATTTTAAGCATCTGGTTTAGTAAGTGTTGATCAAGAGATTTACTGTAGTCAGGATATAGAACATTTTATTAAGTGGCTTTATTAAAATCAGAAAATTGTGCAATGTTGGAGCAGGAAGGGACTGTAGTGATTGTCCAGCTTGATCTTGATTCACACATGAGGAAACCAGAAATTGAACCCAGAAGATTTTTGGCTGAGATTTTTTAACCAACTTAGATGCCAGTTATAATGGAAACTGGGATCTTAATTGAGGCCAGGCTTCTTAATGCTCTGTTTGTTTCTGGTGTCTGTGATTTGACGTCTTAATTTTTCTTTGTGTTTCTCTCTCAGTGGGAGGAACTGAAAACTCTACTTCTGCAGGTGGTAAAATGAGACCCTTGTGCTGGCTGGGCTGCCCTTTTCTTATCCAGTTGGCACAGGTCGTATGGAGAGTAGGCCTTTGCTGGGAATAGTCACTGGACACATGGATTTCACCAAATAGTTACTTTGAGTGGTTTCTGCCTATTTCCTATAACACTATTTCCTAGTATAAGAAAGTGAAGGAGTGATAGGATCTGTCAAGAGTGTTTCCATGTTCCTTTCTGGTGAAGGTGGATGTCAGTCATCTAAAGAGCCTTTCATTCTTGTTGGGGTTGTAGTACCTGCTGTTGGAGCAGACTTGCCTGCATCCGTTGACTCGGGCTTGGGAGCCAGACGGTTGGTGGGCTCTTTGGTGTCTATGGTTGGGTTATCCTGGGTTCTTAGTAGATAATCGTGGACTGCAGGACACAGGTCCTTCTCAAAGCGCAGGTGTTCTAAACTTTACTTTCTTTTTGGTAAGGAGGGACAGATGATTATTTCGTTGCCTGAGAGTTGCCTGCTCACCACGGACACAGTGATTAGAAGCTACTTAGGGACGTACATTGCTAAGTAAGTGAACATACACATGCTCATGTTGTACAAGTGCTTGTCTTGTAAAGTCTGCAGCATTGACAGGTAAAGTCCTCTAAGTAAGGCATAGTTTGTTAGGATGAGCCCCTTTGTATACCTCATACATGTTTGAAATGATTCAGGTTTACTCTGTTCTTGAAGTTGTGTTCTTAATTCATTTTAAGCTGCATTTTTAAGGGTTTTAATAGGTTGCCTGGGGTGTGGGTTTGAATCCTCATCTCTCCCTTACTAGGAAATGAAGATAAAGTGAGAGAATAGATGGCCATCCTTCTGAGTGCCCTGACTCCTCCTAGCCTGTTCTCCACACGTTACTCTTACACCCCTAGTGTATTTGCTTGAACTCTCCCTCCACTATGAAGAGCTGTTGATGTTATGAGAGTGTAGTTTTGTTTAGTGTAGAAGAAAGGAGGCCAAAATAGGAGAACTATTTTCTGGCTTTTGTTATAGTGGGCCTTTGTTCTGCAGAACTTTCTGAAGATAGCGTGAATGGGGTCCGTAGCAGAAGAGGTTTCTAAATTATGAGGGTTGTAAGATTGTATTGTTTCTTCTCAGAGTCTAAGTTCTGGACTTTTAATCTCCTTGGCGTGTTTTTATGAAGGCAGCTGTATCTTTTTTTTTTTTTTTTTTTTTTTGCCAGAAAGAGAGATCACAAGTAGACAGAGAGGCAGGCAGAGAGAGAGAGAGGGAAACAGGCTCACCGCTGAGCAGAGAGCCCGATGTGGGGCTCGATCCCAGGACCCTGAGATCATGACCTGGGCCGAAGGCAGCGGCTTAACCCACTGAGCCACCCAGGCGCCCCAAGGCAGCTGTATCTTTATTGGCTCGAGTAAAAGCAGCGTTGCTCTTAGTATTAACATTTTCTATGTCATTCTGAAATTTTGAGCAGGCTATTTTCGCAGTATAGGAATCTGGACTTCGAAGGTTTAAAGAAAACTTTTCTAAAAGATTCCTGCAACATGAGATCTTTTTACTGGTAACAAATAAAAATACTGCAGTGTGTAATTTTTAATAGAGTGGGTAAATTTTTTTTTTAAAGATTTATTTATTTGACAGAGATTACAAGTAGGCAGAGAGAGAGAGAGAGAGGAGGAAGCAGGCTCCCAGCCAAGCAGAGAGCCCGATGTAGGGCTCAATCCCAGGACCCTGGGATCATGACCTGAGCTGAAGGCAGAGGCTTTAACCCGCTGAGCCACCCAGGTGCCCCAAGAGTGGGTGAATTTAAGAGTTAAAACTTTAGAACTGTAGCAAATATATAGTGAGGTGATTCGGTTTTCTGTGTAGGTTAGTGTCACACAGTAGAACTTTCCCAGTAGAAATGTTTCACTCTGCATTGTCCACTGTGGTGGCCGTTAGCCACATACGCCTGTTGAGCCTTGAAAAGTGACCTACATGACTGAGGAATTGAATTTTAAATATTACTTAATTTTGAGTAACTAAAACTGAAATAACTACATGTACCCAGTGGTTACTGTATTGGATGGGGCCGGTCTAGGTTCTTTTTCCACCGGTTTTTTCCCCCACCAAGTTTGATACCTTTATCCAAGCGAAATAAGTGAACTTGGAGCAGAAGCTTTAAAATTGGAGAACCAAGTTGGAAACAAAGGGGTTGCTTGCAGAAACGATTCTCTTGCAAACAAAGCTGGAACTTGGGGGGTAGTGAGACAGTTCTTGTCACTATCAGTGTGACTTGTTTAGGGCATTTACAGTGGGATGCGCTCTGGAAAGTCTTGAGGAAGCAAAACCCTCTCTTGGTGCACGGAGTAAGCTTGGCGTGCGCTGACAGTTTGGCCACAGTCCCTCTGGGAGCAGAACGAACTACTAGGATATCTGTGTCTCTAGCTGATTCCATATTTTGAATAAAAGTAATTTTTTTAATCTGGCTTGTGTTTTTTTAAAAGGTGCCAGCCTCCTCCATCTCCTCTTCTGGCTCTGTGCACCTTTTTAGTTTCAGAAAAGCACGCTGGGGACCAGTCTCTCTGGAAGCCTTACCTGGAGATTTTACCGAAGGCCTACACCTGCCCAGTGTGTTTGGAGCCAAAAGTGGTGAATCTTTTTCCTGAACCTTTGAAGGCGAAGGCTGAAGAGCAGAGAGCCCGTGTACGGGGGTTCTTTTCTTCCTCCAGAGACTTTTTCTCTTCCCTGCAGCCTCTGTTTTCTGAGGCTGTTGAGAACATTTTTAGCTACAGTGCCCTCCTGTGGGCTTGGTGCACGGTCAACACCAGAGCTGTGTACATGAAGCATGGGCAGAGGAAATGCTTTTCTATGGAGCCGGACACCTACGCGCTCGCCCCGTACTTGGATCTGCTGAATCACAGCCCAGACGTCCAGGTGAGACACAAGACAAACACGTTCTGTTTGATAGGAAGGACTCTGACATGTCAAACCTGACCTTGAAACCATAAAGGGAGGTGTTGCCGGCTTTAGGTCAATCTACCTCCGCCAGGTATTTTTCTGTCTTTTGTCCCAGCCCCCTTTTCCTTTCTGGCATCCCGTCCTTTTGTTTTCCCGCTCTGCTTTCCAGGCCAGCAGAGCTCAGTGCTGTATGCCCTGATAAGGCCTTAACCAGCAGCACCCCCCCATCCACCAGATTTGGTGCAAAGTTCTCTTTCCTCTTGGCTAGTATGGGGACTAGGGTCCTGACTGCTATCCTGCCCCTTCCTTTTTACACCTGGTGGTATCGCTGTCAGTATTTATCTTTGCTGTGATCACTGATTGACTTGCTGTCTCCGTCTCTGAGCTGTATAAGGATGGGGAGGGACTATGCCTTTTTTCTCCTTGTAACCCAGTGCAGGGTCAGGCACCTAGTAAGGACTTGATTAAACCTTTACTGAATGGATGAATATTTGTGGGGGAAAAGGAGTCTGGGAATTAAAGAATCCCTCTTTGGGAGATAGTCCTAGATCTCGTCTCCAGCCCTTTCCCGCTATGGCACATAAAGGTGACTATTTATGTGTAGGCACGCTGAGGTAGGTGCCTGGCTTTGAGGGCAAAGGTGTCCCTATGTCAGCTCATCTGTAACCTGTTCAGGGTCTGTTTAGACTGTTTAGACACAGGGTCTGTGGCTCGGCCCTTGCTCACACTCTTCTCCTCGTACTGCACCCCACCTGGAGAAGATGGATGGCCCCTGGCTAGCCCACGTACTGGTGCGAGGCGAGCATAGGGAGGCCCCTACTGTGCTTTCTCAGGCAGAGGCAATCTCCTTGCCTGTCTGCTTGCTACTGTTGTAGAAAGATGCGTTTCTGACAATATTCAGCAAAGGAGATGGAGGTTTGATGGCTGTTTCTGTGGCTGATGTTGATGAATTAATGTCGGGGGCCATACCTGTAAAGGGGTGCTGGACACAGGACTGAGTCAGTCCTCACTGGGGTGACTTTGTTTTTATTGGGCTGTTAGTGCATTTGTGCTCCAAGCCAGTGATTTGACGGCTTTTGTAGGGGCCCCACAAACTGCAGCCTGTGGGTATGTGGCCCAGTGGCTCTGGCAGAACCTAAAATACTTGCTCGCTACCTCTTTATGGAAAAAAGATTGTTGACCCTTGGTCTAAAGCGCATTACTGCTGGCTTTGGGCATGTAACTGGAAACCGTGGCCCTAATCTGTTGATGCTGCAAGCTGAGAACTTCAGCCCCGTTCCTCCTCCTTGTCCTCACTGGGGTTCACTGTGTAGTGTGGCGGCCTCGGCTCTTGTACGCGCTCCTCAGTGTGGAGGGCAGGTGGGTTATCTTGGTTCTTTCCTCTCTAATCTGTTAACAGAACTGTCGCAAAATCCGTATCATGTGTCAACCAGTATCCTGCTGTGTATTGTGAGGCCTGAAATTCATGTGTTGCCTTGACATCTTTGGGCGTCACAGGGCCCCAGGGGTCTGACTGTGAGTTCCTCTGCTCTCCCTGGATATGTCCCCCACCCAGAAGGAAAGGCCCCATCACCCCGCCCTCAGCCTAACGGTTTCTCCTTCCTGCTTGCCTCTTCATGCGAGTGCTCACATCTCCCCGAGGAGACGGGGTCACTTCCTGTTACTCCCAAGCCTGCTTCCTGTGGCTCCTGCAGGTCCCACAGTTCCCAAGTGTAGCCCTGTTGTGGCTGGGGTGTCCTTACCTAGGCTGTATATGTGACTAGTGAACCACTCTCTGGCGTACCTGTCCGCTTTCAGGTGTCCTGTATTTGGCCATCCTGAGAGCCCTTGGGCAGGACGCCCCCCTCACCAAGTGGGGACGTGGAGGCACCCAGGAGCCCCAATTGCAGGGCCGGCATGTTCCCACATGTGGTTGAATTTACACTATGATGAGTGTTTGAAAGCTGCATCTGACTTTAATACAGTAAACTTAATATTTTCAGTTTTGTGCTTGGCTTTAAAAAGATCTTTAACGATTTTTCTGCCTAGGTAAAAGCAGCATTTAATGAGGAAACTCGCTGTTATGAAGTCAGAACGGCTTCAGGCTGCAGGAAACATGAACAGGTGTTCATCTGCTATGGCCCTCATGATAACCAGCGGCTGCTCCTGGAATACGGATTCGTGTCCATCCAGAATCCTCACGCTTGTGTTTATGTCTCAGCAGGTTGGAATCAGCTTTGTTCTTACAAAGAAAATACAGTTCTTTTTTTTACCTCATCTGGGGATGTGGGTTTTTTGTTTTAGTAAAAATGGCAAAACCTTAAAATGTGTATCATTTATTTTCCCCTAGGTAGGGGACGACACTCACTGACCATGTGATTTGAATGTTGAAGTGAAAACAAGGCTCTGGTCACTATTGAGGAAAGGAAGAACTGAGAAAAGTTGTTGCATTAGGTCAGACAGTAGGATGGGAGAAAAGACCACTGAGGAAATGAATATAATATAACATTTAATATATGATATATTAATATTACTAATCAATTAACATAGTAATATAATATTTTAATTAAAAAGATGGGAAGAAATGGTAATTTTTGTTCTGAGACATTATCACTGTAACTAAGTACAGGATAGATTGGAGAAACAAAAAACTGAAAAATTAAATTTAAGCATTTACTGTGTGATCGCTTCTCGGCCTTTTGGCTAAGATCATGTGTAGTATCTTCTTATCAGTTTAAGCATTTACTGTGTGAAGTGCTGTGACAGGGATAAATATATTACATAGTTATTGTCTTGGAGGTTAATGTCATGATGAAATACTGATTTCATTTACGTTTTTATGTGACCTACTAATTAGCCATCATCAGTATTACTATTTTTAAAAATAAGAATTCAGCTATTAAATTCATGCTGTGGAAATTCCAAATATAGTATTAATAACAGTATAGAAAAATGTTTCTTTCCCCCTTCTCCTAAAGTAGGAGAGGAGTAGTTTGTAGGCCATCAAGAAATATGGCCAGAGATTTACTGGCTGTATAATATAAGCTGTATGAAATAGAAACTTGTTCAAGGTGAAACTACTCCGTCCTATAGGCAGAATAATAATGTTATTTCTCAAAGTAGAAATTAAAAGCAAAAACTGGGCCTTGCTGGGTCTCTTGACAACTAGCTTTAAGATTAGCCTCCTGTTATCAGAATAATTTTAATATTATTGACCATAAAATACTGATTTGCAAAGTTTGGACAAAATTTACATTTTAGTTATTTTTATATTTATAAACAAAACATAGATATATAAAAGATTTTAAAAACAGAAAAATCAGTCATTACCCTGCTGTTTCAGCAAGCTTTGTTAATTTTTACATGTTCACTTTCAATTGCTTATGATTATAATCACTAATACCCAGTTTTGAATTCTGACTCTTGGAAACATCATTATAAACAATTCTTCATGTTTGTAGTGGGTAGTGGGTTTAACTTTCCGCATCCTGTCACTGTCTTAATTACCAGGTTTTGTGGATTAATTTGCTTAGTGGGAACGTGTGTTGAGGTTATGGATGTTTTCTTCCCTGCCCTGAAATTCTGTAGCTTTCCAGGGGCTAATAAAGATCTTCTTGAATTGGACTTGATTGGAGCTTTTTGGTGTGAATTAGGTGAAACTGTTTACACATGTCTTTTTTTTTTAAATTTTTATTTACTCTTTTTTTTAAATTATGTTCAGTTAGCCACTGTGTAACACATCATTAGTTTTTAATGTAGTGTTCAGTGGTTCATCAGTTATGCACAGCACCCATTGCATGTCTTGATTGTTGATGGAAGGGACAGTAATTGTAGAAGGCCCACACTTTTGTCTGATGACACCCTAAATTTCTTTCTTTTTTTTTTCTTTTTGTAGATCTACTTGTTAAATATCTGCCATCAACAGATAAACAAATGAACAAGAAGATTTCCATTTTGAAGGAACATGACTTTATAGAGTAAGTATTTTCTCTGTCTCTTAAAATTATTTCTTCAGGAAACTAGTGAGAAAATTGAGGTAGCATTTCTAGAGATACGAGATACTCCTGACTTGTACCAGTTGACAGGTAGGTATTTATTGAGCATTTACTATGTGTAGTAAATTGTGCTTCATGTGGGGCACACAGAGGGTGTACGATACTTTTCAAGAAACTTACTTGGGGACATAAGATACAAACTTGAAGTATTACTGTACTAAAAGAAAGCCCTGTTTGTATGGATTGGTAGCCCAGTGTTTGTCTCCAACACGTGGTCAGTGGGAGGGCGTTGGGCCCCTGCAGGCCAGGCTGGCTGTCTGTCAGTCACTCAGCAACATGGTGTAGGCACTCAGGGTGTGGGACTGGGGTTGCTGGCTGTGTGATTCCATGCCAAGTGGAGGCTCTCTCAGATTTTCTTCTTAAGTTTTACATGGTCCAGCAGCAGTGTGAGGGCACTCTGGTTGTGGTGGCTGCCATTTGTTTGATGCTCAGGGAGCTTTGATGCTTCATCTTTCATCTCACTGGGACCTGTGACACTGGCCCTCTTCCTCTGGCTTCCTCAAACAGATTTAGCTCCTTACCGAAATTAGTGGGAAAGTTGTTTTTTTATCCCCCTCCCCCGCCTTTTTTAAATTTAAAGACTTATTTATTTGAGAGAGAGAGAGGGAGAGGGCGCAGAGGGAGGGGCAGGCTCTCCACTGAGCAGGGAGCCTGCCGATGGGAGGCTCAATCCCAGGACTCCCCAGGATCATGACCTGGGCTGAAGGCAGACCCTTAATCACCTGAGCCACCCCAGCGCCCCTTTTACATATTTTTTTTTAAGATTTTATTTATTTATTTGATACACAGAGATCACAAGTAGGCAGAGCAGCGGGGGGGGGGAAGTAGGCTTCCTGCTGAGCAGAAAGCCTGATGCGGGGCTCGATCCCAGGACCCTGAGATCATGACCTGAGCCGAAGGTAGAGGCTTAACCCACTGAGCCACCCAGGTGCCCCTACATTTTCTTTTTAAACAGAAATAATTTTTTTTTTCCCTGCTCTGGCTTTATTCTTAAGTATTTGCCGACTGACTTTTCTCTTTTGCCTTTGTGACCAAGACACAAGTTACTAATGTTTAGCCCTTCAGAAAGTGTTTGGCTCTTCAGCCATTTGCCATGGTGTCATGAAGTACTGAAATGACCGGTGTGTTGTTCTTTGTTTTTATGCTTTAGAAATTTAACATTTGGATGGGATGGACCATCTTGGAGGTTACTCACAGCTCTTAAGTTGCTATGTCTGGAAGCCGAAGAATTGTAAGTGTCGTGTGTGTTGGTAGTGAGCTGTAGTTACAACCTGTGTATAACCCTGGGGCTTCTCTTGGCTTACATTCAAATGCCCAGCCTGGGAGGAGAAAGGAATGTTGTTGTGTAACGGGAGGCTTATTCTCTTTTTTTTTTTTTTTAATTTCTTTTCAGCATAACAGTGTTCATTGTTTTTGCACCACAGGCAGTGCTCCATGCAACACCTGCTCTCACTAATACCCACCACCTTTTTCCCCCAACCTCCCCCCACCGCCCCTTCTAGACCCTCAGGTTGTTTTTCAGAGTCCATAGTCTCTCATGGTTCACCTCCCCTTCCAGTTTCCCTCAACTCCCTTCTCCTCTCCATCTCCCCATGTCCTCCATGTTCTTTGTTATGCTCCACAAATAAGTGAGACCATATGATACTTGACTCTCTCTGCTTGACTTATTTCGCTCAGCATAATCTCTTCCAGTCCCGTCCATGTTGCTACAAAAGTTGGGTGTTCATCCTTTCTGATGGAGGCATAATACTCCATCGTGTATATGTACCACATCTTCCTTATCCATTCATCCGTTGAAGGGCATCTTGGTTCTTTCCACAGTTTGGCGACCGTGGCCATTGCTGCTATGAACATTGGGGTACAGATGGCCCTTCTTTTCACTACATCTGTATCTTTGGAGTAAATACCCAGTAGTGCAATTGCAGGGTCATAGGGAAGCTCTATTTTTAATTTCTTCAGGAATCTCCACACTGTTCTCCAAAGCGGCTGTACTAGCTTGCATTCCCACCAATAGTGTAAGAGGGTTCCCCTTTCTCCACATCCTCTCCAACACACGTTGTTTCCTGTCTTGCTAATTTTGGCCATTCTAACTGGTGTCAGGTGGTATCTCAATGTGGTTTTAATTTGAATCTCCCTGATGGCTAGTGATGATGACCATTTTTTCATGTGTCTGATAGCCATTTGTATGTCTTCGTTGGAAAAGCGTTTGTTCATATCTTCTGCCCATTTTTTGATATGATTATCTGTTTTGTGTGTGTTGAGTTTGAGGAGTTCTTTGTAGATCCTAGATATCAGCCTTTTGTCTGTACTGTCATTTGCAAATATCTTCTCCCATTCAGTGGGTTGCCTTTTTGTTTTATTGACTGTTTCCTTTGCTGTGCGGAAGCTTTTGATCTTGATGAAGTCCCAAAAGTTCATTTTCGCTCTTGTTTCCTTGGCCTTTGGAGACATATCTTTCCATTTTATTTATTTTTTCAGCGTAACAGTATTCATTCTTTTTGCACAACACCCAGTGCTCCATGCAAAACGTGCCCTCCCCATTACCCACCACCTGTTCCCCCAACCTCCCACCCCTGACCCTTCAAAACCCTCAGGTTGCCCCAACCTCCCACCCCTGACCCTTCAAAACCCTCAGGTTGTTTTTCAGAGTCCATAGTCTCTTATGGTTCGCCTCGCCTCCCCAATGTCCATAGCCCGCTCCCCCTCTCCCAATCCCACCTCCCCCCAGCAACCCCCAGTTTGTTTTGTGAGATTAAGAGTCATTTATGGTTTGTCTCCCTCCCAATCCCATCTTGTTTCATTTATTCTTCTCCTATCCCCCTACCCCCCCATGTTGCTTCTCCATGTCCTCATATCAGGGAGATCATATGATAGTTGTCTTTCTCCGATTGACTTATTTCACTAAGCATGATACGCTCTAGCTCCATCCACGTCGTCGCAAATGGCAAGATTTCATTTCTTTTGATGGCTGCATAGTATTCCATTGTGTATATATACCACCTCTTCTTTATCCATTCATCTGTTGATGGACATCTAGGTTCTTTCCATAGTCTGGCTATTGTAGACATTGCTGCTATAAACATTCGGGTACACGTGCCCCTTCGGATCACTATGTTTGTATCTTTAGGGTAAATACCCAGTAGTGCAATTGCTGGGTCATAGGGTAGTTCTATTTTCAACATTTTGAGGAACCTCCATGCTGTTTTCCAGAGTGGTTGGACCAGCTTGCATTCCCACCAACAGTGGAGGAGGGTTCCCCTTTCTCCACATCCTCTCCAGCATCTGTCATTTCCTGACTTGTTCATTTTAGCCATTCTGACTGGTGTGAGGTGATATCTCATTGTGGTTTTGATTTGTATTTCCCTGATGCCGAGTGACGTGGAGCACTTTTCATGTGTCTGTTGGCCATCTGGATGTCTTCTTTGCAGAAATGTCTGTTCATGTCCTCTGCCCATTTCTTGATTGGATTGTTTGTTCTTTGGGTGTTGAGTTTGCTAAGTTCCTTATAGATTTTGGATACTAGCCCTTTATCTGATATGTCGTTTGCAAATATCTTCTCCCATTCTGTCAGTTGTCTTTTGGTTTTGTTAACTGTTTCCTTTGCTGTACAAAAGCTTTTGATCTTGATGAAATCTCGATAGTTCATTTTTGCCCTTGCTTCCCTTGCCTTTGCCGTTGTTCCTAGGAAGATGTTGCTACGGCTGAGGTCGAAGAGGTTGCTGCCTGCATTCTCCTCAAGGATTTTGATGGATTCCTTTCTCCCATTGAGGTCCTTCATCCATTTGGAGTCTATTTTCGTGTGTGGTGTAAGGAAGTGGTCCAATTTCATTTTTCTGCATGTGGCTGTCCAATTTTCCCAGCACCATTTATTGAAGAGGCTGTCTTTTTTCCATTGGACATTCTTTCCTGCTTTGTCGAAGATTAGTTGACCATAGAGTTGAGGGTCTATTTCTGGGCTCTCTATTCTGTTCCACTGATCTATGTGTCTGTTTTTGTGCCAGTACCATGCTGTCTTGATGATGACAGCTTTGTAATAGAGCTTGAAGTCCGGAATTGTGATGCCACCAACTTTGGCTTTGTTCTTCAGTATTCCTTTGGCTATTCGAGGTCTTTTCTGGTTCCATATAAATTTTAGGATTATTTGTTCCATTTCTTTGAAAAAAATGGATGGTATTTTGATAGGGATTGCATTAAATGTGTAGATTGCTTTAGGTAGCATAGACATTTTCACAATATTTATTCTTCCAATCCAGGAGCATGGAACATTTTTCCATTTCTTTGTGTCTTCCTCAATTTCTTTCATGAGTACTTTATAATTTTCTGTGTATAGATTCTTAGTCTCTTTGGTTAGGTTTATTCCTAGGTATCTTATAGTTTTGGGTACAATTGTAAATGGGATTGACTCCTTAATTTCTCTTTCTTCAGTCTTGTTGTTGGTGTACAGAAATGCAACTGATTTCTGTGCATTGATTTTATATCCTGACACTTTACTGAATTCCTGTACAAGTTCTAGCAGTTTTGGAGTGGAGTCTTTTGGATTTTCCACATATAGTATCATATCATCTGCGAAGAGTGATAGTTTGACTTCTTCTTTACCAATTTGGATGCCTTTAATTTCTTTTTGTTGTCTGATTGCTGAGGCTAGGACTTCTAGTACTATGTTGAATAGCAGTGGTGATCATGGACATCCCTGCTGTGTTCCTCACCTTAATGGAAAAGCTTTCAGTTTTTCTCCATTGAGAATGATATTTGCGGTGGGTTTTTCATAGATGGCTTTGATAATATTGAGGTATGTGCCCTCTATCCCTACACTTTGAAGAGTTTGGTCAGGAAGGGATGCTGTACTTTGTCAAATGCTTTTTCAGCATCTATTGAGAGTATCATATGGTTCTTGTTCTTTCTTTTATTAATGTGTTGTATCACATTGATTGATTTGCGGATGTTGAACCAACCCTGCAGCCCTGGAATAAATCCCACTTGATCGTGGTGAATAATCCTTTTAATGTACTGTTGAATCCTATTGGCTAGTATTTTGGCGAGAATTTTTGTGTCTGTGTTCATCAAGGATATTGGTCTGTAGTTCTCTTTTTTGGTGGGATCCTTGTCTGGTTTGGGGATCAAGGTGATGCTGGCCTCATAAAATGAGTTTGGAAGTTTTCCTTCCGTTTCTATTTTTTGGAACAGTTTCAGGAGAATAGGAATTAGTTCTTCTTTAAATGTTTGGTAGAATTCCCCTGGGAAGCCGTCTGGCCCAGGGCTTTTGTTTGTTTGGAGATTTTTGATGACTGTTTCAATCTCCTTACTGGTTATGGGCCTGTTCAGGTTTCCTATTTCTTCCTGGTTCAGTTGTGGTAGTTTATATGTCTCTAGGAATGCATCCATTTCTTCCAGATTGTCCAATTTGTTGGCGTAGAGTTGCTCATAGTATGTTCTTATAATTGTCTGTATTTCTTTGGTGTTCGTTGTGATCTCTCCTCTTTCATTCATGATTTTATTGATTTGGGTCCTTTCTCTTTTCTTTTTGATGAGTCTGGCCAGGGGTTTATCAATCTTATTGATTCTTTCAAAGAACCAGCTCCTAGTTTCATTGATTTTTTCTATTGTTTTTTTGGTTTCTATTTCATTGATTTCTGCTCTGATCTTTATGATTTCTCTTCTCCTGCTGGGTTTAGGGTTTCCTTCTTGTTCATTCTCCAGCTCCTTTACGCGTAGGGTTAGGTTGTGTACTTGAGACCTTTCTTGTTTCTTGAGAAAGGCTTGTACCGCTATATATTTTCCTCTCAGGACTGCCTTTGCTGTGTCCCACAGATTTTGAACTGTTGTGTTTTCATTATCATTTGTTTCCATGAATTTTTTCAATTCTTCTTTAATTTCCTGGTTAACCCATTCATTCTTTAGAAGGATGCTGTCTAGTCTCCATGTATTTGGGTTCTTTCCAGCTTTCCTCTTGTGATTGAGTTCTAGCTTCAGAACATTGTGGTCTGAAAATATGCAGGGAATAATCCTAATCTTTTGATACCGGTTGAGACCTGATTTGTGACCCAGGATGTGATCTATTCTGGAGAATGTTCCATGTGCACTAGAGAAGAATGTGTATTCTGTTGCTTTGGGATGAAATGTTCTGAATATATCTGTGATGTCCATCTGGTCCAGTGTGTCATTTAAGGCCTTTATTTCCTTGTTGATCTTATTGTATTATTATTGATGTGTTTCTTTGATTTTGTTATTAATTGGTTGATATAGTTGGCTGCTCCCACGTTAGGGGCATAGATATTTAAAATTGTTAGTTCTTCTTGTTGGACAGACCCTTTGAGTAGGATATAGTGTCCTTCCTCATCTCTTATTATAGTCTTTGGCTTAAAATCTAATTGATCTGATATAAGGATTGCCACCCCAGCTTTCTTCTGATGCCCATTAGCATGGTAAATTGTTTTCCACCCCCTCACTTTAAATCTGGAGGTGTCTTCGTGTCTAAAATGAGTTTCTTGTAGGCAACATACTGATGGGTTTTGTTTTTTTATCCATTCTGATACCCTGTGTCTTTTGATTGGGGCATTTAGCCCATTAACATTCAGGGTAACTATTGAGAGATATGAATTTAGTGCCATTATTAGCCTGTAGGTGACTGTTACTGTATATTGTCTCTGTACCTTTCTGATCTACTACTTTTAGGCTCTCTCTTTGCTTAGAGGACCCCTTTCAATATTTCCTGTAGAGCTGGTTTGGTGTTTGCAAATTCTTTCAGTTTTTGTTTGTCCTGGAAGCTTTTGATCTCTCCTTCTATTTTCAATGATAGCCTAGCTGGATAGAGTATTCTTGGCTGCATGTTTTTCTCGTTGAGTGCTCTGAATATATCATGCCAGCTCTTTCTGGCCTGCCAGGTCTCTGTGGATAAGTCTGCCGCCAATCTAATATTTTTACCATTGTATGTTACAGACTTCTTTTCTCGGACTGCTTTTAGGATTTTCTCTTTGTCACTAAGACTTGTCAATTTTACTATTAGGTGACGGGGTGTGGACCTATTCTTGTTGACTTTGAGGGGGGTTCTCTGCATCTCCTGGATTTTGATGCTTGTTCCCTTTGCCATATTAGGGAAATTCTCTCCAATGATTCTCTCCAATAGACCTTCTGCTCCCCTCTCTGTTTCTTCTTCTTCTGGAATCCCAATTATTCTAATGTTGTTTCGTCTTATGGTGTCACTTATCTCTCGAATTCTCCCCTCATGGTCCAGTAGCTGTTTGTCCCTCTTTTGCTCGGCTTCCTTATTCTCTGTCATTTGGTCTTCTATATCACTAATTCTTTCTTCTGTCTCATTTATCCTAGCAGTGAGAGCCTCCATTTTTGATTGCACCTCATTAATAGCTTTTTTTATTTCAACTTGGTTAGATTTTAGTTCTTTAATTTCTCTTTGGAGACATATCTTGAAAGAAGTTGCTGTGGCTGATATCGAAGAGGTTACTGCCTATGTTCTCCTCTAGGATTCTGATGGATTCCTGCCTCACGTTGAGGTCTTTTATCCATTTCGAGTTTATCTTTGTGTATGGTGTAAGAGAATGGTCGAGTTTCATTCTTCTACATATAGCTGTCCAGTTTTCCCACACCATTTATTGAAGAAACTGTCTTTTTCCCACTGTATATTTTTTCCCGTTTTGTCGAAGATTATTTGACCATAGAGTTGAGGGTCCTTATCTGAGCTCTCTACTCTGTTCCACTGGTCTATGTGTCTCTTTTTATGGGAGGCTTATTCTTTATGGAACTTGCCCATGCCCTGAGCGTTTCACTTCTAAGTTTTGACCATTTCTGGAATCTGGTTTTAGAGTCGAAATTGGAGTACATGACCCTGAGAACTTTTTATTTTCAGGTAATTTTTTTCTCTGGTGACCTGCAACTAGTTGTTTAGAGTAAATTTTTTTTTTTAAAGATTTTATTTATTTGAGAGGGAGAATGCTCATGTGACGCGCGAGTGGGGGAGGAGAGGAAGGAGAGGGAGAAAGAGAATCTCAAGGAGGCTCTGTGCTCAGCGTGGAGCTCGACGCAAGCTTCAGCTCAAGATGCTGAGATCATTCATGACCTGAGCTGAAATTAACAGTCAGATGTCCAACTGACCGAACCTCCCAGGCATCCCTAGAGTAAATATATGTATATTTATATCCTAGAGTAAATATTTAAAAAATGTGAGTCTTGGCACTGTTCAAAGGAAAGTCCGGAGTAGGTGGTTTTTTCCTTGGGGCAAACAGTTCCTCCCCTCTGGTTCTGCCCCAGTGTGCAGATCCAGCCCCCTGCTAAAGGAGAGGCCTGGAAATTTCCATGGGGAAGGCAGGTAGAGGGGAACCCCTGGTGGAGACAATGTCTTGGTTAGGCTCCTTAATGTTACCTTGAGGCTGCTGGTCCCTCCCCCAGCATGGAAAGGACTGTCCACTGCCCAGTGCTGGGACTTCCTTCAGCCTGGGTGCATTGCTTAGCAAAGGCTCACATGAGAGGAACCATAGGAAGGGAGGACTTGCTGAGGATACTGACCCCGTCCTCCAGCAGTTGGGAGGACTGAAGGAGCTAATGCATAGAGATAGCCCTTGATACAGTGCCTCGAAGTATTTGGTGCTCATTGAGTGACTCCTGTCGGGATAATGCTTACCTCTTCTTCTGTAAGGACTCAGAGTAAAAATTACTTCCTCATTTCAACCCCAGAAATGGTTGTGTTTATTCTCAGCAGATGGCGTGTTTTTATCTTACAGCCGTTGTCGGTTCTGTATCTGATACGCTTTCTTTATTGTTTGCTAGAAAACTCTGGCAGATTTGTGGCCTGTCCAAATGTGCAGGATTTTAAGGCACACAGTTTATCCTGGTTGTATCTTATCCTTCCTCCTTTCACCTTTCCTTTTGTCTTGTTTTCACTGTCCATTCATCTTAACCTTGTATTTCATCTTGCGTGTCCCCTCGTAAGCTTCTGTAAATCCTTCATGGCAAAAGGTCTTAGAGGACACCCCGACGCCTCTTTTCCTCCCTCTGAGTTACCCCTAACGGTCTGGAGTGATGTGGCAGAATAGGTGCAGATTGGCCGAATGTTGTTTGCATGCGGTTTCTACCTCTCCTTAGCTTTGTCACCTGGGGCGAGTTCTTTACCATTCCCAGCTCTTAGTTTGTGTCTAGCATAGGAATACTAAATGCTTTCTTTACTAGGTAATTATGAAGATTTAAGTAGATAATTGTTTTATATGAAACACTGTGCCTAGCGTATTGTGATTTCCTTCTTTTCTTCCCTGAGAACTTAGCTATTCCTGAGGTTTTCGTGGTTGCTTCTGAAGCTGAAGGCTTGTAACACTTTTCCATGGCATGTGAGCGGTCCTGAATTTCTAAGTGGCATCTGTATACTTCCACTCTAATGTGGCAGTTTTTACCTTATCTTTCCCCTCCTAAGCCATCTGCTTTGGATTCTTGGCATCCAGAATTTAGTCCTTCACCCTCTTCTCTGCTTCGTGCTTCTTGCCAGCACGTGGTTTTGGCTCTGCCCCCGTCTGGCCCAGCATCTTGCTGTGGCTCCCTCTCGCTTACCCTGCAACACTTCTACTCCTCTGCCTGAAGGGAGTTGGCTCCACGTGCCCCGGAACCCCACGTCCTGCCTGTTTTCACAGTGTAACGTGGGAATGACCTGCATGCACAGAAGGCCTTCCCCGTCGATTCTTCTTTCCATCTCCAGAGACTTTTACCTTGTGAAACGTGTTCTCTTCAGTTTGCCATAGTTTAGAAACGACTGTCACTTGAAGAGAAGGAAAGTTCTACTGTCTTTGCTCCTCAGCCCTTAGTCCTTTTGCCTGGGAGTCACCTTGCTGTCCGTCTTCTGCTCTGTTTCCATGCCTGGCGGACATGACAGCACTCACTTACGTGCCGGACACAGAATTGCAGTGATAATCAGATTCAGTCCCTCCCTACAGAGAGCGTCAGTCCCCTTGATTCTTATTATCAGTTGTTTCTCCTTCTTCTGTACCTTGTCTGCTGCGACAGGAGCTGCATGTGGTAGGAGCTTTTAGGGAATGTGCTAATGGAATGAGTTTATTAGGCTTCTGGAAAAACAGGAGAAGGGTTATGTTGAAGTGTAAAAAGCCTTCTCTACCTTTTGAGAGCCTGCTGACATTATCTTACTGAACAATTTGGTTTTAGTACATGCTGGAAAAAAATACTTCTTGGGGAAATCATTTCAGATACAAATGAGAAGAAAAGTTTGGTCATAGCCCAGAAAATATGCCATTATTTCATAGAGGAAACCAATGCTATGCTGCAAAAGGTATGTTTCTAGAACATTGGATTCTTTTGATGCCTTAAATAGATGAATGTTGATGTAATTTCTGGGTTTTTTGACTGTTAACATTGTGCTTATAGATTCAGTAGGTAAAATTGTTGCATGAATTTTCAAGTACTTTTTAAAATATTTCTATTTAGTAGTTGTTTTCATTAAATGGGAAATATTTTTTTCAAAAAGAGTTAATTTATATTTAAATTTAAATTAATTTTAATTTTAAAATATTTTTAAAAACCTTTTTTATTTATTTATTTATTTTTAAAGATTTTATTTATTTATTTGCCAGAGAGAGATCACAAGTAGAGAGGCAGGCAGAGAGAGAGAGAGGGAAGCAGGCTCGCTGCTGAGCAGAGAGCCCGATGCGGGACTTGATCCCAGGACCCTGAGATCATGACCCGAGCCGAAGGCAGCGGCTCAACCCACTGAGCCACCCAGGCGCCCCTAAAAACCTTTTTTAAAAAAGATTTTATTTATTTGAGATAGGGAGAGAGAGAATGAACAGGGGGAGGAGCAGAGGGAGAAGCAGACTCCCTGCTGAGCAGGGAGCCCTAGTGGAGCTTGATCCCAGGACTCTGGGATCATGATCAAAGCTGAAGGCAGGCAGATGTTTAACCAACTGAGCCACCCAGGTGCCCTGAGAAACCAGCTCATTTTAATGAAAACATTACTGGGATTGAAAAATAATTTTAATGAACCTTCAAGACATAAGGCTAAGTAAAATAAACCAGAATACAAGAAGACGAGTGTTGTATGATTCCACTGTCCAGCATAGGCAAACTCAGAGAGACAGAAAGTGGAGTAGAGGTTATCAGGGGCTGAGGATGAGGGAAGTGGGGAGTTTGTGTATAATGGGTGCAAAGTTTCTGTTAGAGATGATGAAGGAATCCTGGGGACACTTAGTGGTGACAGTTACATGACACTTAGAGCGTATTTAATGCCATTGAACTGTACACGGAAAAGTGGTCATAATGGTAAATCCTGTGTTTGTTTGTATTTTACTACAGTAGAAAGAAATTTAATTTTAAAATACTTTCCAGGTTTCTCATATGAAAGATGAAGAGGTGGCTTTGATAAACCAACTAACTTTGGTAGAAACATTGTGGACAGAAGAGCTAAAGATTCTGCAGGCCTCTGCTGAGATTCTAAACAGTTTGCAAACGCCTTTTAGGTAACTTCACCTAATGCATTTGGTCACCTCCTGTGGTGGGTGTGACTTCTTAAACAGTTCAAACAAAGATTTATTTTGTATAGAATCATTTATAGTCAGTGAATGGTTTCTATTAAACAATTGTTTACTGAATCCTACTCCTTTTGCTTTCTTTCTTTGTGGGGTGGAGCGGTGGCTGCTCCTCAGGCATTAAAGGGTATCTGGGGAGGGGTTGGGAGGGCCTGGGGGGAGTTGGGGGCCAGGGCAGGCTCTGCGGATTCTGGAGCTGTACGTGGAGATGGATGTGCCGTACTTGCAGCACCTCTGATATGCTCAAAGCGGACCACAGTCCTGCAGGAAGAAGGAGGAGGAAGACACTGCACTGTGAGGAGAGAGGGGCCTGTGAGGGGCTCTGTGTGTGGCCTTTCACTCGGTGTCCTACTTCCCCTCTGCCTCAGCACCTGTAAAAGGGCAAGAAATTGTATGTTTATTATGTTCTGATACAATCAGGTTTATCAGCTGGCGGTGGGTGGCTTTGGATGAGGAATAAGGGGAATTCAGGGCTGGCCTGGGTCTCAGCTGGGCTTTACCCCCAGCTGCACTGAGCGGGAGCAAACCACACCATGTTTTTCGGTTCTGATTTCCAGTCTGGAAAGGAGATTGTTGGGCACGAATGGGGGTGGACGCCCTGCGTATCAGCCCTGACCCCCGACCCAGTGGAAGGGCTAAGGGGCTGGGACACATGTCCGCAGGGCCCCAGGAGATGCTGCCTTTCCCCTTGTTGGCCTCACTTACTAGGAACCAGGGAGTCAGTAGTGGGAGGGACAGTTGGGGCACTATCTCTGATTTTTTACAAAATGAAAGTTCAGTCATTAAATACTGGAGAGAGTGGGGCCTGCCTTAACAGACCTCCCTCTGTTGGCAGTTTTCCAGTATGTGTTCGAATCTCTTATTAGGTATGTCCCGTATCCACTCTCTTTCTTGTGGGTGTTTAACGCTTATTCTGCTGCTTTTCTGTCATTTTATTGGGAGTTTGGGAGGAATAGGAGATGAATTTTTGGGCTCAGTTGGTCATTTTTAATTAAGAGTCTTTACCCCGCCCTTTATTTCCTTTAAAAATATTTTAGGCTGGGGCGCCTGGGTGGCTCAGCGGGTTAAAGCCTCTGCCTTCAGCTCAGGTCATGATCCCAGGGTCCTGGGATCGAGCCCCGCATCGGGCTCTCTGCTTAGCGCAGAACCTGCTTCCTCCTCTCTCTCTCTCTGCCTGCCTCTCTGCCTACTTGTAATCTCTATCTGTCAAATAAATAAATCTTTAAAAAAAAAAAATTTTAGGCTATCAACTTCCCTCCAAGAATGGTTTTGATATAGAAACGTGTACTAAATAGTACTTTTTAGATCTTGGCTTAGTATTTACACTTTTCCTAGTGTTCTCATGTCTGTCAGTGAACATTCAGGACCACTGTGAGGAAGTCAGCTGGTGTTATATATCACAGAAGCAAATACGTACCTGTCATAAAACTGGACTACGATTGAAACATAAGACAATAACATTTATTAAATACTAGCATTGCTGGATGTGAGGCGATGTGCTCAGGCCTTGGTGTGCAGTGTTTTATTTAAGCCTCATAGTTATCCTGAAGAAATTGCCTAAGATGCTATGTCTAGTGTGTGCTACAGTGAAAATGCCCACACACCCTGCCCTCAGAGGGACCAGGGTCCACAGGTTGGTGTGTTTTTGTCCAGGGTGTACCGTGCTGTCCTGACATGGGGATCTGGTTTACACCTATGGGCCTGTCACCTCCATTTCAGTGGGCATCAGTGTACCAGTCGGGGAGCCTGGCACAGCTCCACCTCAGTGGGGAAGTGTGCTTGATTCTGGGCTTCTGTGTAGGTAAACTGCCTTACAGCCGTGGTTATATGTGAACTTCCATCCTTAATCTTGTCTTTTTTTTTTTTTTAATTAACATGTATTATTTACTCCAGGGGTACAGATCTGTGAATCATCAGGCTTACACATTTCACAGCACTCATCATAGTACATACCCTCCCCAGTGTCCATCACCCAGCCACCCTATCCCTACCCCCTACCCTCTACCCCCAGCAAACCTCAGTTTGTTTCATGAGATTAAGAGTCTCTTATGGTTTGTCTCCCTCTTGATCCCATCTTCTTTTATTTTTTCCTTCCCTACCACCAAATCCCTCATTCTGCCTCTCACATTCCTCATATCACAGAGATCACATGATGATTGTCTTTCTCTGATTGACTTACTTTGCTCAGCATGATACGCTCTAGTTCTATCCATGTTGTTGTAAATGGCAGGATTTCATTTCTTTTGATGGCTGCATAGTATTCCATTGTATATACATACCACATCTTCTTTATCCATTCATCTGTTGATGGAATCAAGGTTCTTTCCATAGTTTGGCTATTGTGGACATTGCTGTTATAAACATTCAGGTGCACATGTCCCCTTTGGATCACCACATTTGTATCTTTAGGGTTAATAGTAGTGCGATTGCTGGGTCATAGGGTAGCTCTATTTTCAACTTTTTGAGGAGCCCCATACTGTTTTCCAGAGTGGCTGCCCCAGCTTGCATTCCCACCAACAGCGTAGGAGGGTTCCCCTTTCTCCGCATCCTTGCCAACATTTCCGACTTCTTAATTTTAGCCATTCTGACTGGTATGAGGTGGTACCTCATTGTGGTTTTGATTTGTATTTCTCTGATGCCAAGTGATGTTGAGCACTTTCGTGTGTCTTTTGGCCATTTGGATGTCTTCTGCCCATTTCTTGATTGGATTATTTGTTCTTTGGGTGTTGAGTTTGATAAGTTCTTTATAGGTCTTGGATACTAGCTCTTTATCCGATATGTCATTTGCAAATATTTTCTTCCATTCTGTCAGTTGTCTTTTGGCTTTGTTGACTGTGTCCTTTGCTGTGCAAAAGCTTTTGATCTTGATGAAGTCCCAATAGTTCATTTTTGCCCTTGTTTCCCTGCCTTTGGTGATATTTCTAGGAAGAATTTGCTGTGGCTGAGGTCGGAGAGGTTGCTGCCTGTGTTTTCCTCAAGGATTTTGATGAATTCCTGTCTCACATTGAGGTCTTTCATCCATTTTGAGCCTATTTTTGTGTCTGGTGTAAAGAAATGGTCCAGTTTCATTCTTCTGGATGTGGCTGTCCAATTTTCCCCGTATCATTTGTTGAAGAGGCTGTCTTTTTTCCATTGGACATTCTTTCCTGCTTTGTCGAAGATTAGCTCTCTAGCCTATTCCATTGATCTATGTGTCTGTTTTAGTGCCAGTACCCTGCTGTCTTGATGATGACAGCTTTGTAATAGAGCCTAAAGTCTGGAATTTTGATGCCACCAACTTTGGTTTTCTTTTTCAGCATTCCTCTGACTATTTGGGGTCTTTTCTGGTTTCATGTGAATTTTAGGATTATTTGTTCCATTTCTTTGAAAAAAATTGATGGTATTTTGTTTAGTTTTGTTTTTCACCCTTGGAATATTCTATTAGACCCTAAAAGTTTTTTGTTTTTAAATTGACGGTATTTTGATAGGATTGCATTAAATGTGTAGATTGCTTTAGGTAGCATAGACATTTTCACAATATTTGTTCTTCCAATCCATGAGCATGGAACGTTTTTCCATTTCTTTGTGTTTTCCTCAGTTTCTTTCATGAGTACTTTATAGTTTTATGAGTATAGATCTTTGCCTCTTTGGTTAGGTTTATTCCTCGGTATCTTATGGTTTTGGGTGCAATTGTGAATGGGATTGATTCCTTAATTTCTCTTTCTTCTGTCTTGCTGTTTATGTATAGAAACACAACTGATTTCTGTGTATTGATTTTATATCCTGACACTTTACTGAATTCCTGTATGAGTTCTAGCAGTTTTGGAGTGGAGTCTTTTGGGTTTTCCACATAAAGTATCATATCATCCACAAAGAGCTAGAGTTTGACTTCTTCTTTGCTGATTCAGATGCCTTTAATTTCTTTTTGTTGTCTGATTGCTGAGGCTAGGACTTCTAGTACTATGTTGAATAACAGTGGTGATAGTGGACATCCCTGCCATGTTCCTGACCTTAGGGGAAAGCTTTCAGTTTTTGCCCCTTGAGAGTGATATTCTCTGTGGGTTTTTCATGGATGGCTTTTATGATGCTGAGGTATATACCCTGTATGCCTACACCGTGAAGAGTTTTGATCAAGAAAGGATGCTGTACTTTGTCAAATACATTTTTGCATCTATTGAGAGTATCATACGGTTCTTGTTATTTCTTTTACTAATGTATTGTGTCACATCAATTGATTTGTGGATGTTGAACCAACCTTGCAGCCCGGGAAGAAATCCCACTTAGTCATGGTGAATAATCCTTTTAATGTACTGTTGGATCCTATTGGTTAGTATTTTGGTGAGAATTTTTGCATTCATGTTCATGAATGATATTGGTCTGTAATTCTCCTTTTTGATGGGGTCTTTGTCTGGTTTTGGGATCAAGGTAATGCTGGCCTCATCAAATGAGTTAGCAATTTTTCCTTCCATTTCTATTTTTTGGAACAGTTTCAGGAGGCTAGGTATTAATTCTTCTTTAAATGTTTGGTAGAATTGCCTGGGAAGCCGTCTGGCCCTGGGCTCTTGTTTGTTGGGAGATTTTTGGTAGCTGCTTCAATCTCCTTACTGGTTATGGGTCTGTTCAGGTTTTCTATTTCTTCCTGGTTCAGTTTTGGTAGTTTCTATGTCTCTAGGAATGTATCCATTGCTTCCAGATTGTCAGATTTGCTGGCATATAGTTGCCCATAGTATGTTCTTATAATTGTTTATATTTCTTTGGTGTTGGTTGTGATCTCTCCTCTTCATTCATGATTTTAATTAATTTGGGTACTTTCTCTTCTTTTTGATAAGTCTGGCCAGGGGTTTATCATTTATTAATTCTTTCAAAGAACCAGCTCCTAGTTTCATTGATATGTTCTACTGTTCTTTTGGTTTCTATTTCATTGATTTCTGCTCCGATCTTTATTATTTCTCTTTTCCTGCTGGGTTTAAGCTTTCTCTGCTGTTCCTTCTCCAGCTTCTTTAGGTGTAGGGTTGTGTAGGTGTTTAGGCATAGGTTGTGTACTTGAGACCTTTCTTGTTTCTTGAGAAAGGCTTATATTGCTATATACTTTCCTCTCAGAACTGCCTTTGATGTGCCCGCACAGATTTTGAACAGTTGTGTTTTCATTTTCACCTGTTTCCATGAATTTTTTTAAATTCTTCTTTAATTTCCTGGTTGACTCATTCATTCTTTAGTAGGATGCTCTTTAGCTTCCATGTATTTGAGTTCTTTCCAATGTTTCTCTTGTGATTGAGTTCTAGCTTCAGAGCATTGTGGTCTGAAAATATGCAGGGAATGATCCCAATCTTTTGATTTGTGACCCAGGATGTGATCTATTCTGGAGAATGTTCCATGGGCACTAGAGAAGAATGTGTATTCTATTGTTTTTTGGATGGAATGTTCTTAATATATCTACACGATGTCCATTGGTCCAGTGTGTCATTTAACACTTTTATTTCCTTGTTGATCATTTGCTTAGATGATTTGTCCATTTCAGTGTGGGGGGGGGTGTTAAAGTCCCCTACTATTATTGTATTATTGCCGGTGTGTTTCTTTAATTTTGTCATTAATTGGTTTATGTAATTGGCTGCTTCCATGTTAGGGGCATAGATATTTAAAATTTTTAGATCTTCTTGTTGGACAGACCCTGTAAGTAGGATATAGTGTCCTTCTTTATCTCTTATTATAGTCTTTGGCTTAAAATCTCATTTATCTTTTATAATGATTGCCACCCCAGCTTTCTTTTGATGTCCATTAGCATGGTAAATTGTTTCCCACCCCCTCACTTTCAATCTGGAGGTGTCTTTGGGTCTAAAGTGAGTTTCTTGTAGACAGCATATCAATGGGTCTTGGTTTTTTTTATCCATTCTGATACCCTGTGTCTTTTGATTGGGGCACTCAGCCCATTTACATTCAGGGTAACTATTGAGAGATATGAATTTAGTGCCATTGTATTGCCTGTAAGGTGACTGTTACTGTATATTGTCTCTGTTCCTTTCTGGTCTACTACTTTTAGGGTCTCTCTTTGCTTAGAGGACCCCTTTCAATATTTCCTGTAGGGCTGCTTTGGTGGTTGAAAATTCTTTTAATTTTTGTTTGTCCTGGAAGCCCTTTATCTTTCCTTCTATTTTCAGTGACAGTCTAGCCGGACATATATAGTATTGGCTGCATATTTTTCTTGTTTAGTGTTCTGAATATATCATGGCAGTCCTTTCTGGCCTGCCAGGTCTCTGTGGATAGGTCTGCTGCCCGTCTAATATTTCTACTGTTGGATGTTACAGACCTCTTGTCCCGAGCTGCTTTCAGGATTTTCATTTTGTCACTGAGACTTGTAAGTTTTACTATTAGATGATGGGGGTGTGGACCTATTTTTACTGAGTTTGAGGGGGATTCTCTTTGCCTTCTGGATTTTGATGCTTGTTCCCTTTGCCATATTAGTGAAATTCTCTGCTATAATTTTTTCCATTATACCTTCTGCTCCCTCTCTCTCTCTCTCCTTCTGAGATCCCAATTATTCTAATATTGTTTCATCTTATGGTGTCACTTATCTCTTGAATTCTCCCCTTGTTGTCCAGTAGTTGTGTCTCTTTTGCTCAGCTTCTCTACCCTCTATCAGTTTTCTCTTCTGCCTCATGTATCCTAGCAGTAAGAGCCTCTATTTTTATTGCATCTCATTAATAGCATTTTTGATTTCAGTTTAGTTAGATTTTAGTTCTTTTATTTCTCCAGAAAGGGATTCTCTAATATCTTCCTTGCTTTTACCAAGCCCAGCTAGCACCTTGGTAATCGTCATTCTCAACTCTAGTTCTGACATATTATTAATGTCCATATTGATTAGGTCCCTAGTTGTTGGTAATGCCTCTTGTTCTTTTTCTTGTGTTGAGTTTTTCTGCCTTGTCATTTTATCCAGATAAAATATATGAATGAGAACAAAATGCTAAAAGAGTAGCAGCAACCTTAGAAAAATAACCACTAATCAAATCAGAAGAGACCTGAAACTGGGGGGGAGAAAAAAGGGGGGAAATAAAAAAAAGTGTGTGTGTGTGTGTGTGTGTGTGTGTGTGTGTATTACATATTATATAATAGATATATAATAGATCTATTATATAGATCTATTATATAAATAGATCTATTATATAGATCTATTATATAAATAGATCTATATATAATATAGATTATATAATTATATAATAGATATAATTATATAATAGATATAAATTATATAATAGAATAAATATAATAATATAATATAATATAAATATTATACATATCATATTATATTGGTATTATATATTGTATATATTATATATAATATAAATATATATTATCAATAATAGAATAAATATAATCATATAATAGATCTATATTATAGGTCTATTATATATCCATAATATATAATATAAAACACACACACTTTTATATAATATAAATTATATTATATAATATAATATACATTATATTATATAATATAATATACCTAGATATATAATAGCTATATAATAGATCTATTATATAATACATCTATTACATAGCTATTATATATCTAGATATATATTATATAATATATATAATTATATATTGTGTATCTATTATATAATAGATATCTATATATCTAGATATATCGATATATATCTATTATAATATATATTATATATATTGTATATCTTATATATAATATATATTTTATATATATTACATATATAATTTATATATATCTATATATCTAGAGATATATATCTAGATATATCTATAATATATAGATGTATATCAATATATAGATATATCGATTTCTAGATACATATATATCATATATCTATTATATATATAATATATATTGATATATATCTAGATATTATGTATCTAGATATCGATATATCTATATAATAGATATATAGATATTTATAGATATTATATAATATATAATATACACACATATAAAAACTGGGGAATAGAACAGAGCCACACACTTGATTTTGGTTGTATTTTGGTCTGTTAGAAGAAGCTACCTTCCAAAATTTCAAAGGTAGAAAAACATATATATATAAAAATAAGGGTGAACATAATGAAGGTATGGAATATGACTCTAAAGATGAAAATTAAAAAGGATTCTAAAAAAGGAATTGATAAGCAGTTGGTTGAAAAAAAAAGGGAAAGACTGTGATGAGGCTGGAGACTAGAATAAAGCTATGCACTAGATTCAGGGTGTATTTTGATCTATTAGAAGAAATTGTATGCCACAGTTTTAAAGGAAAAAAAAAACCCTATATGTATACAAATAATAAGGGCATTTACAATGAAGGGATAAAATATGACTAAATGAAGTTAAAGAGGATTTTTAAGAAGATATTGATGAGATAAAATAGTTAAGAAACATTAGAATAGGAAAGAGGAAAAACTAAAATAGAATAAGAAAGAAATAAAATTAAAAAAATTTAACTTTCAAAGATTAAAGGATCATGGGATAAAAGCCATGAATTCTATGTGTTGCTTTCCCCTAGCTCTGGATTTCTGCTGTTCTTCTTGATTGGTGAGCTTGGTCCTGGCTGGATGTTCTTGCTGATCTTCTTGGGGAGGGGCCTGTTGCAGTGATTCGCAAATGTCTTTGCCCTAGGTGAAATTGCACCACCCTTGCCAGGGGCCAGGCTAAGCAATCTGCTTGGGTTTGCCCTGGTAGCATTTGTTCAATGCTCTGAATATATCATGCCAGCTCTTTCTGGCCTGCCAGGTCTCTGTGGATAAGTCTGCTGCCAATCTAATATTTTTACCATTGTATGTTATAGACTTCTTTTCCCGGGCTGCTTTCAGGATTTTCTCTTTGTCACTAAGACTTGTAAATTTTCCTATTAGGTGACGGGGTGTGGACCTATTTTTGTTGACTTTGAGGGGGGGTTCTCTGCATCTCCTGGACTTTGATGCTTGTTTCCTTTGCCATATTAGGGAAATTCTCTCCAATAATTCTCTCCAATAGACCTTCTGCTCCCCTCTCTCTTCTTCTTCTGGAATCCCAATTATTCTAATATTGTTTTGTCTTATTGTGTCACTTATCTCTCGAATTCTCCCCTCGTGGTCCAGTAGCTGTTTGTCCCTCTTTTGCTTGGCTTCTTTATTCTCTGTCATTTGGTCTTCTATATCACTAATTCTTTCTTCTGCTTCATTTATCCTAGCAGTGAGAGCCTCCATTTTTGATTGCACCTCATTAATAGCTTTTTTGATTTCAACTTGGTTAGATTTTAGTTCTTTAATTTCTCCAGAAAGGGCTTTAATATCTCCAGAGAGGGTTTCTCTAATATCTTCCATGCCTTTTTCGAGCCCGGCTAGAACATTCAGAATCGTCATTCTGACCTCTTGATCTGACATATTACCAATGTCTGTGTTGATTAGGTCCCTAGCCTTCGGTACTGCCTCTTGTTCTTTTGTTTGTGGTGATTTTTCCGCCTTGTCATTTTGTCCAGATAAGAGGATATGAAGAATCAAATAAAATACTAAAAGGATGGCAAAGACCCCAGAAAAATGCGCTGTAACCAAATGAGAAGAGACCCCAAATTGTGGGGGGGGGGGGAGGGATAAAAAGAGGTTCAGAAAAAAAAAATAAAAAAAAGAAAACAAAGAAAAAATATAAAAAGAAAAAATATATATATTTAGATAAACTAGTCAAAAAACGTTAAAAAAGAAAAGGGTAAAGTTTTAAAAAATTTAACAGAAGAAGAAAAAAGAAAGAAAAAAAATTGATAAAAGAAAAAAAAAATTGAATTAACCGCAAGACTAATGAATCATGGGGAGAAAGCCATGAGTTCCGTGCTTTGCTTTCTCCTCCTCTGGAATTCCACTACTGTCTTAGGAATTGAACCTGCTTTCCTTGATAGATGAACTTTGTCCTGGCTGGATATTTTGTTGATCTTCTGGGGGAGGGGCCTGTTGTAGTGACTCTCAAGTGTCTTTGCCCGAGGCGGGATTGCACCGCCCTTACCGGGGGCCGGACGAAGTAATCGGCTCGGGTTCGCTTTTGGGAGCTTCTGTTCCCTGAACGCTTTCCGTAGAGTTCCGGAGGACGGGAATGAAAATGGCGGCCTCCTAGTCTCCGGCCCGGAGGAGCCGAGAGCCCGGGGCCCCACTCCTCAGTGCGCCCCCAGAGGACAGCACCCAATCACTCCCGTATCCCCAGTCTCCAGCCGCGCTCCGAGCTCACCCAGCCCACGACCAGTTCAAGGTAACCCCGAGCTGAGAGTTCAGTCCTCGGCTCTGTCTCTGTAGCTGGCTTCTCCGTTCTAATACCTGCGAGCTCTGCGACACTCTGACACCCCCGATCCTTCTATGACCCTGCGGGACCTGGGGCCACGCTGACTCCGCATGGGCTTCACCCTGGTTTAGTCTCTGGAGCAATGTCCCTCAGTGGAACAGACTTTTAAAAGTCCTGATTTTGTGCTCCGTTCCTCCGCCGCTTGCCGGGAGCCGGCCCCTCCCCCGCGGTCTATCTTCCCGTCGTTTTAGATTCACTTCTCCGCCAGTCCTACCTTTCAGAAAGTGGTTGATTTTCTGTTTCTAGAATTGCTGTTCTTCTCTTCGATCTCCCGTTGGATTTGTAGGTGTTTGCAATGTTTAGATAAGCTATTGAGCTGATCTCCTGCTACCTGATGTAGTCTCAGCCTGCTACTTCTCTGCCATCTTGGATTTTTTATTTTTATTTATTTATTTGTTTTTAACAGATCCAGAAAGTCATTTGTGAATTAAGGGGAACGTTACAGTAGGGGGGAAGAAATAGGCCTGAAGCATTTTTCTTTAACCCTGCCAGTGCACCACATACAACAAGCCAATATGAAACGTGCCAGCCACCACACACCACAATGCCGTGTACGCTCTCTCGTGCTGTTCTGTCTCACCTTTCAGAGGGCACCTTTCTGCCTTCATCATTCTGTTGTAACCTTTCCCTGAGGGGATATTTTCTTGTTTAATTTCCTCCTATTCTATAGTTAAGTTTTAACATGAGTCTGCGAGTAAATTCTTTAAAAACTCACAGAAGGGGGCACCTGGGTGGCTCAGTCAGTTAAGCGGCTGCCTTCAGCTGGGGTCATGGTCCCAGGGTCCTGGGATCGAGCCCCACATTGGGCTCTCTGCTTGGTGGGATTCTTATTCCTCTCTCTCTGCCTGCCGCTCTGCCTACTTGTACGTGCGCGCTTTCTCTCTCCCTCTGGTCAAATAAATAAAATCTTAAAAATATTTAAAAAAATCAATTAAAAAAAAACTCACAGAAGTGCAGTAGAACTTAATAAAAATGCAAGGTTACCACTTCACACCCACGAGGACAGCTATAAAAAGGACAAACGTTGAGGATGTAGAGAAATTGGAATATCCTCTTACACTGCTGAGAGAGAAGTCCAGCGGTGTAGCTGCTTTGAACAACAGTCTGGCAGTTCCTCCAAAGGTGTGGTCCAGAGTTTATGACCCAGCAATTCCCCTCCTAGGTATATATACCCAAGATCTGAAAACACGTCCACCCAAAAACAAAAGCTTGAACATGAATGTTCATAGTAGTTTGTATAGCACTTGTTCATAACAGCCCCAATCCAAAGGTTCATCTGTGGATGAATGGATACATAAAATGAGATTTTTTCCATAAAATGGAATATTATTCAGGCACGGAAAGGAGCAAAATACTCATACATGGCACAACACGGATGAGCCTTAAAGACATGCTAAATGAAAGAACCCAATCACAAAAACCACATGTAATAGTATTTATATGAAATGTGCAGAATTGGCAAGTCTAGAGCAATGGGAAGTAGATTAGTGGTTCCCTGGGGCAGGCTGGGGCACTGCCGGGATTGGGTGGCAAGGGCTAGAGTGCAGGGTCTCCCTCTGCAGTGGCAGAAGTGCTCTCGAGTTGTGATGGCTGCGGGGTTCAGCAGGAATTCTGAGGCCCATTGGATTGTACATTTTATTTTATTTTACTTTTTTAAAGATTTTATTTATTTATTTGACAGAGATCACAAGTAGGCAGAGAGAGAGGAATGGAAGCAGGCTCCCTGTGGAGCAGACAGCCCGACGTGGGGCTCGATCCCAGGACCCTGGGACTCACTGAGCCACCCAGGCGCCCCAGATTGTACATTTTAAATGGGTCAGTGACATGGCCTATGAGCTAGATGTCAGTATACCTGTTTTTTTAAACAAATAGGGTTAGTGCCTAATTAGGATTCTACCCCTCTTCTCACCTGCAGCTAACACTTTTTCCAGGAAGGCCAGAGGCTGTCAGTCTGACAATGTCAGTAAATACCCAGGCATTGCATTTGTCATCTTGTTAATCCTTACCGTGATCTGATGAGGAAGTGTTTTCCTGCTTTTTGTAAACGTAAATGTTAAGTTATTGCTGAGGTCACACAGCTGCTGAGGGGCAGAGCTGGGATTCAAACCTCAGTCAGCCTCCAGACGCCATGCTTGTGATGTTCATACAGCAAAGATTGTGTTTGTGGAAGGCGGCACACACAGGTGTACGGAGGCTCCTGATCTCACCTGATCAGGGCTCTGTAGCTGGATTGGTCATTCTTGGAAGAACATTTGGAGGGTTGAAATGCTACAGTCTTACCTGTTTAAATCTGTACTCTTGGCACTTTTTGTTTTTTTAAGATCGTATTTATGTATTTGGCAGAGGCACAGCAAGAGAGGGAACACAAGCAGGAGGAGTGAGAGAGGGAGCAGGGAGTCCAATGCGGGGCTCGATTCCAAGACCCTGGGATCATGACCTGAGTGGAAGGCAGACGCTTAATAACGACACTTAATAACAACTGAGCCACCCAGGCGCCCCTCTCCTGGCACTTTTGATAAGCAAAGAGACCCCTTAATATGTTGAAGAGCAGACTCATGGCCCAGGGAACTCATCTTCAAAAACGATACCCCAGTCCCTGAGAGAGGGTGTTACCAGCCACATTTTCCAGAAGAGCAAACCGGCTCAGAGAAGGGAAGTACTGGGGCCAAGGGTATTCAGTGTGAGCCCAGAGCTGCAATGGGTGGGAGTGGAGCTACCTGAGTCACAGGAAGTTGAAACTTTTATTATTGCTTGTCAGGATGTGGGCCCCTGACCGTGGCATCAGATACTGCCAGGTTCTACGAGCCCATCCCAGACCCACAGAATCTCTGAGGGTAGGTCCAGGAATATGTATTTTCACTGAGGCCCCAGGTGATGTCAGTGCCCTTTGTGAACCACTGATCTAGAGATTCTGATGGAGGAGTGCCCTCTGAGGTGCTGGCCCCCGGATTTTAGTTGGTCATCTCATGACTCTTAATGTGTGAAATATTAGGCACACCCCAGATTCTGTGACTCCGAGGCTGGGCCTCTGAATACAGGTCCCGCCAGAGGGTTGGGGTGACAGAGGGCCTTGAGATGATCCACTCAGACCCCCTCATTTTGTGGTGGAAGCCTTGAAAGGCTGAGGAGCTTTCTCCAGACCCCGGATTTGGCCTATCAGAATCCATGTTTTCTTTGTGATTCTAGCAGACATCACCCTGGCCTGCATTCTCCTTCCATAGTGTGAGACCTAGACGGTCTCCCCAATGGACTCCCCAAACTGCATTCTTCTATAGAAGAATCAGTGGAAGTGAGGCAGTGGGAGGAGAAAGGGAAGTGGTAGCTCCAGCTCAGGAAGGGACTAACAGGAGCAGAGCCCCTCCCTGCACTGGCCTTCACGTTCTCATCCGATTTTCCCATCTCATTTCACAGTAGCTCTGTGGGGCAAGTATTCCATGTTTTACCGGAGATGAAGAAACTGAGGGACAGAGGGGTCATGGGACCCATCCACATCATACAGTTGGGATTCGAACCCAGGAGTCCCTGAATTCAAGTCTATCACTTGCCAGTCTATAGCTATTTCTGTTTCCAAAATAGGCAGCCTACAGTGTATGGTGGGGGTAGACCCCCTTACATCAGTTTGTTTTGTCTCATTAGTTTGTCTCATTGTCTCATTTTGTCTCATCATGAGACAAAACAACCTCATTGGGCAGACTGGCAAAAGGGAACAAGCAGCACCCAGGTGCGAGGAGGAGAGCCTGCCCTGGCGTCCCTGGGGGCCAAGCCCTCTCCTCGTGGTTTTCAGTTTTACAAACCCTTTCCCTGTCACTGTGACACCCACATCCCGCAAAGGGCAGAGGAGTGAGAAAGGGTGAGTGATCCTGAAAGGCAGCCTTCTCCCATTGCATAGGAATTTGTCCTGATGGTGGCAGGCTCTCCTTTTGATCTCAGGGGTCCCTGTCTGGTGACGCAGCTCTGGCGATGGGCACTTAAAAGCCTTCTGCTGGTGCCTAGAGTCAGAAGATAAGGCAAAAACCAGGACTTTGCAGTAGTTATTAGTACAGTAGTCCAGTAGTTATTAGGTTAGTAATAAATTCCAGTTCTAAGTTTTCCCTTGTCATGCAGGGAAACTTCAAAAGGTTTGCAATAAAAGGGAATTCAGGATGTCACTCACGATGGGGGTCAAGTGTAAGGGTGTGTTTGTTGCAGGCAGTTTAGATCTTTGCTTCCAGGGTCCTCCCAAGCCTCAGATAGTAAGGGTAGCAGCAGCCATGCCAAGCCTTAGCTGTTCATGGGAACCACATGTGATGCATTTTAAAAAACTTTATTGAGGAATAATTGACAAATATATTTGTATAAACTTAAAATGTACACATGATGATTTGATACACATACACATTATAGAATGATTACTGAGATCAAGATGACGAACATATTCATCAGCTCACAAAGTTAACGTAGTTAACTTTTATTTTCTTTCTGTGGTGGGAGTGCTTATGGTTTGCTCTCAGTGACTTTCAAGTAAATAGTACCGTAGCATTAACTAGTCACCATGCTGTGCATGAGTTCCTCTGAACTTACTCTTCTTACAGCTGAAAAACTGTACCCTTTGATCAATGCAGCTCCATTTTCCCATCCTTCCAGCCCCTGGCAACCTATTCTATTCTCCATTTGTATGAAACTAGCTCCCCCCGACTTAATATTCCACATAGGTAATATCATACAGTATTTGTCTTTCTCAGTCTGGCTTATTTCTCTTAGCAAAATGCCTTCCAGACTGATCCATGTAGTTGCATGTGGCAGGATTTCCTTTTTTAATGGCTGAATAATATTCCATTGTATATATGTACCACATTTTCTTTACCCATTCATTGGTTGAAGCACACTTTACATTGTGCCAGTATCTTGACTATTTTGAATAATGCTGTAATGAATGTGGGTGTGCAGATATCTCTTTGAGATACTGACTTCAATTCCTTTGGATATATGCCCAGAAGTGGGATTGCTGGATCATATGGTAATTCAATTTTAAATTTTTTGTGGAACTGTTAATACTGCTTTCCGTAGTGGTCATACCAGTATACTACCACCAACAGTGTCCAAGTGTCCTTTTTCTCCACATCCTCACCAACATCAAGATCTCTGGTCTTTTTGGTAATAGGCATCCTACTAGATGTTATCTTATTGTGGTTTTGATTTGTATTTTCCTGATGATTAGTGATGTTAAGCATCTTTTCATATATCTTTTGTATGTCTTTTTTTTTTTTTTTTGAAAACCGTCTATTCAGGTCCTATGCCCATTTTAAAATCTTATTATTTGCTTTTCTTGCTATTGAATTGTATGAGTTCTTTGTATATTTTGGATATTAACCTGTTATCATAACACAGTTTGCAAATGTTTTTACACATTCTACAGGCTGTTTTTTCAATTCATCGATTGTTTCTTGTTGTACAGAATCTCTGTAGTTTGAAGCAGTCCCACTTGTTTATTTTAGCTTTTGTTACCTGTACTATTTTTTGTTTGTTTTTATTTTTATTTTTTTTCTTTTCAGCATAACAGAATTCATTGTTTTTGTACAACACCCAGTGCTCCATGCAATACGTGCCCTCCTTAATACCCACCACCTAGCTCCTCCACACTGTTCTCCAAAGTGGCTGCACCAACCTGCATTCCCACCAACAGTGCAAGAGGGTCCCCCTTTCTCCACATCCTCTCCAACACATGTTGTTTCCTGTCTTGCTAATTTTGGCCATTCTAACTGATGTGAGGTGGTATCTCAATGTGGTTTTAATTTGAATCTCCCTGATGGCTAGTGATGATGAGCATTTTTTCATGTGTCTGATAGCCATTTGTATGTCTTCATTGGAGAAGTGTCTGATATCTTCTGCCCATTTTTTGATATGATTATCTGCTTTTTGTGTGTTGAGTTTGAGAAGTTCTTTGTAGATCCTGGATATCAACCTTTTGTCTGTACTGTCATTTGCAAATATCTTCTCCCATTCCATGGGTTGCCTCTTTGTTTTGTTGACTATTTCCTTTGCTGTGCAGAAGCTTTTGATCTTGATGAAGTCCCAAAAGTTCATTTTCACTTTTTTTTCCTTTACCTTTGGAGACATATCTTGAAAGAAGTTGCTGTGGCTGATATCAAAGAGGTTACTGCCTATGTAACCTCTAGGATTCTGATGGATTCCTGTCTCACGTTGAGGTCTTTTATCCATTTCAAGTTTATCTTTGTGTACGGTATAAGAGAATGGTCAAGTTTCATTCTTCTGTATATAGCTATCCAATTTTCCCAGCACCATTTATTGAAGAGACTGTCTTTTTTCCACTGTACATTTTTTCCTGATTTGTCGAAGATTATTTGACCATAGGGTTGAGGGTCCATGTCTGGGTCCTCTACTCTGTTCCACTGGTCTATGTGTCTGTTTTAATTCCAGTACCATGCTGTCTTGGTGATCACAGCTTTGTCGTAAAGCTTAAAATCAGGCAATGTGATGCCGCCAGTTTTATTTTTGTTTTTCAACATTTCCTTAGCAATTCGGGGTCTCTTCTGATTCCATACAAATTTTAGGATTATTTGCTCCAGCTCTTTGAAAAATTCCAGTGAATTTTGATCAGAAAGGCATTACAAGATTGCTGTAGGCAGTATAGACATTTTAACAATGTTTATTCTTCTGATCCAAGAGCATGGGATGATCTTCCATCTTTTTCTGTCTTCTTCAATTTCTTTCATGAGTGTTCTGTAGTTCCTCAAGTATAGATCCTTTACCTCTTTGGTTAGGTTTATTCCCAGGTATCTTATGGTTCTTGGTGCTATAGTAAATGGAATCGATTCTCTAATTTCCCTTTCTGTATTTTCGTGGTTAGTGTATAAGAAAGCCACTGATTTCTGTACATTGACTTTGTATCCTGCCACATTACTGAATTGCTGTATGGGTTCTAGTAGTTTGGGGGTGGAATCTTTTGGGTTTTCCATATAAAGAATCATGTCATCTGTGAGGAGAGAGAGGTTGACTTCTTCATTGCCAATTTGGAAACCTTTTATTTCTCTTTGTTGTCTGATTGCTGTTGCTAGGACTTCTTTTTTTTTTTTTTTTTTAAAGATTTTATTTATTTATTTGACAGAGAGAGAGATCACAAGTAGGCAGAGAGGCAGGCAGAGAGAGAGGAGGAAGCAGGCTCCCCGCGGAGCAGAGAGCCCGATGCGGGGCTCGATCCCAGGACCCCGAGATCACGACCCGAGCCGAAGGCAGCGGCTTAATCCACTGAGCCACCCAGGTGCCCCTGTTGCTAGGACTTCTAATACTATGTTGAACAAGAGTTGTTACCTGTACTTTTGATGTCTTATCCAAGAAATCATTGGTAAGACCCATGTCAAGGATCTTTTTTCCTATGTTTTCTTCTAGGAGTTTTATGGTTTCAGGTCTTACATTTGAATCTTTTTTCTGTTTTGAGTTAATTTTTGTGAATGGTATAAGATAGGGGTCCAGTTTTACTGTTTTGCATGTGGATATCTAGTTTTCCTTGCACCATTTATTGAAGAGACCCCTTTGTGTGTTCTTGGTGGCCTTGTCAAAATTTAGTTGAACATGTATGTGTGGATTTATGTCTGGGATCTCTGTTCTCTTCCATGTGATGGTTTTTAGGCGAGTACCATACTATTCTGATTACTCTAGCTTTGTAGTATAGCTTGAAATCAGGAAGTGCCATGCCTCCAACTTTGTTCCTTTTTTAGAGGACCACTTTAGCTATTTGGGATTTTGTGATTCCATACAATTTTTTAGTTTTTTTTCTTCTTCTATTTCTGTGAAAGATGCTAGTCATATTTTGATAGGGTTTGAATCTATAGATCACTTTGGGTAGTATGAGCCTCTTCACAGTATTAATTTTTTAAATCCATAAACATTGAATATCTTTATTTGTGTCTTCTTTATTTGTGTCTTCTTTAGTCTCTTTGATCAGTGTCATAGTTTTCAGTGTACAGGTCCTTCATCTACTTGGTTAAATTTATTCCTATGTATTTTATTGTTTTTGATGTTGTTTTAAGTGGGATTACTTTCTTATTTGTCTTTCAGGCATTTTGTTATTAATATATAGATACGGAATGGATTTCTGTATGTTTATTTTGTATTCTGCTTCTTTACTGAACTTATTGATTAGTGCTAACATATTTTTGGTAGAGTCTTTGGGGTTTTCTGTGTATAAGATCATGTAATCTGTAAACAAGTAATTTACATCTTCCTTTCTGATTTGGATGTCTTTATTTCTTTTTCTTCTCTAATAGCTGTGGCTAGGACTTCCAGTACAATGTTGAATGGAAATGGTGAGAGTGGGCATCCCCGTCTTATTCCTGATCTTAGAGGAAAGGCTTTTAACTTTTCACCATTGTATATGATGTAGCTGTCAGCTTGTCATATATGACTTCTATTATGCTGAGGAACATTTCTCCTATACCTAATTTATTGAGAATTTTTTTATTATGAAAGGATATTGAATTTTTGTCAGGTGCTTTTTCTGCATCTATTAAAATCACATGATTGTTATCCTTTGTTTTGTTAATACGGTGTATCACATTTATTGATTTGCTTGTGTTCAACAACCCTTGCATCCCATGGATGAATCCCTCTTGATCATGGTGTGTGATCATTTAATGCGTTTCTGAATTTGGTTTGCTAGTATTTGTTGAGGATTTTTGCATTTGGGTTCATCAGGGATAATTGCCTGTAATTTTCTTTGCTTGTGGTATCCTTGTCTGCCTTCAGTATCAGGCTGGCTTCATAAAATGAGTTTGGAAGTGTTCCTTATTCTGCAATTTTTTCGAAGAGTTTGAAATTGATTGGTATTAATTTTTAAATGTTTGGTAGAGTTCACCTGTGAAGGCATCTGGTCCTGAGCTTTTATCTGTTGGGAGATTTTTGATCACTAATTCAACCTCTTTGCTTGTTATTGGTCTCCTCAAATTTTCTGTTACTTCATAATTCAGTCTTGGTAGGTAATGTGTTTCTAGGAATTTATCAATTTCTCCTAAATTATCTAATTTGTTGGCATATAATGGACCACAGTTGTCTCTTATGATCTTTAGAATTTGTGTGGTATCAGTTGTGATGTCTCTTCTTTCATTTATTTTTATTGAGTCATCTTTTTTTCTCAATCTAGATAAATATTTATCAATTTTATTTTTTCAAAAAGCCAACTTAGTTTTATAGATATTTTCTATTGTTTCTCTAGTCTTTTTTATTTTTATTATTTTTTGTAATATATTTATTTGAGAGAGAGAGAGAGAGTGAGAGAAAGACAAGCAAAAGTGGGTCAGAGTGAGAAGCAGGCTCTGCACTGAGCAGGGAGCCTGATGTGGTGCTCAATCTCAGGACTCCGGGGTCATGACCTGAGCCAAAGGCAGATGCTTAACTGTCTGAGCCACTCAGGCACCCCACTCTAGTCTTTTTTTTTTTTTTTTTTTAAGATTTTATTTATTAGAGAGAGAGGGAGAAATCAGGAGCAGGAGGAGGGGCAGAGGGAGAGAGAGAAGCAGGCTCCTGGCTGAGCAGGGAGCCTAATGCAAGGCTTGATTCCAGGACCCCGAGATCATGACCTGAGCTAAAGGCAGATGCTTAACTAACTGAGTCACTCAGACACCACTCTCTAGTCTTTATTTCATCTGTTTCTGCTCTAATCTTTATTATTCCCTTCCTTATGCTAACTTTGGGCTTGGTTTTCTTTTCTTTTTCCAGTTCCTTCAGGTATAAGGTTAGTTTGTTTATTCTTTTTCCTTACTGTAAGCATTTATTACTATAAACTTTCCTCTTTGAACTGGTTTGGCTGCATCCCATAAGTTTTGGTGTGTTGTTTTTTCATTTTTGTTTGTCTTTAGATATTTTTTGATTTCTTCTTTGATCCATTGGTTGTTAAGAAGTGTGATACACATATTTGTAAACTTTCCAACTTTCTTCTTGTTACTGATTTCTAGTCTCAAATCATTGTGGTTGGAAGAGTTACTGGATATGATTTCAGTGTTCTTAAATTTCTTAATACCTATTTTGTGACCTACCATATAATTTATTCTGGAGAAGATGTCATGTGTGCTTGAGAAGAATGTGTTTTCTTCTGCTATTGGAATAGAATATTTTGTATATGTCTGTTGTGTACATTTGGTTTAAAGGGTCATTCATGTCCATTATCTTTTTACTGATTTTCTCTCTGAATGACCTGTTGAATGTGAGGTATTAAAGTTCCCTACCATTCCTGCATTGCCATCTATTTTGGCCTTCACATCTGTTAATACTTGTTTAATATATATTGGTTTTCCAATATTAGGTATGTAGATTTTTACAGTTGTTAAATCCTTTGGATGACTCGATCCCTTCATAATTGTATAATGACGTTCTTTGTCTCTCTTAGGTTTTAGACTTAAAGTCTACTTTGTCTGATGTAAGTATAGCTATCCCTGCTCTCTTTTGTTTTTTTATTTGTGCAGAATATGTTTTTCCACCCTTTACTTTCAGCCTTTGTCCTTAAAGCATAAGTGAGTCTCTTGTGAGCAGCATTTAGTTGGGTTTTGTTTTTTTAATCCATTTTTTTTGGGTCTATTCAGCCATTTTTTGCTTTTAATTACGGAATTTAAATAGTTACATTTAGAGTAATTCCTGATAGGTAAAGAGTTACTATCACTATCCTATTAATTGCCTTTTCTGATTGTTTTGCAGTTCCTTTGTTTCTTTCCTCCTTTCTTGCTCTCTTTGTGAGCTGATGATTTTTTACAGTGGTATTCATTGATTATGTTCACTTTATCATTTATATATCTATTATAGGTTTTTGCTTTGTGGTTATCATGAAACTTTTGTAATATATTTTATAATTATAACTATTTTTAAAAAAATTTTTATTTAAATTTTTAAAAAATTTCTTAAATTTTGGTTTTTCATTTTTTAAATTTCTTTTCTGTGTACCAGAATTCATTGTTTATGTACCACACCCAGTGCTCCATGCAATACATGCCCTCCATAATACCCACCACCAGGCTCACCCAACCTCCCACCCCCTGCCCCTTCAAAAGCCTCAGATAGGAGGTGCCTGGGTGGCTCAGAGGGTTAAAGCCTCTGCCTTCGGCTCAGGTCATGATCCCAGAGTCCTGGGATCAGGCCCTGCGTCGGGCTCTCTCCTTGGCGGGGAGCCTGCTTCCTCCTCTCTCTCTCTGCCTGCCCTTCTGCCTACTTGTGAGCTCTCTTTGTCGAATAAATAAATGAAATCTTAAACAGACAAGCAGACAAACAAACACTCAGATTGTTTTTCAGAGTCCATAGTCTCTAATGGTTCACCTCCCCTTCCAATTTCCCCCAACTCCCTTCTCCTCTCCATCTCCCCATGTCCTCCATGTTATTTCTTATGCTCCACAAATAAGGAAACCATATGACAGTTGACTCTCTCTGCTTGACTTATTTCACTCAGCATAATCTCTTCTAGTCCCATCCATGTTGATGCAAAAGTTGGGTATTCATCCTTTCTGATGGAGGCGTAACACTCCATAGAGTATATGGAACACATCTTCCTTATCCATTCGTCTGTTGAAGGGCATCTTGGTTCTTTCCACAGGTTGGTGACCGTGGCCATTGCTGCTATGAACATTGGGGCACAGGTGGCCTTTCTTTTCACTACATCTGTATCTTCGGGGTAAATATCCAGTAGGGCAATTGCAGGGTCATAGGGAAGCTCTATTTTTAATTTCTTGAGGAATCTCCACACTGTTCTCCAAAGTGGCTGCACCAATTTGCATTCCCACCAACAGTGTAAGAGGGTTCCCCTTTCTCCACATCCTCTCCAACACACGTTGTTTCCTGTCTTGCTAATTTTGGCCATTCTAACTGGTGTAAGGTGGTATCTCAATGTGGTTTTAATTTGAATCTCCCTGATGGCTAGTGATGATGAACATTTTTTCATGTGTCTGATAGCCATTTATATGTTTTCATTGGAGAAGTGTCTGTTCATGTCTTCTGCTCATTTTTTGACATGATTATCTGTTTTGTGTGTGTCGAGTTTGAGGAGTTTTTTATAGGTACTGTCATTTGCAAATATCTTCTCCCATTCCATGGGTTGCCTCTTTGCTTTGTTGGCTATTTCCTTTGCTGTGCAGAAGCTTTTGATCTTGATGAAGTCCCCAAAATTCATTTTCACTTTTGTTTCCTTTGCCTTTGGAGACATATCTTGAAAGAAGCTGCTGTGGCTGATACCGAAGAGGTTGCTGCCTATGTTCTCCTCTAAGATTCTGATGGATTCCTGCCTCATGTTGAGGTCTTTTATCCATTTCAAGTTTATCTTTGTGTATGGTATAAGAGAATGGTTGAGTTTCATTCTTTTGTATATAACTGTCCAATTTTCCCAGCACCATTTATTGAAGAGACTGTCTTTTTTCCACTGTATATTTTTTCCTGCTTTGTCGAAGATTATTTGACCATAGAGTTGAAGGTCCATATCTGGGCTCTCTACTGTGTTCCACTGGTCTATGTGTCTGTTTTAATTCCAGTACCGTGCTGTCTTGGTGGTCACAGCTTTGTCGTAAAGCTTGAAATCAGGTAACATGATGCTGCCAGTTTTGTTTTTCTTTTTCAACATTTCCTTAGCAATTCGGGGTCTCTTCTGATTCCATACAAATTTTAGGATTGTTTGCTCTAGCTCTTTGAAAAATGCCAGTGTAATTTTGATCTGAATGGCATTGAAAGTATAGATTGCTGTAGGCAGTATAGACATTTTAACAATGTTTATTTTCCGATCCCTAAGCATGGAATGGTCTTCCATCTTTTTGTGTTTTCTTCAATTTCTTTCATGAGTGTTCTGTAGTTCCTCGAGTACAGATCCTTTACCTCTTTGGTTAGGTTTATTACCAGGTATCTTATGGTTCTTGGTGCTATAGTAAATGGAATTGATTCTCTAATTTCCCTTTCTGTATTTTCATTGTTAGTTCTTAAAAAAAAATTTATTTATTTATTTATTTTTCAGCGTAACAGTATTCATTGTTTTTGCACAACACCCAGTGCTCCATGCAATACGTGCCCTCCCTATTACCCACCACCTGGTTCCCCCAACCTCCCACCCCAGCCCCTTCAAAACCCTCAGGTTGTTTTTCAGAGTCCATAGTCTCTTATGGTTCGCCTCCCCTTCCAATTTTCCTCAACTTCCTTCTCCTCTCCATCTCCCAATGTCTTCCACGTCATTTGTTATGCTCCACAAAGAAGTGAAACCATATGATACTTGACTCTCTCTGCTTGACTTATTTCACTCAGCATAATCACTTCCAGTCTCGTCCATGTTGCTACAAAAGTTGAGTATTCATCCTTTTTTTTTTTTAATATAAACATATAATGTATTTTTATCCCCAGGGGTACAGGTCTGTGAATCACCAGGTTTACACACTTCACAGCACTCACAATAGCACATACCCTCCCCAATGTCCATAACCCCCTCCCCCTCTCCCAATCCCACCTCCCCCCAGCAACCCCCAGTCTGTTTTGTGAGATTAAGAGTCATTTATGGTTTGTCTCCCTCCCAATCCCATCTTGTTTCATTTATTTTTCTCCTATCCCCCTAACCCCCCATGTTGCATCTCCACGTCCTCATATCAGGGAGATCATATGATAGTTGTCTTTCTCCGATTGACTTATTTCACTAAGCATGATACCCTCTAGTTCCATCCACGTCGTCATAAATGGCAAGATTTCATTTCTTTTGATGGCTGCATAGTATTCCATTGTGTATATATACCACTTCTTCTTTATCCATTCATCTGTTGATGGACATCTAGGTTCTTTCCATAGTTTGACTATTGTAGACATTGCTGCTATAAACATCCGGGTACACGTGCCCCTTCGGATCACTATGTTTGTATCTTTAGGGTAAATACCCAGTAGTGCAATTGCTAGCTCATAGGGTAGTTCTATTTTCAACATTTTGAGGAACCTCCATGCTGTTTTCCAGAGTGGTTGCACCAGCTCGCATTCCCACCAACAGTGGAGGAGGGTTCCCCTTTCTCCGCATCCTGGCCAACATCTGTCATTTCCTGACTTGTTAATTTTAGCCATTCTGACTGGTGTGAGGTGATATCTCATTGTGGTTTTGATTTGTATTTCTCTGATGCCGAGTGACGTGGAGCACTTTTCATGTGTCTGTTGGCCATCTGGATGTCTTCTTTGCAGAAATGTCTGTTCATATCCTCTGCCCATTTCTTGATTGGATTGTTTGTTCTTTGGGTGTTGAGTTTGTTAAGTTCCTTATAAATTTTGGATACTAGCCCTTTATCTGATATGTCATTTGCAAATATCTTCTCCCATTCTACCAGTTGTCTTTTGGTTTTGTTAACTGTTTCCTTTGCTGTGCAAAAGCTTTTGATCTTGATGAAATCCCAATAGTTCATTTTTGCCCTTGCTTCCCTTGCCTTTGCCGTTGTTCCTAGGAAGATGTTGCTGCAGCTGAGGTCGAAGAGGTTGCTGCCTGTGTTCTGCTCAAGGATTTTGTTGGATTCCTTTCTCACATTGAGGTCCTTCATCCATTTTGAGTCTATTTTCATGTGTGGTGTAGAGAAGTGGTCCAATTTCATTTTTCTGCATGTGGCTGTCCAATTTTCCCAGCACCATTTATTGAAGAGGCTGTCTTTTTTCCATTGGACATTCTTTCCTGCTTTGTCGAAGATTAGTTGACCATAGAGTTGAGGGTCTATTTCTGGGCTCTCTATTCTGTTCCACTGATCTATGTGTCTGTTTTTGTGCCAGTACCATGCTGTCTTGATGATGACAGCTTTGTAATAGAGCTTGAAGTCCGGAATTGTGATGCCACCAACTTTGGCTTTGTTCTTCAGTATTCCTTTGGCTATTCGAGGTCTTTTCTGGTTCCATATAAATTTTAGGATTATTTGTTCCATTTCTTTGAAAAAAATGGATGGTATTTTGATAGGGATTGCATTAAATGTGTAGATTGCTTTAGGTAGCATAGACATTTTCACAATATTTATTCTTCCAATCCAGGAGCATGGAACATTTTTCCATTTCTTTGTGTCTTCCTCAATTTCTTTCATGAGTATTTTATAGTTTTCTGCATATAGATTCTTAGCCTCTTTGGTTAGGTTTATTCCTAGGTATCTTATAGTTTTGGGTGCAATTGTAAATGGGATTGATTCCTTAATTTCTCTTTATTCTATCTTGTTGGTGTACAGAAATGCAACTCATTTCTGTGCATTGATTTTATATCCTGACACTTTACTGAATTCCTGTACAAGTTCTAGCAGTTTTGGAGTGGAGTCTTTTGGATTTTCCACATATAGTATCATATCATCTGCGAAGAGTGATAGTTTGACTTCTTCTTTGCTGATTTGGATGCCTTTAATTTCTTTTTGTTGTCTGATTGCTGAGGCTAGGACTTCTAGTACTATGTTGAATAGCAGTGGTGATAATGGACATCCCTGCCGTGTTCCTGACCTTAACGGAAAAGCTTTCAGTTTTTCTCCATTGAGAATGATATTTGCGGTGGGTTTTTCATAGATGACTTTGATAATATTGAGGTATGTGCCCTCTGTCCCTATACTTTGAAGAGTTTTGATCAGGAAGGGATGTTGTACTTTGTCAAATGCGTTTTCAGCATCTATTGAGAGTATCATTTGTTTCTTGTTCTTTCTTTTATTAATATGTTGTAGCACATTGATTGATTTGCGGATGTTGAACCAACCCTGCAGCCCTGGAATAAATCCCACTTGATCGTGGTGAATAATCCTTTTAATGTACTGTTGAATCCTATTGGCTAGTATTTTGGTGAGAATTTTTGCATCTGTGTTCATCAAGGATATTGGTCTGTAGTTCTCTTTTTTGGTGGGATCCTTGTCTGGTTTTGGGATCAAGGTGATGCTGGCCTCATCAAATGAGTTTGGACGTTTTCCTTCCATTTCTATTTTTTGGAACAGTTTCAGGAGAATAGGAATTAGTTCTTCTTTAAATGTTTGGTAGAATTCCCCTGGGAAGACGTCTGGTCCTGGGCTTTTGTTTGTTTGGAGATTTTTGATGACTGTTTCAATCTCCTTACTGGTTATGGGCCTGTTCAGGTTTTCTATTTCTTCCTGGTTCAGTTGTGGTAGTTTCTATGTCTTTAGGAATGCATCCATTTCTTCCAGATTGTCAAATTTGTTGGCGTAGAGTTGCTCATAGTATGTTCTTATAATTGTCTGTCTTTCTTTGGTATTAGTTGTGATCTCTCCTCTTTCATTCATGATTTTATTTATTTGGGTCCTTTCTCTTTTCTTTTTGATAAGTCTGGCCAGGGGTTTATCAAGCTTATGCATTCTTTCAAAGAACTAGCTCCTAGTTTCGTTGATATATTCTATTGTTTTTTTTTTTTTTTGGTTTCTATTTCATTGATTTCTGCTCTGATCTTTATGATTTCTCTTCTCTCGCTGGGTTTAGGGTTTCTTTCTTGTTCTTTCTCCAGCTCCTTTAGGTGCAGGGTTAGGTTGTGTACTTGAGACCTTTCTTGTTTCTTGAGAAAGGCTTGTACCGCTATATATTTTCCTCTCAGGACTACCTTTGCTGTGTCCCACAGATTTTGAACTGTTGTGTTTTCATTATCATTTGTTTCCATGAATTTTTTCAATTCTTTAATTTCCTGGTTGACCCATTCATTCTTTAGAAGGATGCTGTTTAGTCTCCATGTATTTGGGTTCTTTCCACCTTTCCTCTTGTAATTGAGTTCTAGCTTCAGAGCATTGTGGTCTGAAAATATGCAGGGAATGATCCCAATCTTTTGATACCGGTTGAGACCTGATTTGTGACCCAGGATGTGATCTATTCTGGAGAATGTTCCATGTGCACTAGAGAAGAATGTGTATTCTGTTGCTTTGGGAGAAAATGTTCTGAATATATCTGTGATGTCCATCTGGTCTAGTGTGTCATTTAAGGCCTTTATTTCCTTGTTGATCTTTTGCTTGGATGATCTGTCCATTTCAGTGAGGGGAGTGTTAAAGTCCCCTACTATTATTGTATTATTATTGATGTGTTTCTTTGATTTTGTTATTAATTGGTTGATATAGTTGGCTGCTCCCACGTTAGGGGCATAGATATTTAAAATGGTTAGATCTTCTTGTTGGACAGACCCTTTGAGTATGATATAGTGTCCTTCCTCATCTCTTATTATAGTCTTTGGCTTAAAATCTAATTGATCTGATATAAGGATTGCCACCCCAGCTTTCTTCTGATGCCCATTAGCAAGGTAAATTGTTTTCCACTCCCTCACTTTAAATCTGGAGGTGTCTTCACGTCTAAAATGAGTTTCTTGTAGGCAACATATAGATGGGTTTTGTTTTTTTATCCATTCTGATACCCTGTGTCTTTTCATTGGGGCATTTAGCCCATTAACATTCAGGGTAACTATTGAGAGATATGAATTTAGTGCCATTATTAGCCTGTAAGGTGACTGTTACTGTATATTGTCTCTGTATCTTTTTGATCTACTACTTTTAGACTCTTTCTTTGGTTAGAGGACCCCTTTCAATATTTCCTGTAGAGCTGGTTTTGTGTTTGCAAATTCTTTCAGTTTTTGTTTGTCCTGAAAGCTTTTTATCTCCTTCTATTTTCAATAATAGCCTAGCTGGATATAGTATTCTTGGCTGCATGTTTTTCTCATTTAGTGCTCTGAATATATCGTGCCAGCTCTTTCTGGCCTGTCAGGTCTCTGTGGATAAGTCTGCTGCCAATCTAATATTTTTACCATTGTATGTTACAGACTTCTTTTCCCAGGCTGCTTTCAGGATTTTCTCTTTGTCACTAAGACTTGTAAATTTTACTATTAGGTGATGGGGTGTGGACCTATTCTTGTTGACTTTGAGGGGGATTCTCTGCACCTCCTGGATTTTGATGCTTGTTCCCTTTGCCATATTAGGGAAATTCTCTCCAATAATTCTCTCCAATAGACCCTCTGCTCCCTTCTCTCTTTCTTCTTCTTCTGGAATCCCAATTATTCTAATGTTGTTTTGTCTTATGGTGTCACTTATCTCTTGAATTCTCCCCTTGTGGTCCAGTAGCTGTTTGTCCCTCTTTTGCTCGGCTTCTTTATTCTCTGTCATTTGGTCTTCTGTATCACTAATTCTTTCTTCTGCCTCATTTATCCTAGCAGTGAGAGCCTCCATTTTTGATTGCACCTCATTAATAGCTTTTTTGATTTCTACTTGGTTAGATTTTAGTTCTTTAATTTCTCCAGAAAGGGCTTTTATCTCTCCAGGAGGGTTTCTCTAATATCCTCCATGCCTTTTTTGAGCCCGGCTAGAACGTTCAGAATCATCATTCTGACCTCTTGATCTGACATATTACCAATGTCTGTGTTGATTAGGTCCCTAGCCTTCGGTACTGCCTCTTGTTCTTTTGTTTGTGGTGATTTTTTCCGCCTTGTCATTTTGTCCAGATAAGAGGATATGAAGGATCAAATAAAATACTAAAAGGGTGGCAAAGACCCCAGAAAAATGCACTGTAACCCAATCAGAAGAGACCCCAAATTGTTGGGGGGAGGAAGGGGATAAGAAGAGGTTCAGAAAAAAAAAAGAAAAAATTAAAAAAATAAAACAAATAAAGAAAAAATATAAAAAAGAAAGAGAAAATATATATTTTAGATAAACTAGTCCAAAAACGTTAAAAAGGAAAAGGGTAAAAATTTTAACAAATTTAGCAGAAGAAGAAAAAAGAAAAAAGAAAGAAAAAAATTGAAAAAAAATGGAATTAACCGCAAGAGTAAAGAATCATGGGGAGAAAGCCATGAGTTCCGTGCTTTGCTTTCTCCTCCTCTGGAATTCCACTGCCGTTTTAGGTATTGAACCTGCTTTCCTTGATAGATGAACTTCGTCCTGGCTTGATATTTTGTTGATCTTCTGGGGGAGGGCCTGTTGTAGTGACTCTCAAGTGTCTTTGCTCGAGGCGGGATTGCACCGCCCTTACCGGGGGCCGGACGAAGTAATCCGCTCGGGTTCGCTTTTGGGAGCTTCTGTTCCCTGAACGCTTTCCGTAGAGTTTCAGAGGGCAGGAATGAAAATGGCAGCCTCCTAGTCTCCGGCCTGGTGGAGCCGAGAGCCCGGGGCCCCACTCCTCAGTGTGCCCCCAGAGGACAGCACCAAATCACTCCCATATTCCCAGCCACTAGCCGTGCTCCGAGCTCACCCAGCCCGCAACCAGTTCAAGGTAACCCCGAGCTGAGAGTTCAGTCCTCGGCTCTGTCTCTGTAGCCGGCTTCTCTGTTCTAATACCTGCGAGCTCTGCGACACTCTGACACCCCCGATCCTTCTGTGACTCTGCGGGACCTGGGGCCACGCTGACTCCGCATGGGCTTCACCCTGGTTTAGCCTCTGGAGCAATGTCCCTCAGTGGAACAGACTTTTAAAAGTCCTAATTTTGTGCTCTGTTGCTCCGCCGCTTGCTGGGAGCTGGCCCCTCCCCCCGCGGTCTATCTTCCCGTTGTTTTAGATTCACTTCTCCGCCAGTCCTACCTTTCAGAAAGTGGTTGATTTTCTGTTTCTAGAATTGCTGTTCTTCTTCTCTTTGATCTCCTGTTGGATTTGTAGGTGTTTGTAATGTTTAGATAAGCTATTGAGCTGATCTCCTGCTACCTGATGTAGTCTCAGCCTGCTACTTCTCTGCCATCTTGACTCTAATGTCTCATTGTTAGTTTATAAGAAAGCAACTGATTCCTGTACATTGACTTTGTATCCTGCCACATTACTGAATCTCTGTATGAGTTCTAGTAGTTTGGGGGTGGAGTCTTTTGGGTTTTCCATATAACATATCATGTCATCTGTGAAGAGAGAGAGTTTGACTTATTCATTGCCAATTTGGATGCCTTTTATTTCTCTTTGTTGTCTGATTGCTGTTGCTAGGAGTTCTAATACTGTGTTGAACAAGAGTGTTGAGAGTGGGCATCCTTGTTGTGTTCCTGATCTCAACAGGAAGGCTGTGAGCTTTTTCCCATTGAGGATGATATTTGCTGTGGGTTTTTCATAGATAGACTTTATGAAGTTGAGGAATGTTCCCTCTATCCCTATCCTTTGAAGTGTTTTAATCAGGAACAGATGCTGGATTTTTTCAAATGCTTTTTCTGCATCAATTGAGAGGACCATGCGGTTTTCCATCAATTGAGTGGACCATGCAGTTCTTCTCTCTTCTCTTATCGATTTGTTCTATCACATTTATTTGTGAATGTTGATCCATCCTTGCAACCCAGAGATGAATCCCACCTGGTCATGGTGGATAATATTTTTAATGTGCTGTTGGTCCTATTTGCTAGGATCTTGTTGAGAATCTTAGCATCCATATTCATCAGGGATATTGGTCTAAAATTCTCCTTTTTGGTGGGGTCTTTGCCTGGTTTGGGTATCATGACTTATGAAGTCATGCTGACTTCATAAAAAGAGTCTGGAAGTTTTCCTTCTGCTTCATTTTTTTTGATACAGCTTCAGGAGTATAGGTATTACTTCTTCTTTGAAAGTTTGGTAGAATTCCCCAAGGAATCTGTCGTCCTGGACTCTTGTTTTTTGGGAGGTGTTTGATCACTGCTTCAATCTCCTTACTAGATACTGGTTTATTCAGGTTGTCAGTTTCTTCCTGGCTCAATTTTGGAAGTTTACAGTTTTCCCAGAATGCATCTATTTCATCTAGGTTGTTTAATTTATTGGCTTATAACTATTGATAATAATTTCTGATGATTGTTTGTATTTCCTTGGTGTTAGTCGTGATCTCTCCCTTTTCATTCATAATTTTATTAATTTGGGCCTTCTCTCTTTTCTTTTGGATTAGTTTGGCCAATGGTTTATCAATCTGATTGATTCTTTCAAAAATCAGCTTCTAGTTTCGTTGATGCGTTCGACTGTATCTCTAGTTTCTATCTCATTGATCTCTGCTCTAATCTTGATTATTTTTCTTCTTGTGTGTGGAGTTGGCTTAATTTGTTGTTGATTCTCCAGTTCTTTATGGTGTAGAGACAGCTGGTGTATTCTGGATTTTTCAATTTTTTTGAGGGAGGCGTTGATCCAAGCATTCTTAAGCAAGGTGGTCTTTAGCTTCCAGGTGTTTGAATTCCTTCCAAACTTGTCCATGTGGTTGAGCTCCAGTTTCAAAGCATTGTGATCTGAGAATATGCAGGGAATAATCTCAATCTTTTGGTATCAGTTGAACCCTGATTTGTGACCCAGTATGTGGTCTATTCTGGAGAAGGTTCCATGTGCACTTGAGAAGAATTAAGTATTTTGTTGTTTTAGGGTGGAATGTTCTGTATATATCTATGAGGTCCATCTGGTTCAATGTGTCATTCAATGCTCTTGTTTCTTTATTGATTTTCTGCTTGAATGATCTATCTATTACTGAGAGTGGTGTGTTAAGATCTCCTACTATTAATGTATTCATATCAATATGACTCTTTATCTTGATTAACAGTTTTCTTGTGTAATTGGCTGCTCCCATATTGGGGGCATAAATATTTACAATTGTTAGATCTTCTTGGTGTATTGTCCCTTTAAGAATTATGTAGTGTCCTTCTGTATCTCTGACTACAGTCTTTAGTTTAAAATCTAATTTATCTGGTATGAGAATCACAACCCAAGCCTTCTTTTGAGGCCCATTGGCATGAAAGAAGCTTCTCCTTCCCTTCACTTTCAGTGTGGATGTATCCTTAGGTTCAAAATGGGTCTCTTGTAGACAACATATGGATGGGTTCTGTTGTTTTACTCAATCTGCAACCCTGTGTCATTTTACGGGCATGTTTAGGCCATTCACATTGAGAGTGAGTATTGAGAGATACGTTTTTATTGACATCATATTACCTGTGAGATCTTTGTTTCTATAGATTGTTTCCATACATTTCTGTTCAATGATATTCTTGGGTTTTTCCCTCTTTTATAGACCCCCACCTTATTATTTCTTGCAGTGCCGGCTTGGTGGTCACATACTCTGTTAAATCTTGCCAGTCTTGGAAGCTCTTTATCTTTCCATCCATTTTGAATGTCAGTTTTGCTGGATAAAATATACTTGGCTGGATGTTCTTCTCATTTAGTGCCCTGAATACATCTTGTCAGCCCTTTCTGGCTTGCTAGGTTTCTGTGGACAGGTCTGACGTTATTCTGATGGGCTTTCCTCTGTACATAAGGAATATCTTCTCCCTAACTGCTTTCAAGAGCTCCTGTCTAAAATTATGATTCATCATTTTCACAATCAGGTGTCTCGAGGTCTTTCTAGATTCATGATCTTGAGGGGAGACCTTTCTGCCTCTAGTACACGAATGCTGTTTCCATTCACCAGATTGGGAAAATTTTCATGGAGAATTTGTTCAACTATATCTTCTAGTCTTCTTTCTTTCTCCTCCCCCTCAGGGATTCCAATAATTCTGACATTGGGATGTTTCATGGCATCATTTATTTCCCTAATTCTGTTTTCATGGCTTCTAAGCTCTTTGTTCCAGGCTTCCTCCTGGTATTTTTTCTCTGTTTGTCCTCCAGATCACTATTTCTATCTTCTGCATAAATTACCCTAGCTTTTAGAGAATTTAGATTAGATTGGAACTCATTGAGACCATTGTTAACATCATCCCTGGTCGCTTTCACTTTTGCCCTAACCAATTCCATATATTCCAATAGCTTTCTCCATCCTAGCTATTGCCTAGATAATTGTTAGCCTGAATTCCCTTTCTGCCATACTGTTTATGTCCATATCCAAAAGCTCTGATGGTGAGGGCCCAGTCTCTGAATTTTTCTTCCATTGGGCATTCCTCCTCCTAGTCATTTTGGTGAGAGATGGCTGAACAGATGTGTAGCTGGATGTATCAACCATAGTGCAGGCAAAGTGCATCCTGGAATGCTTCTGAGCAATTGAGAGTCCCCATCAAAAAGAAAGAAAACAGAAAAAAAGAGAGAGAGAGAGAGAGAGAGGAAAAAAAGAAAGAAAGATAAAAGAAAAGAGAAGGCCCAGCCCAAATGGGCCCCAAAGGTATGATTTATGAAGTATACAAACAAAAACAGACAAACAAAAAGATCAACAAAAGAAGGTGACAAGAGAAGAAATAAATAAATAAATAAAGAACCCCGTTAAAATGAACCCCAAGTATAAGATTTATATACTACCAGAACAAAAACAAATACACAGAAACACTGACAGAAGAAAAAGGTGGGAGGGTGGTTATAAATTCTCAGTGTGGGCGAGGAAGGTTATTTTGATTCTTCCTGGATGTATCTTGATATCTTTGTTAAAGGACTCAACTTTCCTGAGATAAAGGGGGATTAAAACTGGTTTACATATAGTGGTAACATTGATTGGGGAAAGGGGATTACCTTGAAGCTTATCTCTATATGAATATTAATAAAATAAGATAAAATAAAATAAATTTAAAAATAGAAAAGCAGAAGAAAAACAGGCATATGTATCAAAAAAGTTCAGGTTAAAAGGTTATTATGGAATTTGATGTACTGAACATCTCATTGTGATGGTAAATCGGTTATAAAGTTATATAAAAAAATGAAAAGAACCAAATAGTGGGAACGAATTAAAAATAAAAGTTATAGGGACGCCTGGGTGGCTCAGTTGGTTAAGCGGCTGCCTTCAGCTCAGGTCATGATCCCAGCATCCTGGGATCGAGTCCCACATCGGGCTCCTTGCTCAGCAGGGAGCCTGCTTCTCCCTCTGCCTCTGCCTACCACTCTGTCTGCCAGTGCTTGCTCGCTCTCTCTCCCTCTCTCTCTGACAAATAAATAAATAAAATCTTTAAAAAAAAATAAAAGTTATATCTATGAAGTAGTGGTGGTTGTCCTCTTGGTTTTTTTTTTTTTTGTTTTTTTTTGTTTTTTTGTTTTTGGTTGGCTTTCTGGGGGAGGGGCCTGCCACATGGGTTTTCAGGGAATCTTGCTAGAGTTGAGTCCTCCTGTTCCCATCAAGGGGCTGGGCTCTGAGGAAACCGGTTTTTCAGGCTTTTGTTCTCTGGAGGTTTTTTTGTTTGTTCATTTGTTTTCTTTCCCCTTGTTGGCTTTTGGCTATTCTTTGGAGGTTTAGAGGAAAGCAAATTGCACCCAGACCTCCCTCTCAGAGAGAAGCCTTAGTCTGTTCCTCTCTGGGTGCTCCAGAGCACATAAATTCCCCCTTGGCTGCTGGCAGAGCACGTCCCCAGTCACAGTCTCAGGGGTCACAGGAACTCCCGCTTGTACCCAAAACCAAGAGAAATACTAGCCGGGCTGTCTGGGCAGGTCCCAACTGCCAGAGAGGTCCCAGGCAGAGATAGCACATTGAGATTTTCCCGCTGGCCTGGGCTGGGAGTGCTCAGACTCTGGGTCTGAGAGCACCGGGTGGCGCCTGCACGCACCTCTATCAGAGGAGGGTGTGGGGCGCGACTCAGATCCCGGTCGCACAGTGCGTGTGCAGAGTGCAAAAGGCTGTGGTTCTGTCGGTTGGTGTCCATAGCAGGCTTCCTCACCCTCATGGGCACTGCAACCCAGAAGCTCTCAGGAGTGCCTGTGGCTCAGGGACCAAGACCTGGCTTCTTCACTGCACTCTCTGGTTACCTGCCAGCAGTGGCCATCCTGGGTCTGTGGGCTTAAGTCCTTGTCCCTAACCACCCAATTCCACCAATTTACCCTTAAGATCTTTTGCTCTTTTTGAGTGCTTTCAACCAGACTCCAAGTTAATGCTGGTCCCCAATTACAGGGCACTCTAGTATTGGGGTATTACTTTCCAATGGGTCGCTTCTGGTGGCTCCCTCCCCCTTTTGTTCATTTTCTGATATCAGTCCGATGTTCTCACTCCACTTTATCTGTCCACTGGCGTCTTCTGCCCCTGTAGAGATCCAGAAGTGTATAATTCTAATCTCAGTCTGATTTCATGTGTGATCAGAGTTCTTTGGTAGGTAATCAACTCACTTTAGGGGACAGGTTGAAACAGCGCCTCCTACTTCTCCACCATCTTGTCTCCTCCCTGCCTAATTATGACTATTTTGAGCTGATAACTTCAGTTGCATAAAAATCTTCCACCCATTTACTTGCTCACATAGTTTATGTTGTTGTTATCCCAATTTACATCTTTTTATATTACCTATCCGTTAACAAAATATTGTTGCTATAGTTATTTTTGCCTTTTTTTTTTTTTTGTCTCTTAACCTATATGTTGGAATTCAAAGTGCTTTATATACCACTTTGCAGTATTAGAGTATTTTGAATTTGGTGATATGTTTTCCTTTACTAGTGAATTTATGCTTCTATCTGTTTTCATGTTACTAATTAGTGTTCTTTTTTTTGTTGCTGCTGCTGTTTGTTTGTTTCAGCCTCAATAACTCCTTTTAGTATTTCTTGTAAGGCAGGTATGATGGTGATAAATTCCTTCAACTTTTGTTTGTTTGCAAAAGATTCTATTTCTTCTTTACTTCTTAAGGACAACTTTGCTGGGTAAACTATTCTTGGCTGGAAAAAAACAATCAAGTCAAAAAATGGACAGAAGACATGAACAGACACGTTTAAGAAGACATACAAATGGCTAACAGACACATGAAAAATGTTCCTCATCATTAACCATCAGGGAAATTGAAATCAAAACCACATTGAGATACTGCCTTATCCAGTTAGAATGGCAAAAATTGGCAAGAAACAACAAATGTTGGAGAGGATGTGGAGAAAGGGGAACCCTCTTACACTGTTGGTGGGAATACAAGTTGGTACAATCACTTTGGAAAACAGTGTGGAGGTTCCTCAAAAACTTAATAATAGAGCTACCCTATGACCCAGAAATTGTACTATTGGGCATTTACCCCAAAGATACAGATGTAGTGAGAAGAAGGGGAACATGCACCTCAATGTTCTTGGTTGACAGTTTTTTATTTTTTTCCCTTGAACACTTTAAATGTGTTCTCTCCTGGCCTGCAAGGCTTCTGCTGAGAAATCTGCTCGTAGTCTTATTGGGATTCCCTTGTATGTGATTAATCTTTTTTCTCTTATGTTTTCAAAGTTCTCTTTTTGTCTTGCTTTTGACTCTTGGTGAAGATCTCTTTGGGTTGTTTCCGGGGAACTTTGAGCTTCATGCACCTGGATGGCTGTACTTTTCCCAGATTTGGGAAATGTTCAGCCATTCTTTAAATAAGTTTTCTGCCCCTTCCTCTGTCTCTTCTTCTGGGACACCCATAGTGCAGATATTATTTCATTGGATATGTCCCATAATTCACATAGGGTTTCTTCACTCTTTTCTATTCCAATTTCTTTTTTCTTCTCTGACTGGATAATTTCAACCTGACTTGTCTTTAAGATTCCAGATTCTTTTTTCTGTCTGAGTGAGCCTAATGTTGGAGCTTTTATTGTATTTTTAATTTCATTCATTGTATTCTTTCAGCTCAGAGTCTTGGTTAGGTTTTTTTGTATGATTTATGTCTCTGTTGAACTTCTCATTTTGCTCATGTATGGTTTTCCTTAGTTCATTAAATTGTGTTTTCTTGAATCTCACTGAGTTTCCTTAAAATTCCTTAAAAATGATTAAATTCTTTTTCAGGTAACTCACAGGCCCGCATTTCTTTGGGATTGTTTACTGGAAAATCATGTTCCTTTGGTAGTGCCATGTTTGCTTTCTCATGTTTCTAACGGCTTTGTGTTGATCTTTGCACATTTGAGGGTGCATTCACCTCTTCCAGCCATTGGATCTGGCTTTGGTGGGGAAAGACTTTGATCTGAAGGTGGCTGCAAGGGTGGCAACTTCGTGGGATGCAACATCTTTTGTTCTGGGAAGGCACAGCAGTGTGGTTTCCATGCAATTGTGCCAGCGGAGGTCCATGTGGGCATAGACTTGTGGGTGTTTTCTGTGGCCAAGACTGTGGGTGGCATGGTGACTAAGGCTGTTGGGATATTCAGAGGTGAAGGTTGCTTGGATCTTCTGTTCTATTTTTGCCTGTGGGAGGAAGTTCTAGTACAAGGGGATCCCTCTTAGCCTGTAGCCTGGAATGTTGGCACTCAGAGCAATAGGAGAGCAGGAGTCCCGGGATCAGATGCCTGTGGGACTACCACAGTTCCTGGGTCCTGGGGCACCGGTTCCCTTGCCATGGCGGTGGCACTGATGTCTAAGGTGTGGTTATGTAGAACCATGTGAAACCAGGGCTTCTGGGTCTTGCAGTGATTCTGGCCAGGTAGAGAATGCAGCAGTGGCACAGGCCCTGGGATAGCAAGGCTTGGTCCTAGGGCACAGGGGTCCGTAGCAGTAGGGCCTGTGGCTGGTGGTGGGTCACTCACAACTTTGCCCTCAGGGGCAGTTTCAGGATAGCAGAAGCATAGCCCTAGTGATGGCCTATTACAGCCCCGTGTTAGGATCCAGGGACCAAGTGCCCCTGGCAATGACAGTTCAGAGCTTTGACCTGGAACCCAGAGCCAGGATCAGAGCGGTCATAGTTTGGCCTGGCGATGATGGTTCAGAACAGTAACCTGGGACCTGGGGGCTGGGGCTCCGAACAGTAGCAGCACAGCCCCATCAATGAAGGTTCACAGATATGACCTGGGTCCTGGGGGTGGGGCTCAGGATGGTCCCTGTAAAGGGGCAAAGCTGCTACCTGAGTCAAGGGCAGCTCAGGACAGTGGCAGCTCCCATCTTGTATATGGTGAGGCACTGTGAAGTCTTGATCCCAAAGAATTGGGCACAGCAGTGACAGGGCTCCTGAGGGCAGATCTTATTGCGGTGACAGCTTAAGCCATGAGGAGGGGCTCAGTGGTGGGAAGTCAGGGCAGCGCCATCAGCTGGGAACAGCACTGGTGTAGACTGTGGGAGGCCATGGTAGCAAAGGCTGCAAACATCCACAGTGGTATGGCTTGCTGGGATTCTCCTGCCTCTCCCTTACCCCATGAGAGCAGCTGCCCCTGAGTGGATCCCTGGTGCACCAAGCCGTTCTTGACTTGAGAGTACGGAGATGTGGGTAAAACCCTTCCTGTCCTTTACTGTGTGACCATGCTCGGGTTTTATGCTCTGCAGGGCTTTTGCTGCTTTTAAAAACTGTAGCCCAGAGCTTCCCCTGATTTATTTTCATTGATTCGCAGTTGTTTATGAACTGTTTGTTTTTTTTTTTGACTTTTTTAAAATTAATTTATTTTTTCAGCGTAACAGTATTTATTGTTTTTGCACAACACCCAGTGCTCCATGCAAAACGTGCCCTCCCTATTACCCACCACCTGTTCCCCCAACCTCCCACCCCTGACCCTTCAAAATGTTTGTGTTGTTTTTTAATGGGGATGATGTGCACTGGGATCCCCTAGCCCTCCGTCTCTGTTGAACTGCTGACTGACGGTACCTCCCTTGCACAAGGCAGAGCTTTATAAACTACTGAGCCCAGGTCCCACCCAGAGGCTCTGATTTAATTGATCTGGGGTGTGCCAAGATACTGGGGGCCCTAAAGCTCCCAGGTGCCTCTGATGTATGTCACAGTTCCCTTTCTGAGGCTCTGCTCTAGCCTTAGAGCAGAACTAGCCCAGCTGGAACCCTCTGGTTTTCCAGTGCCTACAATGACGATAGTTTGGGAGGCAGGATACACAGTGCCCATTGCTATACTACCACAAAAGTTTATGCTGCTTAAATTAGTCTTTTAAATGGTGCCAATCCATATTGAGTACAGATTAATCCAAAGCTCAAATGCTTTAACATTTGGTCCAGTGAGGGGAATGTAAATATGGGTGCAACCACAACAGATGCTCACTGCATTTTAGTTCTTTTCATGCAACTCTTTTAAAAACAAATCATACCTGTAAGTGTCCCAAATGTTTGGCTGGATGCCTGAAATATACAAAGTGGATCTCTGAATCTTTGTGGGGCTTTCCCACGAGTTGAGACAGTTCTAATTTCGTACACTAGATGGCAGAAGAAGACCACCGGGCGGAGGCTGCGGCCTCTGGTCACGGAGGCTCCGTCAAAATGAGGCTGCAGAGTATCATTTTTTTCAGGTGTTAGTAGGATTCAGACAAGGCAAAACAACTCTGTGTTTTGTTACTGGGACAGAATGCAGAGATTCGTTTTCTCTGGGGGGTGTTGGATCTCCTTGGGTGAGAAACGCAGGCAGATAAACGTTAGTTCAAGGTGACAGCTGCCAGACAAGGGGCCAGGTGTGTTGAGCTCAGAGGAAGGGGCTGGGGTGGGGGAGGGGGTTTGAAAAGATGCAGAAACTGCCCTGGTTCTGCCTACAGACAAGCCATAAATAAATGTTGATATTTAGCACTTTCTTTTGAGAAAGAAACAATGTCTCGCACCAGATAGCGGGTTTTCATTTCTAACATCACTGGTAGCATGAGGACTCAGGTCCTGACACGCAGGCGAACAGAGAAAGGGTAGCTTTGAAAGGAGTTTGAATTGACCACCCCCACAGAGAAAGGGGTCTAATCCTGTGACTTCTCTTCTGCCAAGATGTTTCTGGAATTAGAAAATGGTGCATTTTGTGGAGAAAGCTGGCCAGGAGCTGTTCCTTCTGACTGATGGGAGGGCTGGTGTGTCTGTTGTTAGAGGTGTGTGTTTGATCTGAAGACGAGCTTCTAGGTAGAGTGAAAACACCAGGGTGTCCTTGGATTTCCTGGTCCGCAGGTGGCTGACAGCCTCTGGCCCCAGACTGCTGGCGATGTGAGGTGGCCTAGCACAGGGTCATACACTGCTGAGGCCGGCGGTCCTATTTGAAATGACTCCTTGGTCTGCTGGTCTCTCTATGTGCCTCCATGCTCTGTCCTTAGATCAAGACTAACTCACCTTGCAGATGGGGGAGCTCCTGTCGCATGTCTTTCCTTTTGATTTCTCTGCTCCGTCTACACTCTTGTTATTGGTACGCATTCCAGCTTTGCCTTGAGTGGTTGCTGCCTTCTCTTTGGCATTTCATCTAGAGTGTGCTGGCAAGACCCGCACGGGGCCCTTACGACAGTGTTGGATTTCTTCCCCCCTTAACTGAAAGAGTAGAGGAAACTGCAAATGACTGTTTGTCTGATTGGAATAACCTTACTGGTGGTGGCTGCCTGTTCGGGAAACAAATCTGGCTTAAGCATCTTCAGGTTTGATAACGAGCTCGTTCTGATTATTGGGGTTCAATATTCAGAGCAGGCAGCCACAGGAGAGTCTAGGTTGGGAGACACTGCTCATGTGGATACAGGTGCCAGCAGAAATTGCATGTAAGATGAAATATTCTGCTTCTTTATTCAGAAGACAGTGTCTCTGATACCAGTAGGACCAAACACTAGCAGTGGGTGGGCAACCATTAGAACCCACCCTCTTTCTTTTGTGGCTTATTAGTGACAGGAGTCTATAGCGGAGGCCACTGCCGCCACAGACTGTCCCTCAGCCTCAGCCAGCCCCTACTGAATCAGAGTCTGCGCTGTCATAAGATGTGTGTTCCTGGGAAGGGTAGAAAAGCTGCATCTTGGGGTTGTGTCTAGCCCCAGGCATTGTGTTTTGTTGAGTTGTACCAGTCTCCTGGGCCCGTCAGTCTGACCATCAGCAAACTGGGGAGCCTAGGTGGGGGAGCTGGTCCCTGACAAGAGGCTCCATGCAGGTGGCTCAGCTGCAGGGAGTGGGGCGGGGCTGCGGGTTCTGCTGCGAGCCCAGATGATCAGAGCAATTATCATGGTTTTGTTTTCCTTGTACTTTGGGCCATGACTGTTCCCAGTCCCCTCACAGTACCAGGTGAGGTGGCCCCACAAAAGCGGCCAGCTCCTCGCCTGCACTCCATGCTGGGGAGCTGCTGGGTCGTTGGCTGTGGAACCCTAGTCTCCCTAGCACACGTTTCTGAGGTTCACCTTCATGGGGTGGTTATGCAGCGCTGTTGTTCTGACGTCCGTGAGCCACTGTGGATACATTAACACTGGTGGGCCTTGACTGGAAGAGTGCAGGGACTTCCAGACTGGCCAGTGTTTCCATCATGTTTCCAGGGACTGCCTAGCTACGAGGGGCCACCACGATACAAGACGGGTGCCAGCCATGAGTGGACTCCATCCTCGCCATGCACTGTTCTCTGATAGATGATGAAGAAGAAGATAGAAGAAGAAGGTAAATTCCCTTCCTTGCTGGACACAGCCCTGGTCTGCTTGAGGCCACGTGGGCTTTACACCCATACCGCATCTTTTAGGTCATTTCTGTGGGCCATCCCCTGACTTCCTGTAACACTTCCATTAAGAGTAGGAATGACTTTGGTTGGAATCTTAAAGAATGAGGCAGTGGGCATGGGGGCAGCCTTCTTATGTGCTTCCCTGAGGCCGTCCATGGGTTTCTGGGGGCGAGGAAGGGGGCTGACGGCTGCAGTCTGAATCCTGGCTGTGCCTTCCCTTTCTTGTGGCTTTGGTTCCCCGTAGCGGGTTCTGACATGCTTCTAGCTCACAGACCGAGCCAGGCGGAGCTGCTGGCAGCCACAGGCATCCTGGCCAGGCTGATTTCACGGCATTGTTCCCGCGCATTAGCTCATATTTATGTGGAATGATGGGGAACAGTGCCCGCTGTCCCTTCTTTTGTTTATATACATTTTTTTTTTCTCCTTGTGAGGAGGGTAAAAAGAGCTGACTCCCTTTTAAGGGACATGAAAACCGAGTTTTGTCTTCCCTTCCTATTACTGTCAAACAAAAGTCACCTTAGAATTCAAAATCACATGGGGTCCGTCCCTGGCAGGAAGCAAGGCCTTTCCTCGTCAATGTATAACTTACAGTAAGTTCTCAGCAGACCAAAAAAAATGCCTTTTATCATGTTCTGGTTTTTCCCTCCCACTGTTTTATTTCACTTACAACATCACTCAGGCCCAAATGGTATTTGTCAGGAGTAATTGGCAAATGCTGGAGGCTGTGTTCAAGGCTGCTTGAATGGAAAATCTCAAAGCAGTCGCCCATGTTGAAAGAAAATATTACATTTGATCTTTTTTTATGATTTCTGCAGACATGATGCGTGTCTGCATTCTTTAGCCTTATAACCCCTTTGTATTTGGAAGAAAAAAAAAATCCCTGCAGGAAATAGCACTTCACATTTAATTTACAGTATGCCCGAGAAGTAACCACAACACATGGGAAGTCATTTTAAAAACACCTCCATGATCTACTTTTATTAGCCGTCTAATAAACCTGTGCTGGTTTGCAGGGTGTTATACGTGGAATTATGACTTTGAGCCTAGCGTTTCATGGCTGTTTCTACGAGGCTGTTTACTGTTCTGGATGAAAATATGCCCAAGGATGCTGGCAGCCATCCACGAATGTGTAATGCCCTCTCGCTGGGTCTTGTTTGTAAGCGGCATGCTTTCAGATACAGCAAATTAGAATCCTCGGATCAAACTGAGGTCCCGAGCAGAGGTGATGTGATGAACCAGGGCTGGGTGCCCTGGACTGCTGGGCTGCTCCCTCTGCCAGACGGAACCTCTGTGTTTTCTCTCCTGGGCACACAGCACTGTTAGGTGACAGAGTGTGGACAACATAATCAAAGTCCGCCTTCCTCCATATTCCAGAAGTGTATGGAATATGGTCATGTCCTAAGAAGGAAGCGGCAGAGGATCTCAGAGCTCATGGTGACCCCTTACCACCTTGTACCTACTATGCTGGGGTTGTTCTGGAGCAAGAACGTACACTAAGAGTCCTCTCAGTGCCACAGAAACTCTGGATCACGGGTCCGCAAACTACAGCCCCTCCCTATTTTTGTAAATATAGTTCGTTTTTTTCCCTAAATGCAAACTTTATAAAGTTGTGGTAAAATACACATAACATAAAATTTGCCATCGTGGCCATCGTGACCATCATTAAGCCTACAGTTTGGTGGCATTAAGTACGATGTTGCATAAGCATCATCGTGGTCTGTTTCCAAAACTTCATCATCCCGGACGGAAACTCAGTGTCCGTTAATCGGTAACTCCCCCTTCCACTCCCTGCCCCGCCCAGCACCTGGTAGCCTCTCATCTACTTTCTGTCTCTATGATTTGCCGGTTCCAGATATTTTATGGAGGCGGAATCATATACTCTGGGTCCTTTTCGTCTGGTTTAACTTAGCCTCCTGTTTTTGAGGTTCATGCATGATGCCGCACGTATTAGGGATTCATTGCTCCTTCTGGCTTTATTGAGGTTTAATTGAACATTGTATGTGTTTAAGGTATACATCTTGATGATTTGACATATTTTTGCATTTTGAAATAATCACCACAATCAAGCTAATGAATATATCCATCACCTCACATAGTTACCATATGATTTTTTTTTTCTTTGTGGTAAAGACACTTAAGATCTACCCTCTTAGCAAATTTTGGGTACACAAAATAGTACTATTAACTATAGCCACAGCATTGTACATCAGATCTCCAGAAATTACTCATCTTGCATCACTGATTTTTTCCTTTGTGATAAAAACATAAAATACACATAACATAAGCGTAACATAAACTTTGTCATCTTCACCATTTTTAAATGTATAGTTTAGTAGCGTCAACTATATTCACATTGTTGTACGACAGATCTCTAGGACTTTTTCATCTTGTAAAACCGAAGCTCTATACCTATTGAATAATACCTCCCCTTTTCCCTGTCCCCTCTGCCCCTGGGACTTTCATCCTACTTTTTATTTCTAAGAGTTTTTCTCCTTGGATGCCTCCCAAGGGTGGAATCATACAGTATTTGTCCTTTTATGACTGACTTATTGCACATAGCATCATATCCTTAAGCTTTATCCATTTTGTAGCATGTGACAGGATTTCCTGAATAATATCTCCATGTATATATGACATATTTTGTTATCTATTCATCAGTTGGTGGACATTTGGGGTGTTTTTACATTTTGGCTATTGTAAATAATGCTGCTATGAACGTGGACGTACAATTATCTGTTTGAGTCTTAGCTCTCAGTTTCTTTGGTTGTTACGCAGAAGATGTGTAAATAAAGTTTTATTGTAACACAGCCACGTCTGTTTGTTTACCAATTGTCTATGTCTATGTTTCCCCTTAAAACAGGAGAGTTGAGTAGTTGTGACAGAGACTATATGGCCCACAAACTGAAAATATTTACTCTCTGGCCCTTCCCAGGAAGAATTTGCTGACTCCTGCTCTAGATCTAAAGAACATGTACGTTCTGCATTTGGTGGCTCCATTGGAGAGTTTACTTCTCTTGGTCACTGGTTTTGAATCAGGCCTAGTTATTTACCTAGTGTTTGGTAAACACAAAACAGTCATAGCCAGTTCCAGTCACAGAATGACTCTTTTGGCCCCAGTACATCGGCTTACCTCCCAGGGGCTTGACTGACAATGATGAAGTACAAGAACTCTACTGTGGTGATATTTTTTTTTTCCTGCCATAATACACATGTATTAGTTTCTTAGGGCTGCTTTAATAACTAACCACAAACCTGGTGGCTCAAAACAATAGCATTTTAGGGGCGCCTGGGTTGCTCAGTCGGTTGAGCATCTCACTCTTGGTTTCAGCTCAGGTCATGACCTCAGGGTCGTGCGATCGAGTCCCACGTCAGGCTTATGCTCAGTGTGGAGTCTGCTTCTGATCCTCTCCCTCTCCTCCCACTCTGTCCCTCTCCCTGCTCTCTCAAATAAATAAGTAGATGAATAAATCACTTAAAAAAACAAAAACGACAAAAAGAATAGCATTTTATTCTGTCACAATCCTGTAGGCCACAAGTCTGAAATCAAGGTGTCAGTAGAGTTGGTTTCTTCTGGAGGCTCTAAGGAGGAATCTGCTCCACACCTTTCTCCTACTTTCTGGTGGTTTCTAACAGTCCTTGGGCTTCCTTGGCTTATAGCTTCATCATCCCAATCTTTGCCTCCATTGTCATAAGACCTGTTTTCTGTCTCTCTACAGCTGTTTCTCCTTTCCTTTTAAAAGGACTTCTCATTGGGAGGGCACCTGTGTGGCTCAGATGTTTAAGAAGCATCTGGCTCTTGGTTTCAGCTTAGGTTGTGATCTTGGGGTCATGGGATTGAGCCCTGCTTCAGGCTCTGCACTCAGCATGGAATCTACCTGAGATTCTCTTCTTCTGCCCCTCCCCTCCCCCTGCTCAAGGTCTCTCTCTCTCTAAAATAAATAAAATCTTAAGAAAAAAAAAAGAGAACTTGTCATTGGATTTAGGGTATACAGAGTTGCTCTAGGATGAGCTCCTCTTGAGATCCTTCACTTAATTATATCCATGGAAATCTTAATTTCTAAATAAGGTTACATTCAGAGGTACTTGGGTTTATGACTTAGATATTTCTTTTGGTGGTGAACAGGTGACACTGTAGGGGAGGGAAAACAGTTTTCTCTACTCTTTTAAGTTCAGTGATGGGAGCCTGTGACTTAAACTGCCAAAAGACAGATCAGTAGGAGGAAACATTTATTTTACATGCACATAGGGGCTGCATAGAAAACAAAACCTGAAGAAATAGTTAGGCCTGAGACTTTATCTACCATTTTTAAAAAGGTAATAAATGTACAGAAGTGACTAGGCAGAAGAAAAGGGGTTTGGGCTTCTGGGAAGCCCAATTTTGGGAAGGTAAATATATGGGGAAACTAATGGAAAAGAAGGGCTATTTAGTACGGGTTGTTATGCAGACTGAAGTTGATGATCTCCAGTGATACAGGAGTCCCTGGTGATTAAGAGTTGTTCTGCTCTTCCTTGTACAGGGACAGATAGAAATTTATGCCCTGATTTTAGGCAGAAAGGAAGAGGGCAGAGAGTTCTTCCTGCATCTACTGTTTCTCAATTGCCTGTAACCCAAAAAGCCCTATGCTACAGGGACATGTTCTGGGGTACATGTTCTTTTTTTATTTTTTTATTTTTTAAAGATTTTTATTTATTTATTTGACAGACAGAGATTACAAGTAGGCAGAGAGGCAGGCAGAGAGAGAGGAGGGAAGCAGGCTCCCCGCTGAGCAGAGAGCCCGATGCAGGACTCGATCCCAGGACCCTGAGATCATGACCTGAGCTGAAGGCAGAGGCTTAACCCACTGAGCCACCCAGGTGTCCCTGGGGTACATGTTCTGATTCATTTCAACTCCATTCAACACAGTATGACATATAATGGATGGCATTTATGTCCAAGCTGTATAGACATATGTATATCTAATATAAACACCCATCCCATGAGTGGACTCAGAGTTTTAGAAAATATAAGCAACCTTGTAGGGAAATAAGACAAATGACACGGTGCTCTTTTTGGTGACTTTTATAACCATATTTATCCAGATATTAAGTGAAGCAGCCATGTAAAGATCTAAAAAAACTAGCCATTTTATTGGTAAAAATGAATATTGCGGATGTAATTACTGAAAAAATTTTAAAAGTATATTTTAAGGAATAAATCATTCCTTAGAGGAGTAATGATTTTATTCCCTTCTGTAGTCCATGGATAATTAAACAAGCACGTACTACATACAATGTTGTATTTGTTTCAGGTGCCTGACACAGTGATTTGGAAATTCTGTCCTTTGCTCAGTGCTCACCTCAGTAAGTGCAGTCACCCTTTTTTCTTGTCTTGCTCCTGCGAGTAATGGGAAAACTTTTGGTCTTTCACCTTCAGTATAATGTTAGCTATGGGTTGTGCAGATGTCCTTTATCAGTTTGAGAAAGTTCCCTACTATTTCTACTTTATTGAGTTTTTTTTTTAAATCATAAAAGGGTCTCAAAGTTTGCTAAATGCTTTTTCTGTGTCTGATCATGTGATTTTTGTCCTTATTTTTTTAATAAGGTGTATTACAGTGATTGATTTTCATATCAACCAACCTTATATTCCTGGAACAAATCCTATTCAGTCATGGAGCATAATCCTTTTTATATGTTGTTGGATTGAGTTTCTTAATACGTTTTTGATTTTTGTATCATATTCATAAAGGATATTGGTCTATAGTTTTCCTGTAATATTTTTGTCTCATTTTGGTATCAGGGTAATTAGATAATCTCACCTCATGAAATAAGTTTGGAAGTATTTCCTCTTGTTTTCCTTGGAAGAATTTGTGAAGTATTTTTTTTTTACTGTATTTTGTAGCATAATGTAGGTTTCCTCATCTCTATTCTGTAATGTAAAAAGAGGCAAGTGAGAAGCAATAGTACCTTGTGCTTCTAGGTGTTGTCATCTCTGCATCATGTCTGGATCTATGGCAGCCTCTTTGGGACTATGAGGGGAGTCATCCCAAGTCAATACCGTAAGGATGGTGGAGTAGAAAGAAGGAAAGAAGAGAGAGAGAAAGTTCTTTATGAGCAACTGAATAATCAACCCTGGAGCCTTCCTCCCCACCCCCTTTCTCTCTCTCCCTCTCACCCCACCCCCCATCCTAGGTCTCTTGCTATGTGAAATAACTCATGTCTTTATTACTGTTTAAGCTCTTTTTGTTAGGTTTTCAGTTATGTGCAGCTGAAAATATCTGAGAGTGATTATTGCATCCTGTGCAATAGGAATATTCCCTGTTTTCTTTAGCGTCTCCCACTTTCTATGTCATCAGGCTAAGAGAACACGGATTGTGCCTGCAGAAAAGTAGCATCAAAGGGACCAGACAGTCACTGGCTTCTGTGTAAAGCAGACCAAGTACAGCCTCAAGCTTACATGGAATATAACTTTGCTGAGACCCTTTAGGCTGCCCTGAACATTAAAAAATCCTTAAATCCCTAAGGGGTTTATCATTTTTCCCCTTGCATGAAAGTGGGTTAAAAAAGGACAGATTGGATTTGGAGAGGCAGAGTGGAGTTGAATTGTCACTCACAGAATAACCGTGTATATTCGTCAGGGTTCCCCAGAGAAACCAGGCCAATAGAATTGGTCCCACATTTTTGCCCCCTGGGACACATGCCCAATGTAATCCCCCTTCCTTAAGTGTGGATGATTAGGGTATTTTATGTGACATAAGTGTGGGGGCTTTTCAGATACAATTAAGGTTCCAAATCAGTTGACTTTTAGTTAATCAAAAGACAGGTTATCATAAGCAGGTCTGACCTAATCAGGTGGGCCCTTAAAAGTGACTGAGTACCTTCTGAAGAGATAGATTTGAAGTATGAGGGGGTCTCTGGTGAGGGCTACCTGGCAAGGGCTTGAGAGAATCCTCTAGTAGCTAGAGTGGTCCCCAGATGACAACTAGCTAGAAAATGCGGACCTCAGTCATCAAGCTCCAAGGAAGTCAATTCTGTCAACAACTTGAAGCTGCTTGGAAGTGGATCTTTCCCTCACTGAGCATCCAAATGGTGATGTACTGGGCTAATAAGTTGCTTTCAGCCTTGTGAGACTGTCTTAGTCTGCTTGGGCTGCTATAACAAAAATGCTGTAGACTGAGCGGCTTAACCAACAGGTGTTTATTTCTCACTGTCTGAGACCTTAGAAGTCCAAGGTCAGTGTGCTGGCAGATTGTGAGTCTGTGAGAGCCCTCTTCCTGGTCTGCAGATGACTATTCTTGCTGTGTCTTCACATGCTTGACAGAGTGAGCGAGCAAGCTCCAGTTTCTCTGATATGACCTCATTCAAGGCGAAGTAGTTCCCAGAGTTTCCAGCACATTGATGATCAGGGTTTCAACATATGATTCTGGAGTGATACAAACATTTAGTGCAAACTGAGAGCAAAGAACCCAGTTAAAGTATGCTGGAGTCCTAGCTTACAGAAACTAGGAAATTAATAAAATGTACTGCTTGAGGCACTAAGTTTGTGATAATTTGTTATGCAGAAATAGAAAATTAATAGAGGTAACATTTCAAGTATCATTCTTTTATATTTGAAAAACTAGGTTTATGATCAGTGTAGGATAAATTGTGAAAAGTAATGTTTGACAACTCAGAAAATTACATATAGATCAATTCCCCAGCAAATTGCCTTTTGTTAATTTTTTTTCTATTAAATGTTGTCACTTCTGAGGGGACCCCACAGACAAGGGGCAGTTTTGGGGAGGGTATAGAGAATGCTTTTCTATCTTGCCCCAAAGAGTTGGCCAGGTGTGTTCAGCTGTTGGGAAACTGATGCCCCTGAGAGGCCCTCCTCCTGGCCCTGGGATGGCCTTGGCCCTGAGATGCCATAGTCAGCCCTGGCTTGTACACACTCTGCGTGGGGTTCCTTGTGTCAGAGAAAATCTGCTCCAGGCAAGTGTGTCCAGATTAAGAAGAACCATGACATTGGGAAAGATGGCTTCAAATACGCAGGGCCAGTGTCTGGTTGAGTATTGTTTCTCTTTGGCACAAAGTATAGTCATTTCTTGAAACCATCTTTTTTTTTCTTAAAGATTTTATTTATTTATTAGAGAGAAAGAGTGTGAGCACAAGCAGGTGGAGGCAGAAGGGCAGAGGGAGAGGGAGAGGCAGGCTCTCCACTGAGCAGGGAGACCGACACAGGGCTCGATCCCAGAACTCTGGGATCATAACCCAAGCCGAAGGCAGCAGCTTAACCGACTGAGCCACCCAGGTGCCTCTGAAACCTTCTTACTCAGTAAAAATTGTTCAGGTTTGCTCAGTAGCTCTGCTTGTCCCGTACTCAGCTTGGGCATCAATCATAGTTCTTAGGTATAGCATTAAGAGCGTGCCTGATTCCATGTTATTAAACTGATAAAGTGATTTCTTTAAGAAAAATGATCAAAACTACTGACCTTTTATTAACCTTACTTTAGAAGTTCTTGGGATTATTTATTAATGTTGCAGGTTGATAAAGAATAATTTTCTTTTCTCTCTTTGGCTTTGATGGGATCACAGGTAGTCATGTGCATTTCTAGCTTGCAAGAGTACCTTTTCTCTTGTTTTTGGATTGACGGTGAAATTGCGAATTAGATGGAGGTTTTTATTTTTTTTTAGTAAATTTAAAAAATGTCCAGTCATTTGTACAAATGGTTTAAAAGCCTTGAGATTTTAGGAATGTGTATTTGCAATTATTCTCCTTTAATAATTAATCACTAATATGTTTTAATCACTGAGAACATTGTTTTGATCATTAAGAATTTACAATGTAAAGATTATTTCAAGGTCAAATTTCAAATGTTAATCATTGTAACCTAATGCATGTAAATCTCTGCTGAATTCGGTTTAAAAATAAAAAGTAAATCATTAATTCGAGCAAGCATACTTACTGGAAATTGTCTTTTATTATTCTCTGCTGTGGGTCAAGGTCATTCTTTAATCAAACCTCAGTTTGATCCAGAGTCGTGGGAAGAAAAATCACTCTTCTCCTCTCTTTCTTTCCCTAAAAATACAGCTTTTACAGAGAACCTCTTCCAATTTCCCTTTCTCTTAACTGTTCTCATCTCATCTGTAATTACTGCTGCTGCTGTTTTGCAACACCCCCCCCCCCCCCCTTTTTTTTGTAGTTTTGAAGGCAGTTTGTATCACCAGGCACAAGATACTAAGAACTTATATGACTTTGCTTGCTGGTAGGGTATTTTTGCTTGTTGCTTTGATATGAAAGCTTTGTATGGTATCTTCCTTTGCTTGAACGGGCATCCTGATTTCTGAGGCCTTTTGTTTAACTGTCTTCTGACCAGGGGCTGTGTGGGATATAGGTTACCAGCATGGGTTCTAGATGGAGCCTCACTTGGGTTTGGCTCCTGATACACCATCAGCTAGTTCTGCAACCATGGGAAGTTCTTAATCATCCATCCTGTACTTCCTCCTCTTCATCTGTAAAGGGACAAGCAGAGTACTGATTGTCCTGTACTCAGCTTGGGCATCAATCATAGTTCTTAGGTACAGCATTAAGATCGTATCTGATTCCATGTTATTAAACTGTCCAGGGGCTGTTTTGAGATGAAATGTACCTCAGCATGCAACCAAGCCTGGCTGTTGTGTAGGGGCATCAATTTAACTCATACTACAGAGAAAATGTAATGCCTTCATTGTGGCTGCATGATCCAATTTCCTCCTCAGCCCACCCCACAGGTTACTGGGTAAAATCTGGCTTTTAGTCCTGTCCAGTTTAAATTTTATCTCATCCAATTTAATTTTAAAAACCTCAATTGAATTTAAATGGCTTCTTTAGGCAATTGCCTGAGGAGAAACACAGTCCTGTAGCCTCTCTTGTTTCTTTCCCTAAAATGGCATTGGGTGGGAGGAAGGATTTTGTGTTTACAGTTCTACCCTCCCCATGCTGGTTCTCCTGTCTGTAACTGGTGAACTTGCAGCCAGTCCCACGCACTGTCTCTGGGACACATCTACTGACTCTCTCTTTCTGGCTTTTGCTACCTGCAGGCTTCTGAGCCTGATTCTCTACCTGGCTGCAGGCCAGGAATCCATGTGGCCCAGGCTGGCTGATCTTCAAGACATCTTCTAGAATGACCATGCTTTTCGGTGCTACCAAATTTTGCAGGATGTGTCCAGTCCCTGAATTGGAATGTGGGACAGCCTGTAAGCTGGTTCCTATACGTTTATATAGCTAGAACTCTGTCCTGCATATCCTCACTTAAAAAATAGTCCACCTGTTGGCTTATAGTTATGGACTTCATGTTTCTGTCTTCCCCACCCCTCATTCATATGTTGAAACCTTAACTCCTGGTGTGATGGTTTTGGGGCCTTTGAGAAGTTGTTAGGTTTAGATGAGGTCATGAGAGTATAGTCCCCATATTGGGATTAGTGCTCCTATAAGATGAGGAAGAGCCCAGAGCTCCTGGTCTCCCTCTGCCATGTGAGGACACACACCAAGAAGAGGGATGTCTACACAGCAGGAAGAGAGCTCTGACCAGAACCTGACCATGCTGACACCCTGATCTCAGACCTCCCAACCTCTGGAACTATAAAAGAGAAATGTTTTTTGTCTAAACCACTCAATCTATGGTATTTTTTATAGCAGCCAGAGTGGAGGAAGGCACTTATCTTGCTCTCCTGCCTCTGGGCTTCTTTCTCCTCACCACAGTTCACTCAGGGCCAAATGCAGCAGATTATGTCCAGGCCTCCAGTAGAAAGACCCCGTGGCTTAGTCTTCTAAGCCTGGCTGTTGATATGCTGCTTGGGGGATAAGGAAAACTGGGTGCCCTTTGTTAGGACAACACCCCAGCCTGAAGGGCCATCTCTCACTGCAAAGTCATCACTTTGAGTGCACAAAAGTGAACATTATGTCAGTCTATCTCTTTGCATGTCTTCTATAATCCTCATTCTCCTCCTAGACAGAGGGATGGCTCAAAGAGAAAGAGAAAGCAAAGAGAAAGACAAAAGGGGGAGTGCGGGAAGGCACATTAATACTTTCTAAACTGCTACCCTTATAGCACTGATGCTGGACTGAAGTTCCTTGCAGGCTGAGACTGGGTCGCACACTTGCCAGGGCCTACCCAGGACCAAACACAGTTTTTGGTCAAAATGCAATAAATAATTGTTGAATGAATGATGAGAACGAGGAGTATCTTTAGAGTTTCCTATGAAGAAATGTGGATGGACTTCTCAAACAGCTTGTCAGCAGTTACTAGCAGATGTCTCCTAGATATTTTACCATGAAGAAATAATGGGTCCCTTGCTAATTGTGAAGACAGTAACTCTTTGAAGTGAAGGGAAAAGGAGTTTTTCCCTTTTCTCCATGAAGAGCAGAATTAAAGGAATGATAAACTCTTGTCAAAGCAAAAACTGCACTGGACAATGTTGACCAGCCAGGGATGACTTTATTCAAGACTGTTACAATGGCAGAGGAGAGACAAGAATGGAGTCTGAACTCAATACTACTGAAACAAGGGGCAGGAGGGCTTCTAACGGCTGGAATGGGCTAGTGGAGGAGGTTAGCAGGAGGTGGATGGATGTGATATATAGGGCACATTGGGCCTAATGTCCTCCATGTTCTGATGCCATTACCAGCCATATATGTATTGAATCAGACACTCAAAGATAAAATATGTCATATACATACAGATTTTTTTACTACAAAGACAAGTCTATTGTATGGGCTATTTGTTCTTGTTTATCCCTCACATTTCTATCTTTCCCCCCTATCATCCTGCTTTGGTAATAATTATTAGCAGGTCTTCATTGCCATAACTCTCCAGCATTAGTGGAGTTACGTGGAAAAGGTTCATGGGAGGTCAGACACACTGGATACAGATATAGGCATCTAAAGTAGCATGGATTTGGGGCTTAAAAGAAAAGAACCTAATGTTGGAAACAAGGAGAAAATGATAGAGAAAGCAAAGAAAAATGGGAAATTTAAGCTAACAGTATTGGTTAGGCCCAAAAGACACCATTTTCACATAGATGATGTCAGATGTGGGGCTGCTGATGGAAAAGTCATGAGCTGCCGGGAAAGGTTGGATACTCCTGAGATTTGGAAATATCTATCTGTAGGTCTTGGTTATATCTGTTTGAAGATGCTGTTTAATATAAGATGGGGCTGTTTCCAGGAACTTATCCTCCTTAAATGATCCCATGTTACAAACTGCTCCTTGGCCACACTGTGCTGTGTGCACAACACAAAATCTGTCAGGGCTCAGGGAATTGTAGAGCCATGGATCTTGATGAAGAAGAAAAATGTGTACGAGGGGCCAGTAGTAAATTTGTGCCAGAAGCTCAACTCTCCCATTGACTAGTCACATTTGATGATTTTCATAGATTTTATACATTTTAGATTAAATGCCTTCTGGGTTGTGCTCACTATTTATTGAAATAGTAATGGCTGCTAAATTTAACAGTAGCAGTTTTTCAGATCCTAAGGGTATTGAGTGAAAAGCCCTCCTCTCTTATTTATTAAATACTATATCCACAACATTTTTTTTCCCATCAGAAGCTAGGAATGATACGGATGGTTTCCAAGACATATATTTTGACCTACTGCATCATTTGGATCAGAAATGAATGTCTAAGTATTTCTGGTTGAGTAGAAGCCCCTTTCAATTATATTAACAGCAGGGCCACTCCCTTCCCATAATTACAGTGCTCTTATTCTATGGAAAGTTGGTTTATTTCAGGAGGATTATTTAACTCATGGTGTTTGTACACTGATGGTGTTACGGGTCAAGTTAAAATAGAGTAATAGCTTCAACTTCTCCACCATACTATAGAGTTTTTATACTTGGTTCTGTAAATGTTTCTAGTGTATGCTCTGTTAAGGCCTGCATTGTGTTCCTCCAAATTCATATTTTGAAGTTCTAATCTTCATTGTGATTATATTTGGATACAGTCCCTTTGAGGAGATAATTAGGGTTGAATGAGAGTGATGGTTAATTTTATGTCAACTTTACTGGGCTAATAGATGCCCAGATAGTTGGTAAAACATGATTTCTGTGTTTGAGAGTGTTTCCGGAAGACATTAGCATTTGAATTGGTGAACTATCTAAAGCAGATGGCCCTCTCCAGTGTGGGTGGTGATCATCTAGTCATTGAGGGCCCAAATAGAACAAATGGGCAGAGGAGGGTGAATTTACCCTCTACTAGAGCTGAGCCTCCAACATTGACAATCTTGGTTCTTGGGCTTTTGGACTCACTTTGGGACTTATGATCAACCTTTGTTTTCAGGCCTTTGAACTTAAACTGTTTATTATACTACTGGCTTTCCTGATTCTCCAGCTTGCAGACAGCAAACTCTGGGAGTTCCTGGCCTCCACAACCACGTGAACAAATTCCTATAATAAATCTCCATCTCTGGAGAATTCTAACTAATACAATGAGGTCCTGAGGCTGGGGTCCTACTTCAAGAGTACTGATTTCCTTATAAGAAGAGGTAGAGACATAGGGATGTGTGCACGCAAACAAAAGGCCATGTGAGGACACAGTGAGAAGATCCATGTACAAGCCAGGGAGCAAGGTCTCAGGAGAGACCAAACCCATCGACACCTTGATCTTGGACTTCCAGCATCCAGAATGGTGAGAAATAAATGTCTGTTGTTGATGACCCCCAGTCTGTGGTATTTTGTCATGGCAGTTGTAGAAGACTACTAAATCCTCTAAGGAAGTTAAATATTGGGCAGTTTACAATCCAAGGACTCAGGAAATGCTCCAACAGATCAAAGCCACACAATGTGAGTATTTAATCCTATCCCATTGAAAACTGTTTCCCCTCTGGTAATTTGCATTTGAATAATAAAAAAAAATGCTGGAAAAAGCTGAGAAATATAAGGAAGTTTTTCTTCCTTAGGGGGTGAGTGAACCCTAGTACCTTCTGCCACATAGCTGTCCTTGGGACCCTCCAGTTAATGAGTTGCCCTGATTTGGCAGAGCAAGTGTTACATAAGTGACTGACTAAGAGATTCCTAGCATATGTGAAGAAAATATGAAAAAGCCCAAGGAATGTTTTTTTTCTTGTTTGTTTTAAAAAGAGGATGGGGCTCCTGGGTGGCTCGGTTGGTTGAGTAGTCCTACTCTTGATTTCAGCTCAGGTCATGATCTCGTGGTTGTGAGATGGAGCCTGGCATCAGGCACGTCACCTGCTTAAGATTCTCTCTCTCCCTCTCCCATTGCCCCTTCCCCCGCTTAAAAAAATAAAAATAAAAAGAGGAACACAAACGATAAATCATTATGAGATACCTTGTTAAGTACATAAAGGGTCCTATTAGTACAGAAGGAGATGACATGTCTGCAGTTATTGTGATAAGAACAGTCGGGACGCAGTTATGCATGTGACACATTTTACAGAAACCGGAAGTCGAATGTGCTTATCCCCCTTGCTGATCCACTCTTCTGTGCTTCAGGAACACTCACTAATTAGCCTCATGACACTGCTGTGAGGCAAATGAGCATCTCTAACCTCATTTTCCTTACTGTACCTTTTCCACTGGATGGAGCAGAGCAAACTGCCCAGCATTTATGGCTACTCCCCAGCTGTGGCTTCCAGCTAGCTTTCTTCCCCCTGAAGTGTCTATTGGATACTGCAAATCCCAACGTTTGTCCATTTACCTGTGGCTCTGGGCAGATCTGGTCCTATTTCCAAAACAACGTCATTTGATATTTAAGAAGCGACCGGAATTCTTAGTTATTTTTACTTGCAATTTCAAGTTTTTGTTTTTTTTTTCCTTTCCCCAGATCTCCTTGGGCTATAAATTAATCTTAGTCAAAACATGCTTTTAAGAGAAGGGGACTCAAAGTAGGACAACGACTTGTTCTTTTTGAAATTGCACATAATTTAACATAGTATAACCTTTGAAGGGGAAATGTGATCTGTTCAGAGCATCGCAGTGGTATTTAAGGAGGCTCTATGTCTGAAAGCCTCATCTCAGAGAAAGCAGGTATTTGGTTTCAAATGATCAAAACAGCCTTGTACTCTTCTTGGAGTTATTTTGACATCTAAATAATAGTTCTGGCATTTCTTTCAGAGTGTAAATCAATAACATTGACTTAGTGCATTCTTTCCTCTTACTTTCTTTCCTTACTCTTTTATAACCTTAGATCAAGTATTAATAATTATTTTAAGCCTTGCTTAGGTTTGGTACTTTGCCACTTAGTGATGCAGAAGGTACTTCTCCCTCCTCCCCCTTTTCCAGTTTCCTAGTTTTTCCAGAATATTCTCTTTCTGAGACAAAGACAACACCTTCAAAAGCAGATAAGTGGTTACCTTTGATGTGTTTCTTTTTCTTCTTCTCTAGTACACACAGTATTCGTACATCTCTCTCCTATTCTTTTTTTAAAAAGATTTATTTTAGAGAGAGAGAGAGTACAAGGAGGGAAGGGGCAGAAGAAGAGGGAGAGAGAGAATCCCAGACTCCCCGATGAGTGCAGAGCCTGACATGGGGCTTGATCTCACAACCTGAGATCGTGACCTGAGATGAAACCAAGAGTCGGATACTTAACCAACTGAGCCACCCAGGTGCCCCTTCTCCTCTTCTTCTCACATTCTGCTAGTATTAATTGCCCTGATTTCTCACCAGTGTTTCTGAACGCTTCTGCCAATGGCCTACCTCAGAATCACTGGTGCTTATTGAAGCTGCCATTGTTGGGCTTCACCTCATATCTAAAAACCCCAAATCTCTGGGGATGAGGACCTAGAAGCTGCAGTTTTTTTCTTTAAAAATTAAAAAAAATTTTTTTGTAGACCCCACACCCAATGTGGGGCTTGAACTCATGACCCCGAGGTCAAGAGTCTCACGCTCTACAGACTGAGCCAGCCAGACACCCCTAGAAAGTGTAGTTTTAACAAGCACCCAGAGATGCTTTCAGCATTAATACCCAAGGAGCACTACCTTACACCTTGCTGGTTTTCCAACTGTCTTCTCTCCGTTCCAGTCAGACTCCCATTTGTTATTGAATTCTTATACACTAACTTGTAATTATGGCTGTTACTATAGGTTCAAAAATGCACCAGCTCTAAAATCCTCATGATTTGGCTTTAAAACTCTGCAGAACATGGGAGACAGTATGGGAGGGGGCTGCGGGGGTGGGCGGGAGAGCAGAGACATGGAAGGGGTCAGAGAGGTTTGGCGGTCCTTCAGATCTGGGTTTGATATCCATTCCGCTGCAGAATGAGCTAAATGACCTTCGTTGATTTGACCTTGTGAAACTCAAGTTTCTTAGCTCTTGGGGGATGGTAATTTGTCAGGCAGGGCTATTGAGGAGGACAAAATGAAACCACAGATGTAGCGCTGGGAGGTATGACTGTGTGGTAGCTTATGTTGATCTTTAATTTATTCCTTTTTTTTTTTTAATATATTTTATTTATTTATTTGACAGAGAGAGATCACAAGTAAACAGAGAGGCAGGCAGAGAGAGAGAGAGAGAGAGGGAAGCAGGCTCCCTGCTGAGCAGAGAGCCCGATGCGGGGCTCGATCCCAGGACCCTGAGATCATGACCTGAGCCGAAGGCAGCGGCTTAACCCACTGAGCCACCCAGGCGCCCCTAATTTATTCCTTTTATCTTCTGTGTTCTTGTTCTTCTGTCTTTGGTTGTCTTAGCTTCTTACATTGTCTTTATTATGCCCTTGATTATGATGGTTACCTTCTTAAATTCTCTTTTGAGTCTTCTTTTTCAGATACTCCTCTCTAAATTGATTTCAGCTTATTCAAACCTTTAATTCTTTTTTTCTTTTTAAACTTTTTTTTTTTTCCTTTTAAGTAGGCTCCATGCCCAGTGTGGAGCCCAACATGGGGCTTGAGCTCACGACCCTGAAATCAAGACCTGAGCTGAAAACAAGAGTCAGACACTTAACTGACTGAACTACCCAGACACCCCCAAACCTTTTACTTTTGATTGTTTTGCGGTAATGGTCTAGAAATTTCTCAGGCTGAGAGTCTGTGGTAGATAGCTCCTGTTTGGTCTGTTCAGCATCCCTCCCTCCAATATCAGCACTTCTTTCCACCTTTAGGGTTTTGCCATTCCTCCCCTATCATGGGTGGTTCAGGGAGGCTGGCTGGGGAGTAGGCACTGACTTGGGCATGCCATTCCTGGCACCATGTCCTTCCCACCATGATGAGTGGTCTCACGAGTGGTCATGTGACATAAGCAGGGCCAATCAGTGTGATTTTTTATAGTTTTCTGGGTGGGACTTACAGGGAAGGCTTGCTTTCCTTTTGGAGCTTCATGTTTCTGGGAGCTTTGTGATTCCTTTAGGCTGCTAACACTTGCTTGAGGGTGGGGAGTAGGAGTGGGGGAAGAAGGCAGTGTCTGTTACCTACTGAGGCTTATTCCCACTCTTGCTTTTAGAGAAACACCTTTCTAATCTTTTTTGGAGGGACTCTCCAAATGGACTCTCAACATCAATCAGACAGATAATCTCATAGTCTTTTTTTTTTAAAGATTTTATTTATTTATTTGACAGACAGAGATCACAAGCAGACAGAGAGGCAGGCAGAGAGAAACGAGGAAGCAGGCTCCCTGCTGAGCAGAGAACCCGATGTGGGGCTCAATCCTAGGACCCTGGGATCATGACCTGAGCTGAAGGCAGAGGCTTTAACCCACTGAGCCACCCAGGCGCCCCAATCTCAGTCTTTTAAATATTTCATGCCCATTCCTTTTTACATGGGTTCTGTTAAAATGATCTAGCCTTGGAAAATGTAATTGCCAAGTGCAAGAATATCTTAGTTTCTGAAGTTACTAAAATTGTTTTCATTTAGCAAGATAGTGTATAGTTGGGCTGATGACTCAAGTGAGGCCACGTTGTTGGCTGGAGGGCCATAGGAGTAAAGTAGTTGATAGCTTTGAATCTTCAATGTTTCTGATGTAACACCTCTGGGGACAGGGGCAGCAAGTCATGAGCTTCATTTCTAATGAGATAAACAGGGGAAAGGCATCATCTTGTCCTGAGCTGCGGCCATGGGGCAGTTGTGGGGTGCACCTGGCTGATTCATAACATCAGATGAAATCATTTCTTCGAATGGTCATTTGGAGAAGTGGGGCAACAAAATCATTAGGAGTCACTGACATGCTCACTGTTCACTCTGTTTGGGATTCTCTCCTGGAACACATGGGCTAGAGGCTTGACATCTACTCTCTGGTCTCTGGGGGCTGAGACAGAGGATACAGGACAGGCTTTATTCTTTATGTTCATCTACAACACCACCCTGCAAGTGTGTGGATTTATCATGAATTAATGGAAGGATTGGGGTTTAATTAAGATAAATCACAACATAAAGGGAGAAAGATGATAAAAACTTTCTATGTTAAAATATGTTTTTTTTTTACATTGAAAGGCAAAGTTACCATGAAGTTCAACATGCCCCACTTCCCAGTATAGCTTCTCTGGCCTAAAGTTTCTTTTCTCATCTCAGGCTGTTTTTGGCAGCAAGATTATATTAGCATAAATAGTACTGTTATATTAGCATAAATAGTACTGTTATATTAGCATAAATACTACTGTTTTCTCTTTTCCTAGTACCTGAAAAAATTTATGAGATATTAGAATCCCTCTTCCTTGACTGTTTGATAAAGCTTATCTGCAAAAGCATTGCTATATGAGAAATTTTTATTATTTTTGCTTTTGCATATACTTAAAAATTTCCATAGTAAAAAGTGGAGAGAACAAAATAATAAACCACACATACTCAGTGAAAAAAATTTAAATTAGAAGTTAAATTTTATAAGTAGTATAGGACTATTCAGGTTTTCTGTAGTCATTTTTTTTAAGATTTTTAATTTATTTATTTCACAGACAGAGATCACAAGCAGGCAGAGAGGCAGCAGAGAGAGAGGGGGAAGAAGACTTCCCGTTGAGCAGAGAGCCCAATGCGGGGCTCGACCCCAGGACCCTGGGATCGTGACCTGAGCTGAAGGCAGAGGCTTTAACACACTGAGCCATCCAGGCACCCCTTCTATAGTCATTTTTGACGACTAATATTTTTTCTAGGTCATTACGTATTTCAATTAAGTTCTTAGATTATTGGAAAAAGTTGTTCATAATTTTCTCTTTTTAATTTGTGCATCTATATTTCTATTTCTGTTTTTCATTCTGAATTCCTTTTATTTGTGCCTTCTCTCTTGTCTTCAATCAGACTTACAAAGCTTTACCGAAATTTATTTCAGAGTCATTTGTCTACTTTCATCTTACTGTTCCTTTGTTTCAGTGTCTGGATGGAGCTGTATCCCAGGGCTGGAACTGAGGGTGGGAGAGGAGAGACTTTCAAGACCAAGCTAAAGAAGTTCACTTTCAGGAAGATAGAATATATTAAAAGCCATGCCATTGAGAGAAAGACAAAAACAATCATAATTTTAATACTAATATAGGTAGAATTATTGTGTGCTGAGGACTAGGTTAGGTATTTTACACATGTTGACTCATTCAATCTTCATATCAAACCTGTAAGATTTCCATTGTTCATTTTCAGATGAGGAAACAGGCTCTGTGTGAATAAGTAATATCTCAAAATCATATAATTTGTTGATGGTATTTGACTTCAAATGTTTTTCCTATTACCCCATTAGCTATGAACAGAGGGAAAACTGGGTGGGTTTCTGGAGATCTTGAAAGTCTGGGACATGAGACATGAAAAGCCAACGGGATAAACAAAGGTTCAGCTTGTCACCTATTTCCATGGCCATTCTGGCCTATGTGATGAGTTACATTTTATTTCATTGTTTGTTTGTTTATTTATTTATTTATTATTGTGCTTTGTTAGTCACCATCAAATACATTATTAGTTTTGATGAGTTCCATTTTAAATGACTTGATATTTATTTTATTGTGGGAACTCCAGGGAGAAAAAAACTCATAAAAAAAGATGCAAATGGAAATAAATGTCTTTTTTTCAATACAAGGGAAAGGTATTCCTTCAGAAATGAATTTTTAGTATGAAAAATTTGGGCAAATACTTAAAAATTAAAGTGCAGTGTTAATGTTTGCCAAAAAACTGAGCTGACCTATAAGCTTGCTTTCTTTTTTTTAAAGTTTTTCCACAGCAAAAATATAAAGATGATAATTTGGCTTTTATATTGTTCTTGTTCAGTACCTTTCAAAGAAAACCAGTATTTAGTATCTCTGAGAAAATAGGTAAGGAGATAAATGGCAACAAAATCAACTTAACAGAATATCTCTAAAATAAAGACTATTATAGAAACATTACATAAACTGTAAAAAATGTCTATACTTCCTTTCCAAAGAAAGCATATATGTTCAGAAATTTAAACATAAAAGTCATCCTAGCTTTTAAAGTATATTGGAAACAATTTATCTGTTATCACTTTAATCTCCTTATAAAATATTTGCTTTCTTTGAGTAATGTAGCAATGAAGCAGTGTGTCATGCAAACTCTGTCCATAATGTCTGGAAGCACAAGTGAATGAATATACTTATTGTCAAAGACATCTTTAATCTGTTAAAAATAATATTAAATATATTCAGATTTTATGGACAGCCTGTATTATAATATTTTTGAATATTGGGATATATCTATTAGATGGCTTAGTTTCTTAAACTCACAGTTTTTCCCCCCTTACTTCCTTGGTATTACTGCCCAGAGCACCCTCTTTCTGAGACTTCCTCTTTCTGAGAGCTATCTGCTTCTCCCACACCTCAGTAGCTGTTGCTGATGTGTTTACTCTAGATGGTTCCACCCTCCCTCCATGATTGTTTGGACCATTGAGAGATAAGCTGGGCCAATCAGTTCTGGGTACATGGAACTGAGTCTCTAAAATTCTGAGCACCAGGGACATGTGAAATCCAAGGGTCATGAAATGGCCACATATGTTCTTTAGAGCTGAAGGATGGCCCTTTACATCCTGTGATAAGAGAAGCAGAGAATAAAGTTCTAAAGAGAGTGAGCAATTATGTCTTTGGACAAAGGGAAGCAGAAATGTGAGGCAGAAAGGAATGGTGGAAGTCCTTCATGAGGCCGCATGACCCTCAGACCCCATGAAGTATTCTCGAATCCATCTGACAAATTTCCTTTTCTCATTAAGGTAACACAGATTGGTTTCTGTTACTGTTAAGCAAAGAACCTTGACTGAAGCAATCTCTACTGCTCCAGAGCTAGTATTCAAGGTTGATATGGTCCTGGAGCAAAGGCTTCTGCTAAGAAAATTCCAGAAAGAAAAAACACAACCTAATTTATGATGAGCATTTATGGAAAGAAGAAGGCCAGTAAATATACATGTTCTAAAAGTGGGAAGTAGGATGTTTTCCTGTTCCATTTCAGAAAGATTGAAACTTGTTCCACTAGAGATCAGAAGAATAGATTATCAAAATGCACATGAGGCCACCAATCAGCTTTTTGTTGAAAGGGTTGCTCTCAGCTTGTTTATGACAGTTACAAAAATAATTACCCATGGTGCATATACAATTACTACTTCTTATGGAACAACATTGTTCAATGCAGACCTAGAATCTCGTATCAAGTCATTGATGTGTTCATTGTGTTTGAGTATGCCTTTGGGAAGCAAATGGGAATATGGTGAATACTTAGGTTTCTGAAAATTTTTTTTTTGTGAAAAGAACTCTTTTATTTCTTTTTAAACTTCCTTTCCTTCTTCCTTTCTTAGTGTTTACTCCTGTTCTGTCTAATAGAACATTTTGCTATTATGGAAGTATTCCATATCTGTGCTGTTGAATGTGGTAGCCACTAACCACATGTGGCCACTGAGCCCTTGAAATGTGTGGTTAGCTTGACTGAAGAGCTGAATTTTAAATTTTATTTTATTTTAATTAGTTGAAAATTAAATGTAAATAGCTACACATCCCTAGTGATACTGAATTGGGCAGTGCAGATTTTGTCTGTCAATCCTTTCTAAATTTTTTGCCTCTGGTTCTAAGATATCATTTGTGATTTTATAGTGGTTTGAATTACCCATCTTATTTCCCTAACTCTCACATTTCCCACTTCAAAAAGAGCAGTAGCTAAAAGAGGCTGACTATATCACCTTTCAATCAAATTTGATTTTGTTCTTTGGATGGGTTCCTCTGCCCAAATTCTGGTTTATTCTAGATGGGAGCTCTGTGGTTGGGTGTGGGTGAATTGTGGCTTTCTACTGTATTGTTGGCGTTCATGAAACAGGCTGGATGCTGAGGGCAGTCAAATGTAAGCTGGGAGGAAATGTTTTTGCTTATCTTTCAGCTTGCTTGAAGACCAAACCACAGCCGTGTTGGGAGAAAGTAGCTCGGCGAGATAGAACCAGCACACTCTACGGAGACTTCATCTCACTCACCACAAAACCTCAGTGTTGATACAACTTTCTATTCTTTATGAACCTTAATGATAGATTTTCCTGGATCTCAGTTGCTGTGAAGGGGTTGCTTGAACAGAGGAGTTGTGTGGTTATTACATGTAATTATTTCTGCAGTTGACCTAGTGTTTTAAATAAACTGAGAGTGACCCTTTCTACAAGAGATGGGTCAACAGCTTTGTGCTCCTTGTAGGTTACCTCTTGGCTTTTGGTGGGATGGGCTTCAGTCTTTCTGTATCAAGTTTAAGCATGCTGGATTCAGAGTCAGGGGTCTTTTGAGATAAAATTGAATGCACTGGTTTAAATGACAAAAACTGCGGACTGGTTACAGAAAAGGGCCCATCCAACAAAGACAGACAAGAGTGTCGCATCTTCTGTGTCTGATCAGGTTTCTTTATCAGCAACTGGATTGCTACCTGATTTCCTTCCTCAGAGCTTTGCTCAGAAGCAGCCTTGATCTGAGGAGGTGGGTCATTTTGTATTGTGTCCAAATCTTTGGCTGTAACTATCCACAGGCTCAGTTGGTAAGCATATGCTCTCAGCAGAAACCCCTTCCCCCTAATCTTCCTGAAAAGGTATATTCCTTTCCCCACGTTGACCATCTGATGCTTGAACTGCCTGAGATTGGAGGTGTAGGGTGGGTTACCTACTAGTGCAGTGAGTGGTGCATCCACTTCCCTTATAGGGCTGGAACTCAGAAACAGGAAAGTAAGCAGGTTGGCATTTGCAGGAACTTCCTGCTATTGTCCCAGCAGTTATCCCACTGCCAAGAGAATCCAGAAAGACTGGACTGCCCTTCCTGACTAATGAGCATCTGTGTGATTCTCTTTACTCTTGTCCTTGCATTTCCTATGGCCACAGATTCAAAGAATCTGTGTAAGGTCTGTAAATGAGGCAGGTGCACCCAGAATCCTCTGCCTGTGAATTTCACCTCACCCCAACCTCTTATGGTGAGTCAGGAGCAAACAGCCACTGGACTCAATTCCAGGTTTTCCCTGAAGTTCCCTCTGCTAAGGAGCATTTTTACTCTGGCTGATTCAAGGCGAACATAAGCACTCAATGGGGCACCCATTCTCTCCCTTTACCTCCCACTGATTTTATTTTTATTGATTATTTATTTTTTATTATGTTCAGTTAGCCACTGTATTAGTACATCATTAGTTTTTGATGTAGTGTTCAGTGATTCATTACTAAATATAACACCCTATCCTCATCACAGCACGTGCCCTCCTTAATAACCATTACCCTGTTACCCCCTCCCCCAAACCCTCTCCCTCTGAAATCCTTAGTTTTTTTCCAGGAATCCATAGTCTCTCATGGTTTGTCTCATCTCTGATTTCTCCCCCTTTGGATTTCCCTCTCTTCCCCTGTGGTCCTCCTTGTTATGTTATATGTGGTCCTCTACATATGAATGAAACCATATGATAATTGTCTTTGTCTGCTTGACTTACTTCACTTAGCATAATCCCTTCCAGTCCCACCCATGTTGATGCAAAAGTTGGCTATTCATCTTTTCTAATGACTGAGTAATATTCCATTGTATATATGGACCACATCTTCTTTATCCATTCATGTGTTGAAGGGCTTCTTGTCTCCTTCCACAGTTTGGCTATTGTGGACATTGCTGCTGTGAACGCAGGGATGCATGTGGCCCTTCTTTTCACTACATCGGTATCTTTGGGGTAAATACTTGGTAGTGCAATTGCTGGGTTGCAGGATAGCTCTATTCTTAACTTCTTGAGGAACCTCCATACAGTTTTCCAGAGTAGCTGTACCAGCTTGCATTCCCACCAACAGTGTAAAAGGGTTCTTCTTTCTCTGCATCCTCGCCAACATTTGTTGTTTCCTGTTTTGTTAATTTTTTGCCATTCTAACTGGTGTAAGGTGGTATCTCAATATGGTTTTGATTTGTATTTATCTGATGGCTAGTGATGTTGAACATTTTTTCATGTGCCTATTAGCCATTTGTATGCCTTCTTTAGAGAATTATCTGTTCATGTCCTTAAATATTCCTTCACTTACTCATTCAGTAGTTACTGATCAGGCACTTATATACCTGCAGTCTTCACTGGAGATATAGGCGTGAATAAGACTTGCACAGCCTGTTTCCTCCTAACCCATAGAATATCTTACAGACATACTTCCTCCCTTAAAAGCTCTCTAGGTTTTCTGTACCATCTATGCCCCAGGGACATCAGGAAAATTATGATATTTCAAATGCGTTTTTCTATTTAAGTCCTCCTTTTGGAGGTAAAGTGAACATAATGTGTTAAAAAATAGAACCAAAGAGGCTGGAGTTAGTACATATAAACCTTTATTTTTTATTTATTTATTTTTTTTAGAGACAGGGAGGGAGAAGGGGCAGAGAGAGAATCCTGAGCAGTCTCCATGCTCAGCCCTCTTTCCCACGACCCTGAGATCATGATCTGAGCCTAAATTAGGAGTCAGATGCTTAACTGACTGAGCCACCTTTTTTTCCCCGCAACAAAAACCTTCATAGCACAGGATAATTTACAGGATTTTTTTTTTTTCTGCTTCCAGTGTCCAAGGTGAGAGCAGGGATTTGTGTCCAGGAGAATTGGAACTGTCCTTGCTCACATGGCAGAGGCAGCAGAGGTGGAGGCATTTTGCTTTCAAAAGTATGTGGTCCCGGGACACCTGGGTGGCTCAGTGGGTTAAAGCCTCTGCCTTCGGCTCAGGTCATGATCCCAGCATCCTGGGATCGAGCCCCGCATCGGGTTCTCTGCTCGGCGGGGAGCCTGCTTCCACCTCTCTCTCTCTGCCTGCTTCTCTGCCTACATGTGATCTCTGTACATCAAATAAATAAAATCTTTAAAAAAAAAAGTATGTGGTCCCATTAATAGAGGATGGAAGACAGAAATGGACATGCTGGGGCTCCCCGAATGATGCCCTAAGGCTAGGAAGTAGCTGCAGTTCCTGTGTGTAGGCTGGAGGCCATTCCATGAAGTCCCTAGAGAAAAGGGGGCCTCTCATGGGTCTGGGGTAGGTGAGGGCTAGGGTGTGTGAAGGTTGGGGCATGTGGGGGTTGAGGCTTGTGAGGGTTAGGTCGTGTAAGGGTTGGGTGTATAAGGGTTGGGGCATGTGGGGGTTGAGGCTTGTGAGGGTTGAGTTGTGCGAAGGTTGGAGCATGTAAGAATTGGGTACATGAGGGTTGGGGTGTGTGAGGGTTGTGTGAGGACTAGTGTGAGGACTAGTGTGTGTGAGGGTTATGATGTGGTTGGGGTAGAGGGCTCAGGTATGTGAGGGTAGGGTTTTGTGATCACTTGGGCTATTTGGTGGGGGCTAGGTATTGTGGGTGGAGGTCACTGAACTTGAAGGGAGGCTTTAGAATCCTTAGACTGACCCCTAACCCAAGCTTCTGATGTGGCATCACAATCCTATAAGTAGACCCTTCTCTGTCAAGTGCAGAGGCATTCACGGCTGAGTAGTGGAAGCAGCCCAGTGTGTCCTCTGATGGCTGGCTAGGTAAGCACAGTGTGATATATCTATGCAATGGAACGTTATTGAGCCTTAAAAGGAGGGAAATCCTGAGGTGTGCTATGACACGGATGAACCCTAAAGACATCGTGTTCGGTCAAACCAGCCAGACCCCAAGGGCAAGCACTGTAAGACTGTACTGATATGCTGTCCTTACAGTAGTCAAGCCCACAGAGAGAAAGTAGACTGGTGGGTGCCGTGACCTGCAGGAGATGCATGGGGACTTAGTGTTTCGTGGCGACAACTTTCAATTTGGGAAGATGAAAAAGTCTGAAGATGAATGGTGGTGATATTTGCACAACAATGGGAATATACCGAATGCTACTGTGTTGTATACTTAAAACAGTTAAGATGGTAAATGTTTTGTTATGTGTTTTGCCACAATTAAAAAAAATTTGGAAGGACAACAAAATGGGTCTAACCTGGTACAATTTTTTCAGTGGAAAGAGAAACCTGGAATTAACCTCCTGAAGAGTAAGCGGGGGCAGAAGAGAGGGAGGCTAAGTTATCTCACAGAGCAAATTTCTGGTGTATTGAAATGGAAGAAATACCATCTCAAATCTTATCTAAGTGGACTGTGCACTGGGTGGCCCGAGTTCCTGGGCCCAGGCTTGTATATGTGTTTCATGTTCCTTGAACAAGGTGGACTTTATTTTCTCTCTCCCAGAGCCTTCAGGAGCAGTGAAATGCTGGAAGCTTGGTGAGGTGGGATAGACCTTGCTCTAGTCCCTTCTCTCTAGCCTCTTGATTTATTTCAGATGCTAACACTTGCAGAGCACACTCTCTGCTCTGCTTAGCATCCCCCCAGGGTGAGATGCCCCCAAATCCTCTAACGGGAGAAGACACCCAGTCCATGGGCACAGCACGGGGTGGCAGGGGGATGAACATCAACCCAGTTCAACACAACTGAACAGAGCCCAGTGCCCAGCTCCCAAATGGCCTGTAGAGACAGTGCATGGCTCCAGGCGGGGCAGCCAGATGAAGCAAAGGATTTCCTCCTGAAAGAGCCCCAAGTGCAACTGTAGGTTGAGCTTCATCACAAACCTAGTTCCCCCAGGGTCATGGCACTAAGCTTTTCCCTTTATACATTCGAGGGTGCTGGCTAGGGTGGGTTTGGGACACTAGCATGGCCAAGCCCTTTTATTCCCAGCAGCAACAGGAAAGGATGCACTCGGAGGGCAGAGCACTGGGCAGCACTGAATGTGGGGCCTTCCACTGCACGGTTCCCTCCCCTCCTTGCTACTCTGTCCCCAAGGCCACCTGCGGAAGTCAGGTCTTCAAAACCTGGGGACTCTGTGAAGCCTGTGGGAGAGCCGCTGCTTGGGCAGCTCCAAACAGTGGGGCTCTGCCTGCCCTTCCTGGTGGCCAAGTCAGAAGCAGTCTTGGGTTAGAGTCGTGGACCTGACCTCTTGCTGCCACGTGGGCCTGGTCTTTGAGATCCAGTGTCTCCATCTGCGGCTGGGTTCAGGTTCCAGAGTCATTTCAAGGTGAGCTGCTTGCCTTCAAAGTTCTTTGATATTTTGGCTTAAGCTGCTGTCCCTTTTGAGGTGCCGACAGATTGAAGTAACAGCTGGAGCCCTTTGTTTATAGCGCTCTCATCTCACATTTCTGGGTGGATTTCTTTTTGGAGATAATGTTCTATGAATCACCTTTGAAATGAGAATTTATCAGCTGATGGACTGTTCTCTTTGAATTGTCAGAATAAGACTAAAAGTAGTGCCCTGAAGTGCAGTTTCCTATGCCCACCGCAAAGATGGGCATGAAACCCCAGATCCTCAGGACAATGCTTTCTTTTTGTTTTTTATTTTTTATTGAAAAAACTTTTTATTTGACTATTGACACACAGTGTTTCATTAGTTTCAAAGGTACAACATAGTGATTTGATAAGTCTATGGATATGCTGTGCTCTCTCCAAGTGTAGTTACCATCTGTCACCAGGCAACGTGGTTAAAATACCATCGCCTATATTCCCTATGCTGTACCCTGTGACAGTCATTCTATAACTGGAAGCCTGTATCTCCCACTCCCCTTCACCCATTTCACTCATCCCTCCATTCCCCTTCCCTCTGACAACCATCAGTTTGTCTTCAGTATTTATAGGTTTGACTCTGCTGTCTGTTTATTCATTTTTTTTTTTTTAGATTCCACGTATGAGTGAAATCATATGGTACTTGTCTTTTTCAGTCTGACTTATTTCATTTAGCGTAGTACCCTATAGGACCATCCATGTGGTCACAAATGACAAGAGCCCATCATTTGTCATGGCTGTGTAATATTCCATTATGTGTTTATTTGTGTGTATATATACACCACATTTTCCCTGTCCATTTGTTGATTGATGGATACGTGGGTTGCATCCATATATGACTGTTATAAATAATGCTGCAATAAACATAGGGGTGCATAGATCATTTTGGATTTGTGTTTTTGTTTTCTTTGAGTAAATACCTAGTAGTAGATTATTGGATCTTATGATTTTCCATGTTTAATATTTTGAGGAGCTTCTACACTCTTTTTCACAACGTCTGCACCAATTTACATTTGCGCCATGCACTAGGGTTACGTTTTTTCCATATCCTTGCCAACACTTGTTTTTTCTTATCTTTTGGATTTTAGCCATTCTGACAGGTGTGAAGCAGCATCTCACTGTGGTTTTGATTTGCATTTCCCTAATGACTTGTGATGTTGAACATCTAAGTGTCTCTCAGCTATCTGTATGTCTTTGTTGGAAAAATGTCTATTCAGTTTCTCTGCCCATTTTTTGATCAGATTATGTTTTTGGTGTTGAGTTATATGGGCTCCTTATATATTTTGGATATTAACCCCTTACTGGATATATCATTTGCAAATATCTTCTCCTATTCAGTAGGTTGTCTTTTTGTTTTCTTCATGGTTTCCTTTGGTGTACAGCAAGGTTAATACCCAGAAATTGGTTGCCAATAATCAAGTAGCAGAAAGAGAAATAAAAAAAAAACAAAAAACAAATCCACTTAAAATTGCATCCAAAAAATGCCTAGGAATAAACCTAACCAAGGAGGTGAAAGACCTGTACTATGAAAACTATAAAACACGGATGAAAGAATTGAAGATGACACAAATAAATGGAAAAATATTCTATGCTTGTGGATTGGGTGAATCAATATTGTTAAAATGTCCACACTATCCAATGCAATCTACAGATTCAATACAATCCCTATCAAAATGCCAACACCATTTTTCACAGAACTTAGGAGAAATAATACTAAAATTTATATGTACCACAAAACCCTCAAGTAGCCAAAATGATCTTGAGAATAAACAACAAAGCTGGAAGTATCACAATTTCAGAGTTCAAGATATACTACAAAGCTGTCTTAATCAAAACAGTATGGTACTGGATAACATAGATCAATGGAATCAACCAGACAGCCCAGAAACAATGTTTATATGGTCAATCAATCTTTGGCAAAGGAGGGAAGAATATACAAGGAGTAAAAGATAGTCTCTTCAATAAATGATCCTGGAAAAACTGGACAGCAATATGCAAAGAATGAAACTGGACCACTTTCTTACACTATACACAAAAGTATAACTCAGAATGGATTAAAGACCTACATGTGAGACCTGAAACCACAAAAATCCTAGAAGATCACACAGGCAGTATTTTCTCTAACATTGGCTGTGGCAACATTTTTCTAGATATGTCTCCTATGGCAAGGGAAATGAGCAAAAATAAACTTTTAGGACTATGCTTTATTTCCTTTTCCACAAAGAATACCGCAGTGGTTGTCCCCTGCCTCTTTCATGTCCCTACTGAGCAGCCAAATGGTCCCACTGTATTCCCGGTTCTGCCTACTTCCTGCTGACTATGTCTCTGTGAGTCTTAGTTTCATCATCTATAAAGTGGGTATAATAGTTCAGGGTTGCTGACACTTTGAGTGTCCATATGTGAAAATACTTTACTGATTTATAAATGCTATACGAAGGGACATTACTTTTCTGCTAAGAAGTCTATGAGCGAATGGGCCATTTGGCCCTCTCTGGACTTACTGCCTGGCAGTGGGGAAATAAGTCTTGGTCATGCTGCCATTTTGAAATATTTTAAATAAAGACCATTTCTCTCTCCTTCTCTTGGCTCTCTCCCTCCCTGCCACTTTCGTCCAGGAGGTAATGAAGATCAGTTTTCAGTTCTTTTTCTTTTTCTTGGTAACCCAGCCTCACTGTTTAGAGAGCCTCTCAGAGTTGTTTTCCCCCTTGAATTTCTGCTTTACCATTGTGTTTACAACAAGAGTCAACTGTGGGTAATGCTTGGAGCCTGTGAAAGTATTAGAAAGCCAAACAGCTCTTGTCTTCTGACCCACAGAGACTGAAGTTAATGTTAAGGCAGGATTTTTTTTTCCCTGTGGAGGAGGTCATCAAGCAGGAGGATGAAGAACCACAGAGAGTGGGCTGAGGTCAGGGTCAGTGTGGGCTGCTGGTAAACTCACTTCCTGAGAACTCTCTGCAATCCTGATTTGGCTCTGCCCCTACTTACTGAACCTCCCTTTATGTCCAGCAGGGCTGGATTGTGTTCCCAGGCCTACAGGGAAGTTCATATCTGTTCAGTGGTTTGTTTAAAAGTTTGAATCTGATTGTGCGATTCAAACCAGTAGTGTCAAACTTTAGCCAGAGGTGGCTTTTGGGGAGGAAAGGTGAGAGTTATCCAAATATTGTGACATGAGCAGCTTTTATTTTGATTTTAATGAACTTTGTACAGTTTTCTGAGGCTCTTGGCAGCTGGGTGCTGGCCTGATTCTTTGTGTAATATGAGGCTGCCACAGATGTGGCCACATAGTACTCAGGAGTGTGGTTTGTTGACTGTGAACCTCGACATGCATGTTCTGGATTGTATTGCCAACCAACCATCTTTTTTTTTTTTAAAGATTTATTTATTTGACAGAGAGAAATCACAAGAGAGGCAGGCAGAGAGAGAGGAAGGGAAGCAAGCTCTCCGCTGAGCAGAGAGCCCGATGCGGGACTCGATCCCAGGACCCCGAGATCATGACCTGAGCCGAAGGCAGCGGCTTAACCCACTGAGCCACCCAGGCGCCCTGCCAACCAACCATCTTGAGGGAATGATTGGCTCATCAATGTAACATCTCTCCCTGACGCATGGTATACCATGTGACAGCTCTTGGTGGTGTCCCTGTAGAGAGGACAGAGGGATACATTGTACGAAAATTGCCTTCATACTTGGCATTTTAGCTGGCTGTTAGGAGGGTCACTGTTGTACAAAGTGATCTTCTCTGTCAAGGGTGGAAGGGAAAAAAGGAGGAGCTTCTACCTCTTCTACAGGATGTCAGATTGTTAGAAGTAAAGCTGGTGAAAGAGAAGACGCTGGGGAAATCCAGCAAGCCAAGAGCATTTTGTGGTGTGTGGCTGTGAGGGGAAATGGAAGTCCCATTGTCCAAGTGAAATACAAGGTTCTGAATAATCATAGATTCACAGCAAGTTGCCATATATATATTCAGGCAAGTCCCACATACCTGTCACTCTTGCACCATCGTGCATAACTGTACCATGGTGACAAAACTAGGAAATGAAACATAGTGGTTCTGAAACAGGTGACACATTGAAATAAATCATAGCACTATTGCAAAGATAGTGTTCACAATTTTTTGAGCCCTTGCAACATGCCAGTCAGGGGACAGGGCAGCTGGAGTGTAAACAAATCAGTCTTGGGTCCTCCCCTGAGGAGTTACACAATAACCAGGGAGACTGACATTAAATTAGAAATTATGCAGATAACTCATTTTTAAAAAAGATTTATTTATTTGAGAGAGAGAGAGAGCAGAGGGATGAAGCATAGGGAGAGGGAGAGTCAGGCTCCCAACTGAGCAGGGAGCCAGATATGGGGCTTGATCTCGGGTCCCAAGATCATGAGCTGAGCCAAAGGCAGACACTTAACTGACTGAGCTACCCAGGAACTACCAGCTAATTCACTAATCACAAATGTGATAAGTGCTATGAAATTAAAATATAGCCAAAAGGAAAAAAAAAAGTTGAGTCCATGAAAATATAGCCTAAAGCAAAAAAAAAGTCGAGTTCATGGAAGAAACCTTACTATTTTCCACGATGTTTAGAAATCTTTTTTTTTTTTTAAAGATTTTATTTATTTATTTGACACAGAGAGATCACAAGTAGGCAGAGAGGCAGGCAGAGAGAGAGGGGGAAGCAGGCTCCCCGCTGAGTAGAGAGCCCGATGCGGGGCTCAATCCCCAGACCCTGAGATCATGACCTGAGTTGAAGGCAGAGGCTTAACCCACTGAGCCACCCAGGCACCCCATTTAGAAATCTTATTTTAAGATTTATCCATGATTCTGGAGTAGCTTGCTCCTATGTACATTTATAATTGTGTCCTTTCCTGGGCTTATTTTCGTCACATTTTCTCCTTTTTTTCCCCTGGTCTGTCGAAGCCAAGTATGTCCCAGAGTGAATGGACGCCGACAATTGTGCCCACAAATGGCACTTTATGAGGGTGTTTTTTTTTTTTTATATTCTCAGGTTTTTAATTGGGAAGGATATTTCTTTTTTTTTTGTGATTTTTTAAAAATTTGTTTATTTACAGCATAACAGTGTTCATTGTTTTGGCATCACACCCAGTGCTCCATGCAGTACGTGCTCTCCCTATTACCCACCACCTGGTTCCTCAACCTCCCCCGCCCCCCGCCCCTTCAAAACCCTCTGGTTGTTTTTCAGAGTCCATAGTCTCTCATGATTCATCTCCCCTTCCAGTTTCCCTCAACTCCCTCTCCTCTCCATCTCCCCATGTCCTCCATGTTATTTGTTATGCTCCACAAATAAGTGAGACCATATGACACTTGACTCTCTCTCCTTGACTTATTTCGCTCAGCATAATTTCTTCCAGTCCCATCCATGTTGCTACAAAAGTTGGGTATTCATCCTTTCTGATGGAGGCATAATACTCCATTGTGTATATGGACCACATCTTCCTTATCCATTCGTCCGTTGAAGGGCATCTTGGTTCTTTCCACAGTTTGGCGACCGTAGCCATTGCTGTAATAAACATTGGGGTACAAATGGCCCTTCTTTTCACTACATCTGTATCCTTGGGGTAAATACCCAGCAGTGCAATTGCAGGGAAGCTCTATTCTTAATTTCTTCAGGAATCTCCACACTGTTCTCCAAAGTGGCTGCACTAACTTGCATTCCCACCAACAGTGTAAGAGGGTTCCCCTTTCTCCACATCCTCTCCAACACGCGTTGTTTCCTGTGTTTTTAACGGAAGTCAGCAATTTGGCTGCAGAACAGGAATCAGAACTCAGAGGCCTGCTCGTTGGTATTGTCAGCAAGTAGGAGTGAGAGCACCAAAACGGACGTCTGCCAACAGGGAGAATTCTGGAATGTTGGTTGTGTTTGGCAAGACCCCAGAACATCCTGACTGTAAAGCCTGCTGCCTCTGGCTTCAGGCGGCCACTTTGGCCAGGCACACAAGGAGTTCAAATGTACAGGGTTCATTCATATGGTTCACAGCTGGGACCTACTTTGGAATCCTTATGATTTAAGTGAAGAGAGGGACAATTAGATTTATGTTCCCTGTTAAATCTAAGAAGTGGTATTTGGGCAACTCAGACTGAATGCACACAAGAGAGTGACCCACCCCACCTACTTGGTAAACTTGGTACAGGTGGCAGAAATAATACCTGGATAAACACCACTGGTCACTTAGGGCAATTTCTCTATATCAACATTTGCTGTAGGAGGTTCTCATGTCTCCTGGCTCTTGCCAAGCAAACAGTGTGCTTTAAACAAGAAGTGGGAAACAGGTTTGTCAGAAATGGTCAGGAGTAATGGGCCTTAACAGTAGTGTTTGCAGTGGGGTTTCTCCCCTGATGTCAACTCTGGTTTTTGTTAGATGCAGTCCTAAATTAGGATACCATTGGAGGCATGTGAGAGACAGAAGTGGTGACTTTACATCTGTCTCTTGTAAGTTTTCATTCCTTATTCTGTGTTCTGCATCGCTGAGCCTTTCAAAATGCACCCTTAATACAGAAGCAAGACCTCCACTTCAATCTCTATATTTGGCCACCTAAAAATTCCAGTAATTGGCTTCCATCACTGAATAAGTGGGGGAGAGGAAGGCCCCATGAAATCCATTGCCCCAGCCTAACTACCCTCCTACCCTGTGCCCCATCTGTGGGGAAATTGCAGGATCTGTTGATGATCCTCCTGATGTTAGTCTTTTTATTCAATTTCATTTTAGTTATAATTTCTTAGACTGATTTCTTCCCCTGGAGTGCTAGAGTCAAGTTTGGGAGAATTTGTTATGGTTAATGAAGCTGGTGAGCAGATGGGTATGATCTTGGGCCTGGAAGCCTCATGTACCTGTCCCTGCAGGCAGATGCTGCTCCAGGTCTTGGGGCAGAGCTGAATCACCCTGAATCCCCTAGGGCCTGGCATTGTGCCCCACACAATTCTTCTTCTTCTCCTTCTCCTTTCTCCTCCTTCTTCTCCTCCTCCTCCTCCTCCTTCTTCTCCTCCTTCTCCTTCTCCTTCTTCTTAGCGCTTGTTGCATGCTGCCTGCTTTACTGTTGAAAGCTAGTAGCCAGATGGTATAGGGCTTAAGAGCTGGGCGTTAGAGAAGATACACGATTTTGAATCCTGCTCCTGCCACTTATTCTCTGAGTCTTTTGTAAACCACTCAACCTCTCTGGACCCAGTTTCCTTATGTGTGAAATGGGGATAATAAGACCCACCACACAGAGCTGTGAAAATGAAATGAGATGGTGCCTCACACTTGGTATAGAGCCTGTGAATTGTCTGTTCCCCCCTTTAGAGTGTAAGCCCCATCGTGGGAAGGACATATCTGTTCCCTTCTATATCCCCATGGCTGGCACGTAGTAGGTGTTCAATAAAACATTTGTTAGATTAATGAAAATGTGTTATAGATTTCCCTGTGATATTACTTCAAAGAGAAAGTGAAATATAAAGATTTGAGGAAAGGTGATATGAGACAATTCTATTGGAAACAAACTAATTGGAGAAAGATATTTTTTTATCAACATGAGTTATCCCTGTGTATCTTAGTATTGGGCACTAATTTCACTTTTATTTATTTATTCCCACCTTTTAACTTTTAAATAGTAACTTCTTTTTATTAATTTTAAGGATTTACTTATTTTTTTAGAGGGAGAGAGAAAGAGAGTGGGGGAAGGGGCAGAGGGAGAGGATCTTCAAGCAGTCTCCCTGCTGAGCCGGGAGTCCAAGCGGGGGCTCAATCTCACAACCCATGAGATCATGACCTGAGCCAAAACCAAGAGTCAGACCCTTAACCAATTGAGCCACCAGGCACCCCCATTAATTTAACTTTTAAATAAATTTATTATTTTAGTTGAGAAGCCATCATTTTTCTAGATGATGTTTTTCAGGATTTCTGAAACTGACTTACATAGATTTATACCTTTGGCAAATATACATATATATTTTACAGATTTATTTATTTTAGAGAAAGTGTGGTGGGGAGGGTCAGAGGTAGAGAGAGAATCTCAAGCAGACTCCCCACTGAGTATGGAGTCTGCCATGGGGCTTGATCTCATAATGCTGAGATCATGACCTGAGTGGAAATCAAGAGTTGGATGCTTAAATGACTGAGCCATGCAGACACCCCCATATGTGTGTGTGTGTGTGTGTGTGTGTGTGTGTGTGTGTGTGTGTGTGTATTTAAAGATTTATTTATATATTTTAGAGACAGAGAGAGAGCAAGAGCAGGGGGGCAGAGGGAGAGGGAGAGAGAGAGAATCTCAAGCAGACTCCTCACTGGGCATGGACCCTGATGAGGGGCTTGATCCCATAACCCTGGGATTACGACCAGAGCAGAAATCAAGAGTTGGACACTTAACTAACTGTGCCACCTAGGCAGCCTCCCTATATATATGTTTAATAGAATTATGGTTTTTGGTTCACCATAGAATATGGCAAAGACCTCCCCTCTCTTCCATTCCTTCTCTTTCCCACTTCCTTTCTTGCTGTCTATCTCTGCCTCCAAGAAGAAACACTATAGTGCATTAAAAGTATTTCTGAGCATTAGGATGTAGGGAATAGATCCTTCTGGACCACATCCATTGGATGGGCCAAATCTACTTAAGGAAGGAGGGTGTTTGAGTATGTTAGCTTCTCAGGAAAAGTTTTAAATAAAGTTGAAACAGTGTTTTTCTTTAGAAGTTACTCAGCTTAGAAATTCCATAGATAACTAGTAATTTTTTTGTTCTCCAAATTGCCAAAATCTGATATTGACCAGTAGTCAGTTTGGAGCATCACTATGTGCCTGACTCAGTTGGGAATGAGGTGGGCACTCATTCAGAGCACTCATTGCAATGTGTTTTAGGGACAGTTCTTTAACCTGCCGCCAGATGGAGAAGTTACTCCATTTATGTTCTGATTCATGTTTGCCGCGTTGAAACAGGTTTTGGCAATTTTCTCCTTTCTGGAGTGGATGGTTAGCATTTTTTTGGATGCAGAAAAGAGAGCAGCACATGAGGTCTTATATTTTAACACTTTATGTAGGAATTAAAGTGTGTGTTTTTAAAGATTTTGGCACTTATGTTCCCACTTAAAATAGCTAAAGGGTTATGTATTTTTAACCCTGACGAGACTGGAATTGACACAAGAGTTTGATTTTTTTTTTCTTAAGATAGACTTTGACTTTTCATTTCATGATATCCAGCCACCAGGCCGACATCCCCTTTCTTTGAGGGATTATAACACAAGGTTAATAACTAAGGGCAAGAGTGTTGGAGATTCATAGCTCTGTGTTCAAGTCTAAACTATTCCACTTGCGTGAGCCACTTACCCAAGTCAACTCTCAGTTTCCTATAAAGTGAAATGCTTATTTCACAGAATTACTAGAGGGTGTAAATGGGGTGATCTAGCTGATGGCCCCTGGATAGCACCTATGCCATGGTGCTTACAGTAGTTGTGTTTACTGTTAGCTGTTAAAAAGCAGTTAAGAACAATATTTCCCCCTCAGTTTTGCTGAGATACAATAGACTATAAGTATTTTATATCTCTCTCCAATGCATTAAAGTTTCAGACTATGCTAAATTATCATTTAGTTAAGTCCCCTTTGCTTGCTCTTCCAATCATCTCCTGCATCCTTGGGATAGGCTACTCCAGCGCTTCTTGGGGGATAGTGATATTACATCCCCAGGGAACACTTGGAAATATCTGGAAATATTGATTTTTGCCACAATAGGAGAGTGGGTGTTAAGTGGCATCAACTAGGTAGGGGCAAGTGTTGCTAAAGCTCCTACATTGCTCAGGACAATCCTCCACAACAAAGAATGGTCTAGCCCCAAATGTCAATAATACTATGGTTGAGAAACATTGGGCTATAAGGTACTCAGAAGAAGAAACTTTCCTTGTCTTTGGTCTAGTCAATTCAACATGATTAAACTCCAAGCATACACTAATTAGGACCTCTGCTAGATTCTGGAGTTCCTAAGGATGAAAAGACACAAGCTCAGGCAAGGATGTGTGAAGGGTCTGGGTTGTACTCTACCTACAAGCTAGTACATTAGCCTGTTACTGTTTCATGCATTCCAGCAGAAGACACAAGGCTCCTGGGCCAAAGACAAAGGACTTGCTATTCATGGCATAGCAAGTGGAATGAGCATGATGTTGACATGTGTTCCCTTTATCCCCTAAGTCCTAGGGGGCGACATGAGGGTGCCTAGGTGAATATTAAGAATGCAGTGGGTTTACAGCACAGCTGAGGAACACAGAACTTGGGCATTCCAATGCTCTTAATAATAAGTGGTAAGCAAATTTCTTCTTTGGGGGGAAGACAGTATCTTATTCCTCAAGGGTATAAAGAATTATATACAAGGCACAGACAATATGGAGCAAGATATCTCAGATGGGTAATGGAGAAGGCTTCATGGAGAAGATACCTGAACTGGGTTTTGAAGGGTGAATAGGACTTGGGCCCACAGACAAGGGAAGAGAAGTCTTCTCTTTTCTTCCTGATAGTAAATTAACTTCTCTCTTGTACATCTTATCACAGGTTGTGTGAGGACAGGGGACACTCTAGAAAAGTTCTGACTGAGTTTGATCAACTAGTGAACACATGTGCAATGTTGCTAATTATGTTACATCTTACATCTAACATTAATTTATTGTGAGAAGGTGAACTACATTTTTATTATATGATTTTTTTTTTTCATGCTGCATCTGTGGTCTTAAACTGACCCATAGGAACAAGTTTCTCTACTACCAGTAGACCCTCCTTCAACACGGGAGAGTGTTAGGCCAAGGCTGATGGACTAGAAAGTGAGGCCTGTTGGATCACCCAGAGAAGGCACTGTGGAGACACATCTTGAAAGAAGTTGCTGTGGCTGATATCAAACAGGCTACTGCCTATGTTCTCCTCTAGGATTCTGATGGATTCCTGTCTCACGTTGAGGTCTTTTATCCATTTTGAGTTTATCTTTATGTACAGTGTCAGAGAATGGCCGAGTTTCATTCTTCTACATATAGCTGTCCAGTTTTCCCACCACCATTTATTGAAGAGACTATCTTTTTTCCACTGTGTATTTTTTCCGTTTTGTCAAAGATTATTTGACCATAGAGTTGAGGGTCTATGTCTGGGCTCTCTACTCTGTTCCACTGGTCTATGTGTCTGTTTTTATGCTAGTACCATGCTGTCTTGGTGATCACAGCTTTATAGTAAAGCTTGAAATCAGGTAACATGATGCCGCCAGTTTTGTTTTTGTTTTTCAACATTTCCTTAGCAATTCAGGGTCTCTTCTGATTCCATACAAATTTTAGGATTATTTGCTCCAGCTCTTTGAAAAATACTGGTGAAATTTTGATTGGAATGGCATTAAAACTATAGATTGCTCTAGGCAGTATAGATATTTCAAAAGCTTCTGCACAGCAAAGGAAACAGTCAACAAAACAAAGAAGCAACCCATGGAATGGGAGAAGATATTTGCAAATAGCACTACAGACAAAAGGTTGATATCCAGGATCTATAAAGAACTCCTCAAACTCAACACACACAAAACAGATAACCATATCAAAAAATGGGCAGAAGCTATGAACAGACACTTCTCCAATGAAGACATACAAATGGCTATCAGACACATGAAAAAATGTTCCTCATCACTAGCCATCAGGGAGATTCAAATTAAAACCACATTGAGATACCACCTTACACCAGTTAGAATGGCAAAAAATTAGCACAACAGGAAACAACAAATGTTGGCGAGGATGCGGAGAAATAGGAACCCTCTTACACTGTTGGTGGGAATGCAAGTTGGTGCAGCCACTTTGGAGAACAGTGTCGAGATTCCTCAAGAAATTAAAAATAGAGCTTCCCTATGACCCTGTAATTGCACTGCTGGGTATTTACCCCAAAGATACAGATGTAGTGAAAAGAAGGGCCATCTGTACCCCAATGTTCATAGCAGCAATGGCCACGGTCGCCAAACTGTGGAAAGAACCAAGATGCCCTTCAACGGACGAATGGATAAGGAAGATGTGGTACATACACATGATGGAGTATTATGCCTCTATCAGAAAAGATGAATACCCAACTTTTGTAGCAGCATGGACGGGACTGGAATAGATTATGCTGAGTGAAATAAGTCAAGCAGAGAGAGTCAAGTATCATATGGTTTCACTTATTTGTGGAGCATAACAAATAACATGGAGGACATAGGGAGATGGAGAGGAGAAGGGAGTTGAGGGAAATTGGAAGGGGAGGTGACCATGAGAGACTATGGACTCTGAAAAACAACCTGAGGGTTTTGAAGGGGCAGAGGGTGGGAGGTTGGGGGAACAAGGTGGTGGGTATTAGTGAGGGCACGTATTGTATGGAGCACTGGGTGTGGTGCAAAAACAATGAATACTGTTACGCTGAAAAGAAATAAAAAAAAAAAGAAGGCACTGTGGAGGTGATAAGAGCAAGAAATGATGAGTCTAATGGGTAAGCATGAGAGCCATTTTGGTAGGCACCAGAACAGTGTCTTGTTGCTCATGGTAGTATAATCTGGATACACAGGCTATATTCAAAGCATCAAAGGCTGGGCATCCAGGGTGTGAAATGGAGCCTAACTGTGGGGAGTCCTATGTGATACTATCCTGGAGTAGAATATTATACCACAATGAAAATGGTGGGACTGGGCTCCATGTATGGACATGGATAAACCCCGGTCTTAAACCAGATAATCAGAAACCATTCTACATATTTTCAGCAGGAAGGGTTGAATACAGGAAATAAGATCCCACAAAATTATTGGAAGGGATGGGGAAGGGGCAAAACCCAAGGGTGGGGGTACTCCCTGAGTACCAAGAAATCACAGGCAGCCACTATTGCTACTGCAGAGCCCATGTAATTTTGCCACCATCGCTGCCTGAGGTTGAGGAAATCTACCTTTGTCCTCCCATTCACCTCTCATTGGTAAGAGAATAGAAACCCTCTTCCGAAGGGATTCTGGTAGTTGCCTCTATATCCTGTGACAGAGCTGAGAGCAAAGAAGGGGGTGGGATGGTGCTGGGGCTCCAAAGACAAGACTAACATGATATGTGATGAAACCACTCCCTGAAGATTACATATGGCATGATCCCGTTTTTATACAATGGTGTGTTAGAGCTGGCTTGAACTGGCTTATGAGAGCCAAGAATTAAATTTTCAGGAACTTTGCAAGCCTGTTGTTAAGCAGAGCCAACATAAAATTATAAATTTATAATAAATTATACTAAAGATAATGGTAACAAATATGCTAAACTCATCACCTAGTTATCTTACTGAATTTAACTCTTATCTATGCTTTTTGAGGTTATTTATGTCTATTTTTTTACTTTATTTTATTTATTTATTTTTTTATTTCTTTTCAGCATAACAGTGTTCATTGTTTTTGCACCACACCCAGTGCTCCATGCAACACGTGCCCTCACTAATACCCACCACCTTGTTCCCCCAACCTCCCACCCCCCACCCCTTCTAGACCCTCAGGTTGTTGTTCAGAGTCCATAGTCTCTCATGGTTCACCTTCCCTTCCAATTTCCCTTAACTCCCTTCTCCTCTCCATCTCCCTATGTCCTCCATGTTATTTGTTATGCTCCACAAATAAGTGAAACCATATGATACTTGACTCTCTCTGCTTGACTTATTTCACTCAGCATAATCTCTTCCAGTCCTGTCCACGTTAATACAAAATTTGGGTATTCATCCTTTCTGATGGAGGCATAATACTCCATTGTGTATATGGACCACATCTTCCTTATCCATTCATCCGTCGAAGGGCATCTTGGTTCTTTCCACAGTTTGGCGACCGTGGCCATTGCTGCTATGAACATTGGGGTACAGATGGCCCTTCTTTTCACTACATCTGTATCTTTGGGGTAAATACCAAGTAGTGCAATTGCAGGGTCATAGGGAAGCTCTATTTTTAATTTCTTGAGGAATCTCGACACTGTTCTCCAAAGCGGCTATTCTATCTGTATGGTGAAAATCCTATATACTGGCATGCTACTACAATCTCTTTCAAACTCTGTGTTCCGTGGCATCACCTTGGTAGCTTGAAATAGGCCACCAGGGGAGAGTTTATAATTGACATGAAAGATTCCAGCTAATACTACAAACCAGGGTTTGATTGTTCTGTATCAATATACACATGTGGACATAAAAAAATGGTGGACAAAATGTTAATAATGAACAGATTAGATTTTAAAAGTTGGTATGTCTGTGGCTGTGACATCGTGACTGGCACAGGAATTGAGGAAATAGCCTTCCAATATTTGAAAAACTTTGTCTGATTCAACAAAGAAATTGTTCACATGACTGATGAGAAGGTGACTCGCTACCATATACTTTAGTCAGTTTGCTTTCTTTTTACTTGTTAATGCAAACAAAAATATCAACCAACATTTATCTTGGAACTACATTGGTTTCTCCATTGCAGCCTTAGGTTGGCTGTAATTATGAAGGTGTGGCGAAACTGAACAAAAAAATTCTGCCTGAGTCAACCAACTGTGATTTACAAACAGGATGTATGGGATTTTATGTATTTGATCATTATCTGCAAATTGTGTTCTATGTGTCTTTTGTATCAAAAATGTATAACAAACTTATATAGGGGTACACACATATGCACACACACATTTGATTTTTGGAGAGGCGTTTATCAAACATTTTTTTATTACACCTCTGCATATATGACATAGCAAGGGGATGAGGAGCAACGTTCCAGATAACTGTTACTTTTGGGGGAAGATCTAAATAGGCCTCTTCTGCTTGGTCTTTCTCCCCTCATTTGGTGTCTCCCCAGTTATCCAAGTTCGATGCTGAGGATTCACTGAGGAATCCTCCCTTCAATTCACATCTCCTCACCAACTGTTGTTGACTCATCCTCCTGCATTGTCATGGTGTTCACGATTCCATGTGCTTGGGACCCAATGAGAAACACCTCCTGTCACTGGTTTCTCACCTCTGACATGTAGGGAGCAGCCTGTGGAGGAGAATGTGTTTGCCAGAGATCATGGAGGACAGAGAGGAAGCCAGAGAGCTCTCTGTTTCACCTGGGTTCTTCAGCAAAGTGACTGTGGGCATTTATCAATGTAGGGGAAGCCAAGCTCTGCAAAAAAAAAAATCGATGGAGTTATGTAATCAATGTAGAGAGAACTTGGGGCAGTTCATAAGAAGAGACTGAAAGATGCCTGAAAAGAAGAAAGTGACATCCCAGGGTAGGCCCTACAGAAATAACATAGGAGAGGATGGGCAGAGTCCAGGAGGAGAGATGCTACCTGGAGTGCCGGGACTGCTCTCAGGGTGGAGCAAGTGGAAACTGGCGCTCAGGGCTTTGCTGCGGCCCCACAGCGGAGAGGAACCTCCTGCCTGTGTCTGGAGTGGGGACGCAGGCCCCAGGAGCTATGCCACCTCCCCACAACACAACTGCTTCTCAATGGAAGCTCTTAGAGAAGAAAGTCAGGAAAGAGGGTGGGGAGAACAGCTAGGGAAGGGGGCTCTGTGAGGCCCGGCGCACTTCCTAGCTGTGATAGTAGGAGCTCATTCCTGAATCTGCCCTCGTCATCTGTGTGCATAGGACAGTAGTCATCCATGCTCTAGGCAGACACCCTCTGCTCAGATGTGGTTTTCTGTGCCAATAACGTAACCTCCCCCTGCCTCCCTCTCTTCCTCCCCATGTCTCTCCAGAGCACTGTCCTTGCTTAGGCTTCAAAGGAGAGAGAGGAGGAGCACATTGTTGTACCAAGAGTGCCCTGGCCTTACCCACTGACGTCAGCATCTTGCGGATTACACTTCTTTGATGTGGACATACCTAATGCTAAGTCGACTCTGAGGTGAATGAACACACATCTAATTTAGTTTTTAGTTCGCAGGGAGGGACTAATAGTTCTGCTGTTTTCACCAAGTCCTGCATTTGAAAGCCTGGTCAGTATTCAACAGGGAGACTCAGACCAGGCAGCGCCCACTCTACTCATGTGGCCCAGTCTGGTAGCCTGAGCTGGGCACAACGTGGGGACAGTGCAGTCTTTCAGAATGCGGCTCAGCTTCCAACCGCATGTGTTCTATGTCGTGTACAGACAGATTGCAAAGAAATGAAAGTGAGTTTGTGCCTAATAATTTGGAAATTCACAATGTAAAGACACTACCTACCCAGTCAAGGCAACCACAGAGTCAGAGGATACAAAAGGGCTTGACTCCACTTAAATGAGGGACGCCAATTGAAGATATGGCTTCATACTTCTTCCAATAGAGCAAGAAGCTGGGTGGTCCTGTGCCCAGGGAGAAGCTTCTGGGTTCACTGTGCCAACCCTGGAGGTGGGGGGGACACGCACCATGTAAGCTGTGGGGAACTCTCCTTCGGAGCAGAGGAGAGCACGCTTTCTTGGATGCTGGCTTCTGTGTTTCCTGTGTTTAAGATTGCCCACTTTGCAGCATCCATCCCTCAGACACAGACACAGAAGGCCTTATTATTCCCGTGTAGAGATAGGCACAGCAAGAAGGGTCAGGGCGGGAAGGGGAGACTGCAGAGCGATGAGGTCTACCAGGAAGCCCTTCATTGTGGCCTGCAGCCAGGCCTCCAGCTGTCCTATTATTTCCTGCTTGCGCCCGTGCTGCTCAGCTCCGTCCGGTTCTCGTCCTGGAAGGGAAACACTGGCCGGTGCTCCAGTCCATTAATCATTTTCAGGCTTTGGGACTAGCCACGGAGCTGGATGGAACGTTCTCTTAAGGCATGGAAGCGCCCTACAGTTAGATCAAAAGGAGCCTCTCCTTTCTGCCGCTCTTCATTATTTGGCTGCTGTGTTGAGAGGCTGCTTGGCCTTGGCCGTGGGTGTGGTCGCTCTCATCCCACTGCGCTGAAATTCTCTGCACTGTTTGCCCAGCTGGTGTCTGTTTAGCGCGCTATTTAGATCCTTCTATAGAAAGGAAAGCTTTCCGTTCTTGGAGAAACCACTGTGATTAAGTACATATAAGAGAAAGGCATTATGATGACTAACCCGAGCAAAATCAATGATTCCCTTTTTGCATTATACATGATGACGTTTGTCATCCACCACTTCTAGCGAGAGTGTGGGTGTGACTTTGGGGTGAGGGAGGAGCAGGGAAGAGCCGCCCTGATGCCACTGAGCAGGGGACCTGCTGGTGGGGAGAAGGACTGGAAACATTCATGATGTGATTAGGTGCACAGTCAAAATCTGACCCAGGAAATTCTTATCGGTTGTAATAGGAGAAAGTAACTGAGGGAGCAGGAATTTCTGGTTACATTCGATGCGGTCATTTGAGGTCACCCAGTCTAACCTCCCTGTCCTGTGGGACGCTTTCCACAAAACCTGGCTGGAAGCCTGAAGAATCTCTGTTCCCCTGAATCACTACCCAGCCCAGAAAGTGGGAAGACACCTTTGTTTGAATATTATCAGTGACAGGATGCTCACTACCTCATGAGACCGTTTCAGTTTTTGAGTGGCTTTAGTTGTTTGAAAGGTCTCCCTCACGAATTCGGTTGAAAATGTGTCGGTTGAAAATGTGTGTCTGCTGCTTTTCTCTCTCGGTCTGGGTCCTGCTTTGGGGACTATCTGGTAAAATCTAGCCGTCTTCATGCTGGTTCTTGCAGCATTTAAAGATGACACGGTGTTTGTGCTTCTGATTGTCTTCTGTCTGAATGTCCTCACTGATTCAAAGGAGGAATACCACTCTGCCACCTCCTGCAGGCATCCCCCCATTCAGTTAGAGGAGGGGGTATATGTTGTTCATATTTGGATATCTGTGGCCTCCTTGGTTCATGAAACTATACTTCTATTAATTCACCCATCCTAAGACCTTGTTTTTTTTTTTTGTTTTTTTTTTTTTTGGCAGCTGTATCACACTAGTGGCTCATGTTTACCTCCAAGTCCGAAAAGCAATCCACCTCCTATTCATTTAAATTTCCTTGTACCAGAGCGTTTGGAAAGAAGCAGAAGCAAAATGTTGACCTAGTCACTACTCACTTGTTTTGCTTTTATCAGGGACTTTGAATGTGACATTTGATACTAGAGTCTTAGGCAAGTGGATGTATTATGTTGATAGGCAACTTTGCATATTTTTTGGTACTTAATGTGATAGGATCACATCAAGTTCATGTTCTCCTTTGGGAATGGTGGCTGGAGCTTTGTTAGACTGTGTGTGCAGGCCACAGCCGCATGAGAAGTTCAACAGGCTGAAGGTGTTAGTCTCAGTGAGTTGCCGGCCCTGTCCCAGTTAGAAGTTTAAGAGTATTTGTGAGCAATGTTTAAGGGCCCCGGGATAATCTTCTGTCCTTCTGTAAATAGCCTTTGTGTGTCCGGTGCTGGGGTTAGATTTGGAGTGAGCAAAGTGACACCAGACACAGTCCCACCTTCAGTGTCTAGGACAGCCTTTGGGGTAACTACTGTTGTGTCTTATCCAGAGCTGACCTTTCAAAACTGTTGGATGGGCACATTCATTCAAAAGTATATTTGTCTTATTTCCTGAACCAATAGACAGATAGTACCTAAGAGATATCTACTTTGAGTAGACAGAGCCTGTCCAAAAATCTCTCTTCATCTGTCATCCTTGGGACAGTTGGCAATCTGGTGATGAACATGGACGGGAGAAGGTGCCTGACTGAGCCGTGCGAGTCCTGGCCACTGAGAAAGCAGGAGCAGTTTCTGTTTTTGCCTCCTGTGCCGAATTGTTTGTTAGCCTAAATCCCAGGAACCGAGGCAACTTGCTGCTTCTGTGGATTTCCTTGCGGCTTATGCCTAATATTAAATACTGGGTGTTTACAAATTTTATTTATAGCCTGTTAACTTTCCCCCATGAGTACATCTTGCCTCCCTGCCTAGTTTGTCTGATTATTGGTATCTGCCACAAACTTCAGTATGGTGTTTGCCAATGAAAAGGCTTAAATAAATAAATGTGGAATTCAACTGTGAAGATCTGAGAGGAGCTGGCTTCTTGCTCAGAAGAAAGGGCAAGAGAAGAAAAGAAACAGACTTTTAGGAAATTCATGCTCTGTGCTGGGAACTTTATATTTGTTATTTTCCATAATCTCCATAAGACTTTCAAGTAAGTATTAGTATCCTCATTTTGCAGAACAGAAAAGTACATCTCAGGGAAGTTAAGAAACCTATCAAAGTTCATATGAAGAAGAGATCAGGTAGGATTTGAACTCAGGTTTCCCTGTCTGAGGGAGCAGTGGTGCTGTGGAGCCTGTCCGCTCTCTGTGAAGGCACAGAGGGGCTGGAAGCAAAGACGCTGTGTGAGGCCGTAAGCTGCCGCATGGCCACCTTTGAGTTACCAACCAGAACTATCTCATTACTGAGGAAAGACAGGAAAAAAGGCCAGGGCTGAAAGGACGAAGAGGCAAATAAATAAGAAAAAGAAGGTGGGAGTATGAAGAAGGAGAGGAAAATTACAGATTAAAGTTCCCTATGCAGGAAGAACCTCACATCACGTAGAGCAATGTGTTTATCAGTGAAGTAATTCGTAAATCTGTAAAAAGGCAGAAAATATATGATGATACTGTGGCAAATGTGATTTTGAAGTTAATCTGGAAAAGCAAATGCACTAGAAGAGCCAAGAAACGTTTTTAAAAAGAGAAATAGGGGAGATCTGTGCTTTCCTTGATGTGGAAATGAATTTAAATTCATAGTAATTAAGAGAGTGAGATGCGGGGCACCTGAGTAGTGCAGTTGGTTAAGTGTCTGACTCTTGGTTTTGGCTCAGGTCATGATCTCATGGTTGGTAAGATCCAGCCCCACATCGGGCTCCGTGCCCAGCAGGGACTCTGCTTGAGATTCTTTCTGTTTCCCCTTGCTCCTCTCCCCACCAGGCTCTCTGTCTAAATAAATAAATCTTAAAAAAAAAAAAATAAAGGAGCGAGACGCCCGCCAGCATGCAGCCAAGAGATTAGCAGAATGAAATAAAGAATTGATGTTGCACACTTGAGTCCAGATCCCGCAGGCAGGCCAGGCCGGCTGGAAACTCAGCCGGGATTTCTATCTGCCGTCTCGAAGCAGAATTGCTTCTTCTTTTGAAAACCTCAGTCTTGGCTCTCAAAGCCTTCAACTGTACGTGGAACACTGGTATAGGCTTAAGGGGTCATTTTACATCCGTGAAAAGCGGATGAATTAGTGAATAAGTTATGTTTTACAACTGGCTATTATTGGGTAAAATTGAAAAACAAAGCAAAGATTTAAGAAGTTAAATTTTTTAAAAAGTTATATCCCTTACTTGTACCACATACAGAAATAAATTTGAAATGATTATAGATCTGAACATAAGAAGAATCTTTAAACTACTAGTAAAAATATAGGAAATGTTTTCATTATGTTGGAATGGGCAAGGCCTTTTAAATAATGACATGTGACCTGGAAATCATACTGTTTTAGAATGACACATTTGATGGTATTGAAAGAAAACTCTCCTATATAGAAAAAAGTAATAAAATCCCAATTAGAAAAAAAAATCATCAAGGTGGGGAAAATATTCACTATATATAGCTACAAAAATTGACATAAGAAGTGCCTAAGTGCCTAAAAAATCAGTAAGAAGCAACGATCAATCCAGTTTAAAATAGCAAAGGATATGAAAAAGCAATTCACAGGAGGAAAAAGTATAAATAGCTTATGAATAGAAGAGGTGCTTAATCTCACATGTAACCAAATTAATACAAATTAGAACGACTAAAAAGCACTTCCTCCAGATAACAAGCATTTAGAGTATTAATAGTAGTCAGTATTGATGGAGGTTTAATATTTTAGAAGCAAATTTGGCAATATCTATTAAGAAGAAAGGAAAGAAGTGCCTATGTTATGACCTTATAATTCTACTGCTTCATCTACCGGGGATTGGTTAAGTGACTTCTAGAATGTTATTCAGTGTTTAAAGGAGTGAGATATTTACTGTGTATTCTGTAATACACAGTGTAAAGAAAGTCTGTGATAGAAATTTAGGTATAAACAGTGACTTATAGGGATACCTAGATAGCTTAGTTGGCTAAGCATCCAACTCTAGATATCGACTCAGGTCATGATCTCGGGATCGTAAGGTCGAACCCCACATCAGGCTCCGTGCTGGGTGTGGAGCTTGCTTAAGATTCTCTCCTTCTCCCTCTTTTCCTCCCTGCCTAAAAAAAAATAATAATAAAGTGACTTACAGGATAGTTTGCAATATAGGATCTCATTTTGTTAAAAATATGCATGTATGTTTCATGTATGCATGGGAAAGCAGCCTAGAAAAATGCACAGGAAGCTATTAGTGGAGGTAATTGCTAAAGAATAGGATTTGGAGAACTTCATTTCTTATTTCCCACATTTTAATATAATTTTAAAAATAAGGATGATACTTGTTTATGTTACTTTTTTTGATTTTTTTTAAAAATTTTATTTATTTATTTATTTTTATTTGTTTATTTACAGCATAACAGTGTTCATTGTTTTGGCATCACACCCAGTGCTCCATGCAGTATGTGCCCTCCCTATTACCCACCACCACCTGGTTCCTCAACCTCCCACCCCCCCCCCCCCCCCCGCCGCCCCTTCATAACCCTCTGGTTGTTTTTCAGAGTCCATAGTCTCTCATGGTTTGTCTAAGATATCTCCCCCCTTCATTTTTCCCTTCCTTCTCCTTATGTCCTCCATGCTATTCCTTATGCTCCACAAATAAGTGAAACCATATGATAATTGACTTTCTCTGCTTGACTTATTTCACTCAGCGTAATCTCCTTCAGTCCCATCCATCTGATGTAGAAGTTGGGAATTCATCCTTTCTGGTGACTGAATGATATTCCATTCTTTATGGACCACATATTCTTTATCTATTCATCTCTTGAAGGACATCTTGGCTCCTTCTATAGTTTGGCTATTGTGGGCATTGCTGCTGTGAACATTGGGATGCATGTGCCCCTTCTTTTCACTACATGTGTATCTTTGGAGTAAATGCCCAGTTGTGCAATTGCTGGGTCACAGGGTAGCTCTGTTTTTAACTTTTTGAGGAACTTCCATACTGTTTTCCAAAGTGGCTGAACCAACTTACATTCCTACCAACGGTGTGAGAGGGTTCCCACACAGTAAAGGAAACAGTCAACAAAACAAAAAGGCAACCCACAGAATGGGGAAGATTTTTGGAAATGATACTACAGATAAAGGCTGATATCCAAGATCTATAAAGAACTTCTCAAAACTCAACACCCAAAAAACAAATAAGTCAAACAATGGGCAGAAGACATGAACAGCCACTTCTACAAAGAAGACATACAAATGGCTAACAGACACAAAAAAATGTTCATCATCATTAGCCATCAGGGAAATTCAAATTAAAACCACATTGGGATACCACCTTATACCAGTTAGAACGGCAAAAATTGCCAAGGCAAGAAACAACAAATGTTGGAGAAGTTGTGAAGTAAATAACTTTCTGAAGAGTTTCCAAACAATCAAATAGTTTCCAAGCTGCTATTATTAACATTTCCAATAGTTATTTTTATAAAATAAATTTCTCTACTTTTCCTCTCCTTCCAAAAGTAACCCATTGCCTCAGTTGCTCTCTTTAATTTCTGGTTTGACTCTGAGCTTTGTGGTGGTGGTAATTGTTAGCCAAAAAGATGACCATATTTCCTTCAAGTTAGGAGAGCACATGATAAGATAGAATGCATTTTGCCACCATAGAAATTTTTTGTTGTCCTCCAGAAATAACATGGATACAGTCAGAGCCAACTACATAACTGTTGGGGTCCTGTGTACTGCTTATTAAAAAAGGTAGACAAAAAGAGCTTTTTAATTTTTTTTAATTTAATTTTCTTGGGAAAGATTTTATTTATTTATTTGACACAGAGAGAGAGATCACAAGTAGGCAGAGAGGCAGGCAGAGAAAGCGGGGGAAGCAGGCTCCCTGCTAAGCAGAGAGCCCAATATGGTGCTCAATCCTAGGACCCTGGAATCATGACCTGAGCTGAATGCAGAGGCTTTAACCCCCTGAGCCACCTAGGCGCTCCTAATTTAATTTAATTTTTTTTCAGTGTTCCAAAATTCATTGTTTATGTACCACTCCCAGTACTCCATGCAATACGTGCCCTCCTTAATACCCACCACTAGGCTTAAAAGAGCTTTTAAAGGCACTAAAATATGAAGCTTTCCCCTTCATTTCATGAATCTTCTCTGTTCACTGTACTCTCCACTGTCCCATTGGACTTCACTTACAAAACACAAGTTCAAAGGTGGAATTATTAAGAATCACACGATATTGACAGCAGAAAATTAAACCAAACATGGGAGCCCTTCTCAGGGCACTCTTATGAATCTGTCCCTGGAAACAACTGACCAATGACTCGGTAAGCAAGCTGGAAATCAGAGAGAACATTTCCCCTCTTCTCTCTAGAGTCTATCAGGTGGAGGTGTGCACAGAGATGATGGCTGTTGCTGGAGTCAGGGCTCCAAAGTGGAATGGAAGGCACAAGGCTCTGTGTCTGGTGTACAAGGGCATGAGGAAATTTTCTTCTCCTATTTTTGTCCTTGGTTCATCTGCACAGTGGCTTCATCATACTGTCTACCATAGTGAAGAGAAGGGTGATGATAACTTGTTCATGGTGGACGATTTTATTTTGACTTTCCCATTTTAAACATTTTTACATCATTGTATTTACTGAGTGTTCTGTGCTGGTTTCTGGTTAGGTGTCATTACTATCTCCCTGTCCTCATGGAACTTCCATTCCCATAGAGGGAAACATGCAATAAGCAAAATAAAAGACCAGACACAACGTAAAGATTGTCAAGTATAGAAGTGCTGTGAAGGAAAGTTGAATAGAGAAAGTGGTTGGGTGTGGTGGGGGCAGGGTCCTTACAGTTATGAACAGGGTGGTTAGGGAAGTCCTCACGCAGAAGGTGGTATTTGAATGAAGACCTGCAGGAGAGAAAGGAGGCAGCTGAGCTGCCCTCAGGGAAGAGTATCTGTGAGGGTCATAGGGCAAGGAGTCTGTGATGGGAGCAGAAAATGTCCTTCATTGACCTTGCATGAACTTTTGGTGCAATTTTAGCTTGTGCAGATCCACATGAAAGTATCCTTTCCTCCTTTTTAGGCAGGAAAATAGCTTCCTTGTCAATTCAATTACAAATGAATGAAAAAGAAGTTCTAAGGCCTTGACTGTATGTGGCCATATCTCCTTCAGAAGAGGTGGCATAGCTGGGCTCTGATGTGGACTAACTTCTACACAGAGATCTTTCTTATTAAAGGACATCTCTTATTAATGGTTGAGTTCAAAGCAAACTTTAAAAAATCCAATCGATTTCTCATTTATTACATTTTGTTTTGTAAAAGATTTTCTGTCAGTGACTTCAGAATGAAGGTGCCAATACTAAAATAATTGGTTTATAAATGGAAAGTTAATTAGGCATTCCCCTTTACACTGTCCCCTCCAAGGACAGTGATATGACTAAAATGCAAAGAAAACACACTTGTACAGTAGGTGTATGATAGTTCTATATGAAGGGTTGTCAGCCTTGAGACTGCCACTCAGAGGCAAGTGTTGAAGCAAATGGCTTTGTGAGCTTTGGAGGAACAGGGCACAATTGTACCTGGGAACAGAAGAATGGTATCTGCAGTTACATTAATTGGGATAGCAATTATGAAAGCACCAGGGGCGTCAAGTTTCAGAGCCCACACTAATCCCCAGGAATACTTCTCCCCTGGTAGATATAGTATTGCTGTTTTCCAGGTGCATTCCTCAGATGAATTACATTTCTCAGGCTCACTTTGCATAGGTCACTATCAGGAGCAGGATTTGGGGGTTGCAAGAAGGTTCTTTGGTTTTGTCCAGGCAACTCTCTGCCTTCCTGGAATATCATTGAACTTAGTAGAAGCCAGGGTCAAAGCTGATTTGAATTTTTGTCTGGAAGTATGAGCTCCATGTCCTGGTTTCAGTGAAATGCAAGGTAGGAATACAAAGGACTGCTTTCTGGAATTATTCCTGTTTACATGATGATAATGTATTTCTTTAAGATGTTGACTCAAGTGTAACTGCGTCCTGGGTCTGCTTGTGTTGAACGGCTGCTTTGGAATTTCATGGTCTTCTGTTGAACATAGACTATATTTTCCTGGGAAACAGAGTATGAAAATAGTTGGCAATTCTTCCATAAACTTAGCTGAATTCCAAGAACAGCATGTAGGTAATCCTACCTGATTCACCTTCAGAGCTCTACTTTGAATTTCTGTTGGTGGCAACAAAGCCATCATGAAAAACAGCATACTTCAGCTTTGTAAATGAAGACTTCCATTAAAAAAGGCAGACAGGTTTAAAAAAAGTTGTTTAAGGATTTTGTCTGATCCTTACCTGAATGAGAAACCCTTCAACATAACAAAAATATCTACTGTCAAGACACTGTTGGTTTATACAGCATATTCCAAAATCCTTGTAGGAAACTTGGATGACATTTGGTAGGGTCAGTGTGACAGAAGTATGTTTCATAAATAATTCATCTCAACCAGTGACATTTCTGTATTCCCATTGGAGTTGACTTTTGAAGCCTTCAGATAAGTAAGAATTGGCACATGTGGGATACCCCAGGTTTTGCAAGCTTAACGTGTCATTTCTCTCTTTCTCTACCCTTTTTACAGGAAATGCTAAGTTATTAAGTTCATTGCTATTTACTGAAATGGTATTGTTGTTTCCTGTCTGAAGAGCTTTAAGGGTGGGTCCCTAGGACACTGTGCCTAAGAGTTAATGATTCCCCTGCTGATGTTTCCCAGAATATTGCATTCTTTCTTTTCTGTTAGGCAAAGATTCAGGGAGGTTAGGCCTGAAAAGCAACACAAAACATGCACCACTCCCTCCTTGGGCCCTTTCTGCAAGTAGGTCATTCTGCGCACCCCCCCTCCCCGCCCCGAAACTGCTGCCACTTTTGGACAATGTCTCATGGATGTCTGGTGACACAGGGGATGGGGAGAGGCTTTGGCAGCAATGTACTGGAGCTCTTTGCATTGCATTCCTGCTTGCTTAGCCAGAATTGATAAGGGACTGGGCAGAGAGCATTTAGGCTGAGTTTGGTATAGAAGAAGGAAAGCCAGGCAGGCAGGACACTCATTTTAGACCCATATGCTTCATATTTAAAGAAAAAAAAATTTAGGTTAAATTAACTTCAGAAACATAAACCAGGATGATTTCCATTAGAGTACAGTTGAGTTCTTTGTCTGTAGGTCTGGTTCCACAAACCTGCCCTTATGCTCATCCTTTCACATTGAGTCTTTCCCTGTTTTGGAGTCCATGGGCTGGTAATGAGCACACCCCCTGTCTGAGAATATCTATAGTTGCCAGAAACTCACAGAGAAAAGCATCTGGAAGCTTTTCACCTCTCAACTGAAATATCTTCCTGAGAACACACACATAGTGTCATTGTGACACTTACAATCTTAATTTCAAGTTCTTTTCCTATCACAGAGCATAGTTCAAATCATTAATTTACCTGTTTCTCCAAGAAGCCAGATCCTTTGGAAATCATGCAAAAACACCAAGAGCAATAACAAAACCAGCAACATAAAATAGGTTAGAAATTCTGTGAAGATCTATCTCTGTTGGCTTCTTTGGACAATAGCCAGGAGAGAGCTTTGGCAGTGTGATCTCAGTTCAGGGGCATATGGCCTAGCATATTAAAGGAGGAGAGGGTGCCCATTAAGGACCAGTGTAGGAGGTCTGTGCTTCCTAAGCAGTGGCTATCCAGCCAAAAGTCACACTTGTGTTTGCAGTGGGCATTGTTCACTCTGAGACAGTTTGTTAGGGATCAGCATAGTCTTCTCTACCACTTCCTCTGCTACCCTGACTGGCTGCACACTAGTCTTTGGGATACTGACTCAAAGGTCCACCGTGGTCAGTATGGAAACAGAGTGGAAGGATCTGGAATGTCTCCTGGCTAACTGAGGAGCTCTGGTCTTCTCTGCTTCTCTGGCCTTGCATGACTAGGCACAGGAGGCGGTCATCTGCAGAATGGCCAACAGGCATTCTCTCTAGAAGCCTCCCTGAATGGATTACCAAAGGGAATTTACCACACTTGTGTTTGGCTTCAGGCAACAGCCTCAGGAAGAGCATTGGGTCAACGTGTTGAAAGTTGGGACCTTTGCTCTCCAGCACAGATACACAATTACTTGACTCATGACACTCAAGTGTAAAACTAGAATTCTGATCCATTGATGTTTCATAAAAAAATATAACAGCACAGAGACTGGAGTCTCAAGAACTCCACAGAGGTCATACTACCTGGAGCATGAACTCACAATCAGAGAGAAGTGTGGTCAGCTAGGATTCAGAACGGGGTGTTTGTGGTAAGGTTTCGGGTAAAGGGATGCATGCTCACTATTTTAGGTTGAATGGTGCCCTCACCTCCCCCCAAAACATAGGTCCACCTGGAACCTGTGACTGTGACCTTATTCGGTCTTTGCAGACGCAATTAAGTTAACATTCTCAAGACAAAAATTATCCTAGATTAGGGTGGACCCTAAATCCAAAGACAAATTACAGATTTTAAGTGTCCTTATAAGAAAAAAGGAGGGGAGAAGACAGAGAAAAATGGCTCTGTAAAGATGAGACAGAGATTAGAGTTACAAAATGTCAAGTCAAGGAAGGCCAATGCCACAGGGCTGGGCAGCTTCTGCGGCTCACCAGTCTCCTCTGTAAGGGACATATTTTGTTTTTAGATGTTCATCTAGTCGGGAGGGCCTTACTGATCTGGGAGCTATTCTTTCTCTTGAATCTCTTTTGTGCTCATTATCTGATGATTTTACAGATTAACTCATAGTGTGGCCACCTTATTCCCCAAAAGTTCTTGGGGATGGTGATGAAAGGGGAAGATCCACTTACACAGAAATTATCCTCTGCAATGGCAGAGAATGTTCAAGTGTATTCTTCTTGTTTCTGTGTGCATTTTGCTGTGAGACCTCGCCAGCTCTGACTGGTTCCATGTCCATTTTCTGAGGTCATGATGGCAACTTCAACATTGCTTCCATCTTGGTATACTGAGTCCTCTTCTGAAGGAGTTGTGGGTACTGGATAGAAGAACAAGCAGAGACACAAATTATCTGAGGTCTGGTATAACTTTCTTTCCAGGGTCAAGACTACCCTTCCTGTCTCCTCCAAAGAAGGCACTGATTTAAACATTTTTCCTAATTAAAAACTGAGTTGTTTTTTTTTTTAAGATACACATTTCCTGGAAGGTGGAATTCTCGCAGTGAGTCTTGTAGGGTGAGTAGGTCCTCTGGGGACCAGGTGGGGTGAGGGCAATGGGCGGTGGTGGGGGGGATGCACATGTGGAGGCTTTGGAGGGGCTGAAACTCTGGCCTGGCATGTTAACTGAGCAGTGTCAGTGACATGGACCCATTGGGGAAGATTAGGCAGGGGAGTATCATGATCTGATTTGAATTTTTGAAAGAGTCCTTTGATGCCCTGCTGGAGAATGAGCAGGAATTGGATGAGGATGGGGGAGGGAGGGAGAATATCCAACAGACAATGGAAGTAAGTAAGTGTCAAAGTGGGATTTGGTCTTGAGTTGCATGGTTTTTTTAGAACATTCTACATCTCATTTCTTTTCCATCCATCTTTCAAAGGTGTCATAAAGCACAAATGAGATAAAAAGCAGCAAGGTATGTGCAAAAGCAGTATACATTATTAGAAAGCTCATTAAGAATGACATTCTATTATGCTGAACAGACCAGAAAAACAGACCTCACAAGGCTGAATGGAGTAGGAGAAAAAGGGAGGGATAATGATGGGAAAGGCAGTGTCCTATGGGCTATATTTCTCTTGGTCTAACTTTTCTTTTTTTTTTAAATGCTTTTTAAAATTATGTTAGTCACCATATAGAACTTCGTTAATTTTTGATATGGTGTTCCATGATTCATTGTGTGCATATAACACCCAGTGCTCATTGCAATATGTGCCCTCCTTAATACCCATCACAGGGCTAACCCATCCCTCCACCCTCCTCCCCTCTGATGCCCTCAGTTTGTTTCCTGGAGTCCATAATCTCTCATGGTTCGTCTCCCCCTTTGATTCCCCACCCCCTTCATTTTTCCCTTCCTTCTCCTAATGTCCTCCATGCTATTCCTTGTGTTCTACAAGTAAGTGAAACCATATCATAATTGTCTTCCTCTGTTTAACTTATTTCACTCGGCATAATCCCCTCCAGTTCCATCCATGTTGATGGAAATGGTGGGTATTCATCCCTTCTGATGGTCGAGTAATATTCCATTGTATATATAGACCACATCTTCTTTATCCACTCATCTTAGCTCCCTCCACAGTTTGGCTATTGTGGACCTTGTTGCTATGAACATTGGGGTGCGTATTGTGGATATAGTGGACATTGCTGCTATGAACATTGAAGTTCATAACTTTTCAATCTTTATAGGGATTCCTGATCTAGATGCTTTTTTGTTGAAGCCATAAATAGGCATAATATACAACTAAACCACTGTCAGTGACAGGTATTTCTGGAAGAGGAATCAGGCTCCACGGCAGGTACTAAAACCAAACACAGTCAGAGAACATGGTCCGTACATGAGAAAGAAGTTGCCAGATTCTTCCTAGGGTGTAGGGCCAGTCACATCTATGTTCCTAGCTCTGTTCCTGGCACATTGTAGGTGACCATTACATCAAAAAACAATGTAGGGAGCCCACAGAGCTTATCAGGGGTCTCTTCGCCATCTGCTGTTGTATAACTTCCTTTTCTCTCTATCATGCACTGGAATTATTCAAGCTGAACCAAACCAATCAAACATTTACCTTTACAGACATAAGGGACTTCTAACCCATACTTTAGTTATGTCTGCTTACATCTTTCTTTTTCTTTCTTTTTTTTTTAAAAAAAAAGATTTTATTTATTTAACCGAATAGACACAGTGAGAGAGGGAGCACAAGCAGGGGCAGTGGGAGAGGGAGAAGCAGGCTTCCTGCTGAGCAGGGAGCCGGATGTGGGGCTCGATCCCAGGACCCTGGTTTCATGACCTGAGGCAAAGGCAGATTCTTAACGACCGAGCCAGCCAGGCGCCCCACATCTTTCTTTTTCTTGGTCTCACATGCAAACAGGGTAAACCCTGAGCTTGGGAATCTTTCTGCTTTTATCTCCTTGTTTTTGTCAGCTGAGATTGGAGGTAGAATGCTGAATAAATAGAAATTGATTCTGGGCCTCAGGACTCTTTATGAAAGCAATTCTGACCTCCAGCCACACATATAATATTGGTAATCTGATCTCGGTTTGATTTCCACCTAAGCTGTCATTTTATACACCTACAGAAAGCGAGGGAGGACATTAATGAAGAGGATTTATTTCTAGCGGCAAACAGAAACAGAGTCAGTTACCGAAAGCTATCCCTGCTCAAATAACAACTCATGTATTTTCTTTAATTTTTGATTGCAGGAGTGTATTTTGTGCTTCTGGGTGTTCTGGTACACAGTCTGTAACGACTTTTGAGTTTGGCTATAAAATGTTACCTAGTGGGTTAACATCACTTGTATGCAAAAAGTGATCAGTATCCCCATACTTATAAAGTATATGTATTATTGCTAAATCACTGGGATAAATTAGAACATTTTTCTCTGATGAAAAAAGTAATGAAAACTCATTTTATAGTAAATTTGGAAAATACATAAAGGTGCAGAAATGACCTGGGATCCATTACTCAGCTATAAATGCCATTATTTGAAATATTTCTTTTTTTCTATGCATATGTAAAATCATTGTATGTGCATATATATACATTGCATGATATATAATTCCGAATCCTGTATTCCTTTAACATTGATGTACAAGTATGTCCCTTATGTTATTAAATATTCTTTAAATATACTAGGAATGGTTAAGGCTTTAAGTGGCTAATTTAAGATTATTTCATCCTTGGCCTAGCTTGATATTTGGTGCTTCCAAGCCAGCATCGCATAAAGGATCCTTTCCCCCTTTGTTTATTAAAAATAAGGGCATCTATATTTCATCTACAGGGTGAGAGAAGTTTGAAGGGGATCAGCATCTACATATTTTATATTTTATATTAAGAAATAATGACATACTTTATATTGAGAAAACTATAGATATATGATACTGCCTCTTTTGTTTCTTACTTATATCCTATTCTTTCTCTCTCTCTCTCTTTTTTTTTTTGCAAGTCACAGAAGTGATTAAACTTTAGTAAGAGAGGTTATTCCTCTAAATCTGGAGGGCTCAGCTCAAGCTGTTGTTGAATGTAAATGAAGTATTTTCCAGAGCTCAAACCAGCCGCAACACCCTTGTATGTGTCTTCTCTTTCATGGCATCAGACCCAGACCAGGAATCACCAAGGGTGCAGAGGGATTAGGGTTGAAGAGTGCATCGTGGTGTGTCGGTCAGACAGGCAGTCAGAGGCAGCACAGAGGCAGTGGGGGCACATGGGCAAATATGTAACTTATCAGGCAAGGCTTGATGTCAAGGATAAAGGCAGACTGGACTTTTGAAGAAGGATTTCTCCTTTTACAGGGTAACACCCCTGGGTTCACCTGGCTCCAAGTGCTATACCTTGGCCATTTAGGTGAAAGCTTAATCAACATGGAGGAAAACCCACATTGCCATATGCCTGCCCCTTCTAGGAGCTGAGGCTGACCCAGATCAGAATCCAGTAGGCATCAAGAGACCTACAGGCCAGTCACGTAAGGAGACAGGGTTCTACATGCAGGGGCTAGAGCAAGGGGCTTGCCTGCGGTGGGCTGGGATAGCCAGGGGTGCTGAGCAGGACGGGGACCGTACGGGGACTGATCCTAGCTCCACTGGACAGGTGATTCTCAGTGCTCAGATCGTGAACACCACCCACTGCCCACCATGGCCATGCACAGGAATCTGCTGGTCTCCCTTGGGGTCACTGGCTCCTGTCTCTGCCTCTTGTCTCACGGAATATCTGCTCATACAATGTCTCTAGGGTGCCTCTCTGTTCTTCGTCCAAGTTCAGAAACTGCTACCAAATCTGTCTTAGTTTGTTGGAGTTGCTGTAACAAAGTGCTACATACCACATGGCTTCAAGAATAGGATTCTAGGGCGTCTGGATGGCTCAGTTGGTTGGGCGACTGCGTTCAGCTCAGGACATGATCCTGGAGTCCCGGGATCGAGTCCCGCATCAGGCTCCCGGCTCCGTGGGGAGTCTGCTTCTCCCTCTGGCCTTCTCCCCTCTCATGCTCTCTGCCTCTCTCTCAAATAAATAAATAAATAAATAAAATATTTAAAGAAAAAAAAAGAATAGGATTCTACTCTCTCCCAGTTCTGGAGGCCAGAAGTCTGACATCAAGTTACCTGCAGGCTTGGTTTCTTCTGAGGGCCATAGGGAAACTGCTGCTCCAGGTCTCATTATGAGGCTTGTAGACAGCCATCTTCTTGTCTTGTCATATTGTCTTCCCTGGGTGTATGCCTGTCTGTCCAGATTTCCCCTCTTCGTAAGGACACTAGTCATATCTCACTAGGGCCCATTCTAATGACTTCCTTTTAACTAGACAACCTCTCTAAGGACCCTACCTTTTTTTTTTTTTTTTGAAAGATTTTATTTATTTTTTCAGAAAGAGAACACAAGCAGGGAGAGCAGCAGGCAGAGGGAGAAGCAGGCTCCCCGCTGAGCAAGGAACCCGATGTGGGGCTCGATCCTAGGACCTGGGATCATGACCTGAGCTAAAGGCAGACGCTTAACTGACTGAGCCACCCAGGTGTCCCATGACCCTACATCTTCCAAAAAAGATAGGGTAGAGTCCTCAGTGAGTTCAACTGTCCTCAGTGAGCTCAGGGGCATCAGCAGATAGTGCTTTCCAACGGTGTATTTCTAAAGTGCAGTCTGAGTGATGCGTCCTTCCTAAAAACGAAAGAAGTGGAATCCTTTAAAATGCTCCCTTTTGAAGGAATAACTTGGCATTGGTTCTTTACCTGGAGAACCTTATGCTTTTGGATTCTTCTTCTCCCCCAGGCAGCTCAGATTAGTGCAAAGGAGACAACAAAGAGAAGGCATTTTTCTCTAAAGTAATAGAAGATGACGCAGGACCCATCTGGGGTTAAGCTGGAATTGTCCTGCTATCGAGGATCTCAGCAGGTCGCCGTCCTGCTGTGTCACGGTGATATCGACTGTCCTTGTGTCCGAGTGTCCGTGTCACATATTACCTGTGGGGCTTCCACCTCAGCCCCAGTGAGGCTCAGTGGGCTCTCATGGTTCCGTGTGTGAGCCCAACGGGGTAGCCAAATGGAACGGCCGCCCAGCACAGCCGCAGAGAGGGTAGACTCTGCAGCCGGAGTGACTGAGTGGGCGGCAACCTAAACCCTTTTGTCTCAGTTTTCATCTGTAAAGTGAGCACGAATAGTACTAACGTCGAGCATCTCTATCAGGCAGTTGTTTTGAAGATTAACTACATTAATATCTATAAAGTGCTTAGAACAGGACCTGGCATTTAATACATACAATGTGTATTTGTCAGATAAAATTAAGGACTTAAGTCTTACTAGATGCCAGGCCCTGCATTCAACACTTTCAGCGCGATCTTAAAGAGTGCTATGGGGTCGTCCTCCTGTGAACCAATAAACCCAAAGAATGTTATGAAAGTAATTTCTAAAGTTGTCTGAACAAAGGTCATTTAAAATCACCTTAGACTAACATAACATAATAAAAAAAATAAAATCACCTTAAAAGCAGCATTTCTTTTAAAAAAATTATTTTTTAAATTTCTTGTCAGTGCACCAGAATTCACTGTTTATGCACCACATCCAGTGCTTCATGCAATACGTGCCCTCCATAATACCCACCACCAGGCTCACCCAACCTCCCACCCCTTACCCCTTCAAGACCCTCAGAAAAAGCAGTATTTCTATATTGCTCAGCCCTCTGGGTTGGGAGAGGGAATATGGGGAAATTGTTACAAAAATCAAAGAAAAAGCCTGTTGCCTGTGTTGCAAATTGGAAATTACTGACATAGATTATTCTTCAATTTCTAGAGCTTTCGGAAAATAATCGTCTTGAAATAGGAAAGCAAATAACCTGGTTTTCTCCTAAGGGATGTTCTGTTTTGAATGTGGGATTTTGTTCTTTCATGAATAGAGACAACAAAAGAAGACATTTTCTAATGAGATATATTTACGAATCATGAAAAATTCTTCCTTCTTTTGGCCTCGATCCTTGCATTTTCCCCTACTTAGCTTGGTGCCTGGGACACTTCAGATGCTTAGTAACGATTTGTCAAGTAAAATACAAAATACACACGTTGCTTCTTCTATGTAGGCTGTTGCCCTGTTTTTCACGTACCGGCCACTAGATGGCTCTCCATACCCATGCCTGATGTCCACTAATCTGTGTACTCATTAATGCCAGTAACTATGCCTGCAGTCAGGCTAGGAAATCCTGTTGAAAGAACAACTCAATGCTCCCTTTTCACTGGGCACCAGTTTCCAGGGCTCTAGACTACTTGTGTGTACAGAGGCATAAGACAAAGCTGGTGACATTCATGTTGAGTGGTTGGAGGAAGAGATAGAGGGCCATGTTCTCCTTCAGCCAGGGTTCGAGATGTGTTCTCCCTGTCCTGGAAATGCTAAGTAATTTTATGGCTGGTGACTTTTTAGATTAGTCAGGCACAGACTTCAGTCGTTTGTGTGAACATTCTCCTCTTTTCCTTCCACCCCGTCCTATCCCCGTCTTCTCTTGTCTCCCATCTCCCCTACATGCTGCCCCCACACTTGGACAGCACGCTTGATGTCATCCCATAGCACTGGAACCCAGCAAGGCAGAGGGTGCGTTTGTTGAATTGCTTATCTGTGAATGTCAGGAGTGGAGGGCGGTTTGTTGAATAGAACTCACTCTGCTAACACTGCTTTGTGGTCAGACTTTGAACCATCAGTGTAACCATAAAGTTATAGTTGGTCTGGTTCTCTAGAGGCTACAGTAGTAGTTCCCCTGAGAGTGTAGACGCAGTCCTAACCAGGGGGAAGCCTCGCTAGGGCTTGGGTACAACAGTTTGGAGGGTGTGGTCACTAGAGCCTTCCTTGTAGTCACTTCTCCATCCATACTCTGGGCTACTGCAAAAATAGCGCTGGAAAGAGGCAGTTTTCTTTGGGATAAATCCATTTCTTTGAATAATATATTTTTCTCTCTGGTTATGGAAGTGATACTTTTCCATTGTAGAAAATTTGGAAAAAACAGCAAAGAATTATAAAAATAATAATTCCAACCATTTTGGAGACAAAATTGAAATCAGTATTTATAGTTTTATATCCTTATTTTCATATTGCATTATATCCTGGGCATACTCCCATAACATTAAATATTTTTCAAAAACTCAGTTTTTCAAGGTAGTATATTATTCCATTTTTTGCTCATTCTTCACTTTATTTGATTGTTTTCCTACTGATGAACATTTAGTTTCAAATTCTTCACTTTCAGAGTTGATGCTGAAAGAAATATTGTTATAGATGCATTTTTTTTCAGATCTCTGATTAATTCCTTAGAATAAATATCTGTAATTGGAATTAAGGGAAGCACAGATGTATTCTTGATATGGAAGCAAAATGCAACCTTTCTCAGGAAGAATTCTTTATTCTTTTGTTTATCAATTCACGGTCAGACTAGGGAACTCTGAAACTAGGGTTGTATCTGAGTTTTGCAAAGTATTTCTCACATAGCGCCTCATCCTATGAGACAATGTCGGTGGTGGGATATCTAGATTGTTCTGCTTTGGAAATAAGCTCTTTTTCTCCTTGTCTTATATGTGTATCATTTACTTCCTGAAAGCTTAACTATGAAGATTTCTATCAAAAGGTCTGCTTTTTCGCACAAAACAAACTGGGGGCTGCTGGGGGGAGGTGGGGTTGGGAGAGGGGGAGGGGGGTTCTGGACATTGGGGAGAGTATGTGCTATGGCGAGTGCTGTGAAGTGTGTAAACCTGGCGATTCACAGACCTGTACCCCTGGGGATAAAAATACATTATATGTTTATAAAAAATTAAAGAAAAAGTCTGCTTTTTGTAACCCTGGGGTATGAAGCTCAATCACTCAATCACTGAGCTTCAGAGGGTTTATAAGGTTTTCTCTCATTTGGAGAGACGGGTGAGCTGCCGTTGATGCATTGTTAATGATGTCTGTTGCCCAGCGAAACACTGGATTCCAGTCTCTATGGTGGGCTCAGTGTAGATGACACACCCATGTATGGCAAGCTTATCCTGACTTAGACTTTGGAATCTCAAGGGAAGGGTTTTTGGCATGGTCCTTGTAACTCTCCATATTCTTTCACCAGGCAGGACACATTTTATCCCATTTTAATAAGAAATCCAAAATGTAGGGGTTTGAAGGCATTCCAGTGACAATTACTATTGGGAAAAGTTTGTTTTTTTTTTTTAAACTTTTAAAAGACCGACATTGAATGAAAAGGATATTCATTTGACTTTTTAAATACTTTTTTGAAGGAAAAATCTATTTCTAGAACTCAGCATTTGGTATCTATAACAAGAGCACCTCTTAATGTTTTTCAAATGATGTTCATTATTAAAAAATTAAATTAAGCTTGTATTTCCGTTTTGAAATCTGGAATATTTCTGTTTTTGGTATTTTGGTATTTGGAAAAAGGCAGAGAGTTTTTTTAAACCTATGTATGCACCAGTCTTTTAACATTCTTTTACTGCTTTGGATTCCACAAATTATGAAAGTCGTAGCTTAGAGACGACACTAAACGGGAACAGGAGCTCTGTTCGCTGTTCCTTTCCTTGCCCTCCTGTTCGTGTCCTGGCTGTCAGATTTCCCACATTACTCCAAGATCATTGGTGTGTCTAACTGCCTCAAAGCAAGTTGACACAATGCTCCTGGAATTCGGCCTGCCATGAGCCTCCATCACTGTGTAGCAGGGCTGGTCTGGACAATGTGTGAAGGGGAAGTTGGTGGCAGAGTCCTTCTCCTTGATAATGGATGCTCTGTCCTCTGATGCTGAGACCTTCATGGGACTGTGGGCTGCTCATTGCTGGCTTCTACCCAAGACTGCCCTCTCTGAGCCCAAGCCCCACATCCTGGACTTTGCCCTCCTCCATCAAATTTCACCATATTCTTTTAACTCAGAAATCTGCTTCTGTATGAAAGCTGATGATATGTGGAAAATGACCTTGATGTATTGGTAGCCTCTAATACCCCATCGGGCAAGTTTTCCTAGCTGTCATGGAACATAAAGTTTCACAGACCAAATTGAGATGTTCAAATCACATGGTTTATTTAAAAAATTCAAAACTTACCATGAAAAGCAACAAGAAATTGATGGGGTAATGAATACACCTTGGGTCTTGTGCCTGTGAGATGAAAGGACCATGCTTCCAGGATTCTAGTATCCTTGGCTAAGTTTTGACTATCTGCGTCATCAGCCTTCCCTGCTAGTGATGTAGTTAAAGAACTAGAGCTGAGGTTAAACAAAGGCTCAAAAAGTGGAAGGTGCTGTAACCAGTACATGCTTGGTCTATTGGGAAGACATCTGGTCAATAGCTGTAGGTCACCAATTTACATGCTGAGTGGATGTTTAAGGCAGAACACTGATCCCCAAAGATGCCCTCATCTTAGTCCGTAGAACTGTGAATATGTAACCTCACATGGCAAAGGAAACTTTGCAGGTGTGATAAAGGGAGGCTGGTGGGCCCAATGTAATGACAAGGGGTCTTTTGAGGGAAGTGGGAGGCAGGGAAGTCAGAGTTATGATGTGAGAGTGAACAGAAGGGCCATATGTACCCCAATGTTCATAGCAGCAATGGCCACAGTCGCCAAACTGTGGAAAGAGCCAAGATGCCCCTCAACGGAAGAATGGATAAAGAAAATGTCGTCCATACATACAATGGAGTATTATGCCTCCATCAGAAAGGATGAATACCCAACTTTTGTAGCAACACGGATGGGACTGGAGGAGATTATACTGAGTGAAATAAGTCAAGCAGAGAGAGTCAATTATCATATGGTTTCACTTACTTGTGGAGCATGAGGGATAACCTGGGGGACATTAGGAGAAGGAGAGGAGAAGTGAGTGGGGGGAAATCGGAGGGAGACATGAACCATGAGAGACTGTGGACTCAGAAACAACTGAGGGTTTTGGAGGGGAGGGAGTGGGGGGATGGGTGACCCTGGTGGTGGGTATTAAGGAGGGCATGTATTGCATGGAGCACTGGGTGAGGTGCATAAACAATGAATCTTGGAACACTGAAAAAAATAAAGTAAAACAGAAAAAAGATATGATAATAGAAGCAGAGTCAGAGAAATAGATGTCTGTTTGAAGATGTTGCATTGCTGGTTCTGAAGATGGCGTGAGCCAAAGAATGCAGGTGACCTCTGGAATTTGGAAAAACCAAGTATTTAACGGACTGAACTGTGTCCCTCACCTCTGTTGAATTCATATGTTGAAGTCCTCACCCACCAGTATCTCATAATAGGATCATGTTTGGAGATAGGGTCTTTGCAGAGGAAATTAAGTTACAATGAGGTCACTAGGGTGGCCCCTAGTCCCATATGACTGATGTCCTTATAAGAGGAGGAAGATTTGGACACAAAGACAAAGGGAAGATGATATGAAAATATAAGGAGGAGATGGCCATCTACACACTAAGGAAAAGATCCTTTCCTGAAAGCTCTCAGAAGGAATCTACACTTTTGACATCTTGATCTTGGATCAAGATCTAGACTCCAGAGCTGTGAGACAATACCTTTCTGTTGTTTAAGTCTCCAGTCTGTGGTATTTTGTTACACAGACCTAGCAAACTAATACACCGAGGGAACAAATTCTTTCCTGGAGCCACCATAAGGTATTGGAGGCATATCAACACTTTGGTTTTAGGCCAGTGGGACCTACATTAGACTTCTGACTTCCAGAACTGTAAGGTAATAAATTTAGTTTTTTAAGTTGTAAGGTGTGTGGTAATTTGTTATAGAAATAATATGGTGGCTGTGGGTTTAATGTGTGCTTTTTGAGGGCAGAGCATAATGGGGCTGGAATGGGACCATAATGGATATTATCAGTGAGTGGCCAACTTAGGGATGAAAAGCTATTGGCTTGGAGGGTTCATGATCTGATCTTATGACTTGATCTTTTGCTCCATTCTATCTACTGGTAACACTTATTTGTTCTACCACCGTTTTAAGATAATAAAGTCAAGCTATTCTGTCTTTCACATGTTCTATGTGGCTAACTTATTATTTCTATGTAGCACAGCTTGTCTTCTGGATTATGCCATATGCTTACTCACTGCCTGTGGTTAACGCATTAGTTTACTTACACATCAATGCATTTCACCTACTTTCTATAAGCCAGTGGCTTCCTGCTATGTAAGTAATGTGTCCTTTGAGTTCCATTCATTCCATCTATTTTCCTCCTGTAATTTACTGAATATTTTAAAATAATAGAGCAAACACATGTTATAGCTCCTGTATTCTCAGGGTGCTAATACATGAACCATATTTGCAGTTAGAAATAGAGGGCTCTGTACACAGTTCTCCTCCTGCCATCATCCTGGCATTGGTTTGGGGGAATTCTGTGGCACATGAAAGTTATGAGGATCAGTTAAGATCTTCTTTAAGACCCTGGCCACTCTTTATTGGCTATGGCTGTTTCCAAGCTACATTGGCAGAGTTGAACACCTACAACACTGATCGTTTGGCCCCAAAGATAAAATATTTCCTATCTTATGGAAAAAGTTTGCTGACCTCTTCACTAGAGCCCCATGAAAGGAATATTACTATTTCATTTTCAAATGTGAAGAAGCCAAGACTCTGGAAGGTTGTTTACTTTCCTAAGGTCCCTAAATGACTGGACATGGGCCGTGCCAGGGTTCAGCTTCAGAACCTGGCTGTTTCCACGCTGCTTTGGGGGAACTTGCCTTTAGTTTGTCTGGTCTACTTCTCCTGCCTTAGAAAGGTGATTTTGACCTGTCTTAATGACCTGATTATGTTTCTGATCCCTCTTCCAACTTGGCAAACTCACATCCAATACATCATACTTGTTTGGGTCTTAGCTATCTTCTGATTTATTATGAAGCCAGTAAACAGTTCTTTCATTTTTGTCATTTGAAGTTGTTGATGAAAGAGCTAAAGTTGTGTTCGGCAAAAACGGGATCTGTGAAGTGACACTAGTCATGGATCTAGAGCGGATCATTTAAAGAAAAACAAAAACAAACCTTTCTGTGTTGGAATAATGAGATTTACAGAAGAGCTGGGAAGGCAGCACAGGCAGTTCCTATATACCCTCAACCAGGTTCCCTTCCTGTCAGCGTGTTATCTAACTGTGGCATACTCATCAAAACTATGAAATGGATGTCAGTACAAAAGTATTACAGACTTGGTTCTGATTTTACTGGCTTCTCCACTAATGTTCTTTTTCTATAAAAATCTACTCCAGGATACCATGTTGCATTTAGTCATTACCTCCTTAGTTTTCTCCAATCTGTGGCGGTTTCTCAGTTTTCCCTTGTCTTTCATGATCTTGACATTGCTGCTGAGTACCGGTCAAGTATTTCGTAGAATGTCCCTCAACTGGAGTTTGTCTCCTATTTTCTCATGCCTAGACTTGGGTCATGAAATTTGGGGAAGAATACTACAGAGATGAAGTGTCTTTCTCACTTCATCATGTCAGGAATACACAATATCAATATGACTTATCACTGATGACGTTAACCTTGGTCACTCGGTAGGGTGAATAATTTTAAATGTGCTTAATCAACAATATTACGTCACACCCATTTTGTATTCAGCATGATATTAGGCACTTACTGGGTGAGATAATTGAGAAATAGAATAGAAAAGAATTCACAGAAAGAGCAAAGGAAGAGTTTTATAACAAGTACAAGAGAATTATTAAGACCTCAAAGAGATGACTAGAGAAAGATTAGACAGTTCATAAGGGAAAGAAAGTACACATTCTTGAAAAAATACATGAAGAAATGTTTATTTTCATGGGTAAACCGTATAATTAGGTCATTAAAATATTCATTATAAACACAGGACACAAAAATATTAGTTGAAAGAGTGGTATAATCACTCTTTCATTCTTACCTACTATGATTATAATTTAAAAATATGTAGAGTAGGGGCCCCTGGGTGGCTTAGTGGGTTGAATCTCTGCCTTCGGCTCAGGTCATGATCTTGGGGTCCTGGGATCGAGTCCCGCGTTGGGCTCTCTGCTCGGCAGAGAGCCTACTTCCCTCTCTCTCTGCCTGCCTCTCTGTCTACTTGTGATCTTTCTCTGTCAAATAGATAAAATCTTTAAAAAAATGTAGAGTAAAATAAAGACCAAATCATAGAATAAATATTAATAGTGATTGTCTTTGATTTTAATGCATTTATTTATTTTTTCAGCGTAACAGTATTCATTGTTTTTGCACAACACCCAGTGCTCCATGCAATACGTGCCCTCCCTATTACCCACCACTTGGTGCCCCCAACCTCCCACCCCCGCCCCTTCAAAACCCTCAGGTTGTCTTTCAGAGTCCATAGTCTTTTATGGTTCGCCTCCCCTTCCAATTTCCCTCAACTTCCTTCTCCTCTCCATCTCCCAATGTCCTCCATGTCATTTGTTATGCTCCACAAATAAGTGAAACCATATGATACTTGACTCTCTCTGCTTGACTTATTTCAATAGTGATTGTCTTTGGATGATGAGTTTGTGCTTGATTATTTTTCTTCTTTTGGCGCTTCCATATTTTTGGGAAAATTTAACACTAAGCTGTGTTAACCAAAAGTCAAGTGGGGTAGTGAAAAGAATGTCTGCATTATAGTCAAACCTGGTTTGAATCCTTACTCTGCTATTTAAAGTCCCCATGAACTTGGGTAAGTTTGCACCCTGGTCACTTTAGATCCTCAGATGTCAAATTAGAATCATAAAATAATTTTGTGGGGTATTTGGGAGAAAATTAAATGATACAGTACGTTTGGAAACACCTGACCCTGTTTGTATTAAAAAATGTCTTTCTTAAAAGACAAGGCAGCTGCTTTTGGGATTTTTATAATCTATTTATTGGGGGGATTTTATAATCTCTCTTTATAAAAATTTTTAATGTTTTTTTTTAGGATTTTTAAAAATTTTATTACGTTATGTTAGTCACCATGCTGACATCATTAGTTTTTGAGGTAGTGTTCCACGATTCATTGTTTGCATATAACACCCAGTGCTCCATGCAATACCTGCTCTCCTTAATACCCATCACCTCTTTAGAGACAAGGTTGAAATACGTTCATGGAATGAAGGGCTGGGAGGTGAGAGCCTACCTCACTGTTGTAGGAGCTTGGGGGAGGTGGAGAAAATGGTGGAAGAAAATCCAAGAATGTTGTCAGGAGTGGGTGGGACTTAGTGTTCATTCAACAGCCAACACGTCGTATGTGCCAGACCCTGTTCTGATCATTTTGGATGCACATTCATTAAAAATTTATTAGTTGTTCTGGGAACTGGCGGTAGAGGGGAGAACAAAATGGATGAAAATACCTGCTTTCACGGAGCTCGTATTCTACCGAAGGGAGACAGATAATCGACGAACAGGCAGAGTGTGTGGAGGAAAACACAGCAGGATGCGTGTATGCGTTTGTTGCAATTTTAAGCAACGTTTTTCTGCTTATGAACTTGAAATGTATGTACATTTTTTTATGTACATGACACATCCCCCACCCGCCTCCCCTCTAGGAACCCTCGGTTTATTTCCTCGAGTTAAGGTTCTCTTATGGTTTGTCTCCCTCTCTCTTTTCATCTTATTTTATTTTCCCTTCCCTTCCTCTATGTTCATCTGTCTTGTTTATTAAATTCCACATATGAGTGAAATCATATGATCATTTTCTTTCTCTGACTGACTTATTTTGCTTAGTATAATACCCTCTAGTTCCAGGCATATCATTGCAAATGGCAAGATTTCATTCTTTTTTTTAAATTTATTTTTTATTTTTTTAAAAGATTTTATTTATTTACTTGACAGACAGAGATCACAAGTAGGCAGAGAGGCAGGCAGAGAGAGAGGAGGAAGCAGGCTTCCTGTGGAACAGAGAGCCCAATGTGGGGCTCGATCCCAGGACCCTGGGATCATGACCTGAGCTGAAGGCAGAGGCTTAACCCACTGAACCACCCAGGTGCCCCCTAGATTTCATTCTTTTTGATGGCTGAGTAATAATGCATTGTGTGTGTCTGCATGTGTGTGTATCTATATCTCTATACCTATATCTATCTATATCTGTCTATATCTATCTCACATTTTCTTTATCCATTCATCTGTCAATGGATATCTGGGCTCTTTCCATAATTTATCTATTGTGGGATAATTGTGTGATGGGTATTAAGGAGGGCACTTGACAGAATGAGCACTTAATGTTGTATGCAACTGATGAATCACTTAATTCTACCTCTGAAACTAATACCACAGTACATGTAAATTAAATTGAATTTCAATAAAAGTTAAAAAATAAATGTATCATTACACAAAAATATTTTTCTGGTTAAGGAAATTAAAGTAGGAGCATAGATTCATAGAAGACAAGGTCATCCCTTTCTCCCAACTCCATGACCCTCCCTTTTTAGGAGCATGTGTTTTCTGTGTGCTTTTCCTGCCTTCAGAAATAACTCATTTTTTTCAGGTTGCAAATCCCCAAGGTGTGCACATTTGAACGTGTGCTGTGTATTATTTCTGTGGGGCCTCATCCCCTTTCCTTTCAAGTCTGCTCTGGCTTTCTTACCCCAAGTGCCTACTGACATTTAGGCCCTTTGTCTCAGGACCCCTGAACCCAGAAATGTGCCAACCCTCTTCCAACAACATTTTGATCTAAGTTATCCATAAGTTTTTTTTTCTTGATTCCTTTCCTTCTTGAAGGATGTCTTTTGGCTGCCCTCGTTCTCAACGTGGTAGCATAGCCGTCTCTCTTTTACACTCTGGCTGTTGCCGTGCCAGTGTCCGTGTGCACACGTGTGAGCGTGCACATGTAGGGTGTATGTGCGCATCCACAGGCGCGGTGCAATGACTCTTCCTTCAGAGGCTGCTGGCTGGATTGAGTGGGTCCAGCTCTCATGGGGAGGAGGATAGTTTCCTCCCCATGGGGCAGAGTTGCTCTGACCTAGCAGTTTAACTGCCTTGTTAGATGCTCATGTTTTTGCTTCCCTTCCTGTTTCAGTTGGAATGAATCATTTGAAAACATTTCCATCCTTTTAGTGACTACATTGAATAACACACAGTTTTCATTACTATTTACCGTAATCACACTTAACCTTCTTCTTTTTAGAATTAGCACAATTATTTCCATCATTATCTAGCTTTCTTCAGTTGGCATGTTTAGCTCCCAAAAATGGATTCCCGCCTAGACTGATGGAGAAAGAGTCTTTTTTTTAACTTCTGGAGACTCAGAATTCATAAAAGGGATAAAGAAAACGATGGCGGAAGAGTGTAGATGATTGCCTAATAGATCGCTCCAAACTATTTTCAACTGACTTCCTCCTCAGCTCTCCTTCCCTGAACCGTGCTCCTTGAAGTGGTCGCCAACACTGAGCTTTTAATTAATATTTTACAACATTTCTTTGAAATGAGACAAGTGCCCCAGGCTGTCTTAAATATAAGCTCTGTAATTCCAAAAGAATATGGTCACCCGAAACTTCTACCCTCTTTGTCCTCACTCACACACCCTTTGGATTGATAAAGGGAGGATCGTTACAAAACAGCGGAATTTTGAGACTGCTACAACATTCATGTTCCTGCTTTCCGAGGGGTTGGCAGCCACATGCTGCTGAGAAGCTGTTTCAAAGGGGAGCTGGACTTATTTCCCTTTTAAGTGAGAGTTGCAGCATGAATGTAGATCAATCACAGTTTCTAGCACAGTCGTATCCTCTTTATGAGTGCACTTCCTCAAAGACCTCTGGGCATACACTGAATGTGTTAGGCAGAGCCCTTTCAAAATCCAGACGTGTTTTCCGAACAAATGCCAGATTTCCTACACTGCTGGTTACAATCCCTTGCTCCACAAGTATAGTGCATCTAAGATTGTCTGTCTGGATAATCTTCCCTTTTTAGTGTTTACTTAAAGTGGAAATGATGTTATCCAGGCCCTGGGTATGAATGAGATCATGTCATGAGGTCTCCTTCTGATGTTGTTTCTCTCAGTGACATCAGGATCTGAAGGCAGATGGACCGTTTTGATGACATTTTGAAGTCCCCGTCATTTCTAACTTCCCATGATTGTTGGGAAATCACTGGGGAAATGAGGATGTCACATAAGGTGGTAGATCAACCTGTGTAGTTACCCACAGCCATGGGAAGCTACTGTGGAGCTATTACTAGTGTGCTCTGAAAAGACTTATGTATTCTTTTTTTTTTTTTAAAGATTTTATTTATTTGACAGACAGAAATCACAAGTAGGCAGAGAGGCAGGCACAGAGAGAGGGGGAGGCAGTCTCCCTGCCGAGCAGAGAGCCCGATGCGGGGCTCGATCCCGGGACCCTGGGATCATGACCTGAGCTGAAGGCAGAGGCTTTAACCCACTGAGCCACCCAGGTGCCCCCAAGACTTATTTATTCTAAAATAGATTTTATTTTTTAGAGAAGTTTTCATGCACAAAAACACTGAGCAGAATGTACAGAGATTTCCCATATGCCTCCTACCCTTATGAATATACAGACTCTCCTATTATCACCATCCCACCCTCCCACCCCAGAGTGGGATGTTTGTTATGACTGAGGAACCTACATTGACACATCATAATTATCCAAAGTCCATGGTTTACAGTAGGGTTCACTTTCGATGTTGCTTATTCTATGGGTTTTGACAAATATATAATTACATGTATCCATCGTTATAGTATCCTACTGAGTAGCTTCACTGTTTTGTTTTTTTAAGATTTTATTTATTTATTTATTTGTCAGAGAGAGAGAGAGAGCACGAGCGCACAAGCAGGCAGAGCAGCAGGCAGAGGCCTAGAGAGAAGCAATTGGCGAGTCCCCAATGCGGGACTCGATCCCAGGATCCTGGGATCATGACCTGAGCCAAAGGCAGCAAGCTTAACTGACTGAGCCACTCAGGAGTCCCTCACTGTTTTTTAAAAAAATGTATTTTGCCTATGTACAGATTGAGAAGGTCCTTTCTAAAAAAGACGAATGGTTGAATTCTACTTTTCTGCTAAGATTTTAGGCAGGAGAATATTTTTCATGAAATTCTCATGAATATGGATGTTCTCTGACAAAAGGGTTCCACGACCATATAGGTTTGGGAAATACTGGGGAAGAATAATGAAGTTATCAGTAGGGAATTGACACCACTATTCTGGCTCTCACATACAAATATATGTTGTCCAAATCAGCTCAATTATCTAACTAAAACTAAATTTTACTTCCGAGAAATTGGTGGAAAAAAAACAATCATGAACATCCTAAGCATGAGTCGTCATATCTGTTTTGAAATGAGCATCCCCTTAGGAATTTCATCCACACATTTATTTATTTGTTCCTTTAATAAATATCTATTTTGTGCCTTGTCTGTGCACTTAGGGACACACATCCCCTTAACATGAGGAGGAATGTGGCAGAGGTGGCTAGTAACCATTGCTGTCTGTTCTTTAGTCATGTTGAGTGCATGGCAATGCAAGACAAAGACCATTTCCCATCTTCTTTTGCAGTGAGACGTGCCATGTGACTATGTTCTGGTCCATGGGATGTGACCTTGAGGTTCTGTGTGCGGGGCTGTCACTTGACTTTTATGCATTGGCCTAGGTCTACACAAGTCAATAGTTGGCAAAACAGAAGCCATGTGACAGAGCAACAAGACAGAGCCTGGGACTTTGAGGCTATGGAGGATGACAACGGCCTTGACATATGTATAATGAGACCATTATGTGAAAGAAAGAAACTTCCATCAGCTGAAGTCCCTGTTACCATGGCCTTCATCATGGCAGTCAAACCAGTTACCCAACCGACCCCGAAAGGATTTCTGGCATTGTCGATCAGACAGTTGCGATATTTAGGAGCCTTTTAAGTCCAATGGTATACAAGGACCATCTCAGTTTATATAAAAGGCTTGGTTATAGGATGGGAATATTTAATAATTTCTTCAACTTCTTATTTCCACATGTTGAAGGAAGAAAAGACCCAGGGAACTGAAGTATCTTTAGGTGATAGTGGAGAGAGGCACAGATTCTTCTTACTATTTTAGTTAACAAACCTGGAGAAATAAGGTCAACCTTTCGTACTGTAGTCGAATTTTTCCAGTTAGCTTAGGGAGTGCAAGCACTTAACATGGATCCAAAGGTTTTAAAATATCCCAAATCTATTTTCCCAATTCCTTCTATATATCTTTGTGAAACAAATTCTGGCCCTGTAAGCTTCCCTTCACTAACACACTACCTCTGTCCACAAGTGGGCTTAGGTAAACACGCAAGTATATATTTAGATGTGGGTTAGGCATGAAATAGCTTTTACTTCCTAAATAAGGAAAGAAAAACCTTGATTCATTACTAAATGGGACATTTTAGATCTGAGTAGACAAAAAGGACCATGTGAAAATGTGCTAAGCTTCCACATAGTTAACAAGATGTCACTTTGTGAGGGAATTTTCATAATTAATGAACCAGTTCAATTTGCTCTGCCATTTGACTTTGATTAATATGTCGTGAAGTATTCCCACTGGGACTGTATCCAGTTGGTTTGGGAAGCTCTTATGTCTATATCCTGTGCACAAGCATGGATCAAAGTGCTGGCATCTTAATACCTGCCTCGTTAGGTCAGGGAACAGTCATGTCAACTCCGTGACAATGCCCGAGGTCCTGCAGCAAAACACCACAATGCCCAGATGGACACACCCACAACCAACAAACACAAAATGTAAGCTAAAACCATTTGGAGAACGGATTGGACCATTTGCCTATTTTATGGGATCTTAGAAGGCAAATTTACGTAATTAAACTTTTATCCCTAATTCTGCCGTGGATTTGGCAGCCCAAGTGAAACGACCCTTACCATCGTCTTTACACCATCTGATTAAAATTTGCTTCGCTGCAAGTTTGGTTTATGGGAATAAATTATTTACATGACAAGCTGTAGCCATCGGTGTCCGTTCAGGGCATTTTTCTGTTTAGAAACCACTATTGGCATTTCAGAAAAGGAATTAAATACAGAGAATTTGTAGTACGTATGAGAGGGATGAAGGTGTAAAAATGGGGAGATGAGCAACTGCGGGAAGCCACCATCCTCTTAGGCTTGAAGAAACGAAGGGGAACCAGCTGGACTCTCCCCTTCGGCTGGCTGAGCCACAGAAGCTGTTGCTGTAAAACCGAGCTGTCTGAGCAGAAGCTCGGAAGGCACACATGCCAGCCTGCTGCTGGGGCTACCATTGCCAGAGGCACCCTAGAGGTGAAAAAAAAATAACACATTCTTCACTCCCACCGTTCAGTTTGCGACTGGTGCCTCCCACTGGTGGCACCCAACGGAAGGCTGGTTGGCAAAGAAATGTCGTTTCTGGGCTTTCTGCCTCAGGGTCAGAGAGCAAGATAAAGAAGGAGGGTGTGGAGTAGAGAAACAAGAGCCTCCAGTCAGTACCCGGTTTCCAAGGACATATCCTATATAGATTTTTAAAATCTTCTCATATTTTAGGGGCGCCTGGGTGGCTCAGTTGGTTAAGCGACTGCCTTCGGCTTGGGTCGTGATCCTGGAGTCCTGGGATCGAGTCCCACATTGGGCTCCCTGCTCGGCGGGGAGTCTGTTTCTCTCTCTGACCTCTCTCCTCTCATGCTCTCTCTCTCAAATAAATGAATAAAATCTTTAAAATAAAATCATTTCATATTTTAAAATCATGACAAGTGTACTCTTTAATCCCCATCCTCAATTTCCCCAATCCCACCCCCTCCCCCGACCTCCCCTCTGGTAACCATCAGTTTGTTCCCTAGAGTTAAGAGTCTGTTTCTTGGTTTGTCTCTCCTGCCTTTCTCCCCGCCCCCCCCGCCCCCGCCCTTGCTCATTTGTTTTGTTTCTTAAATTCCACATATGGGTGAAATCCTATGGTATTTGCCTTTCTCTGACTGACTTTTTTCACTTAGCATAATACCTGTGGGTCCATCCATGTCATTGCAAATGGCAAGATTTCATTTATTTTTATGGCTGAATAATATCCCATATATCACCTCTTCTTTATCTATTCGTCTAATTATGGACACTTGGGCTGTTTCCATAATCTGGCTATTGTAGATAATGTTGCTATAAACATAGGTGGGCATGTATTCCTTTGAATTAGTGTTTTTGTATTGCTTGGGTAAATACCCAGTTGTGTGATTCCTGGATCATAGAGTAGTTCAATTTTAAATTTTTTGAGGAAGTTTCATACTGTTTTCCATATCCCATATAGATTTAAGCAGCTGCACAGTAGTTGATTAAATTAATAAATGAGATAAAATTTTATTTTAGCCAAGTTATCTTTAAATCCATCTCTATGAAACCATATAAAATTATAATCTAGCATATACATACAATCCTGAAGTTGTATGGATGACAGCGGATATTCTATTTAAAATGCTCATGTTAATATTTATTCACACTAGTTTTCCAACTGTCTTTACTGGTAAGAAATAAGACTGAAACTATCATTTACATCTATGCCTTGACCATGCCAATCTTGTCTTTATACAATGACTAAAAAGGATAAAATTTAAACAGAAAAGGTAATGAAGAAATTAGTTGAAACTTGGTTTATACCTCATGTATCTCCTATTGCAGATAAAAACACTGGTCCCCCCCCCCCCAAAAAAAAAACCCCAAATAAAACAAAACACCAGGTGGCCCCCTTCCCTGGGCAGATATAACCTCAAAGGCAACTCCCACCCCACAATACCTTGGAGATGTGCAATGCTATTTGCCCTCCCGGTGGGCTTATAGCAGTCAAATCAGGTCAAGGACATTTGAGGGAACAAATACAAGCCTTTGCCCACTTTGTGGCCCAGTCACGTTAGATAGGAGAGCCTTTAATAAAAAGAAAAAAAAAAGCGCCTGTTGCTCTTGGTGGCACTGTACAAACGGGACTGGATAATTTTGTGTTACGAATTTGTTCCTATCTCTTCATGTGGGTCTGGGAAAAGTGTCTGGAGGGCATTTTCCTCCCTGGTTGGAGGTGACTTACCAGACTGGCAATTACTGTCATTACAAGCCCAATCACATAGCTGGGAGACTGGGGTGAAGCAGCATGGGACACGCGGGAGCAGTTGAGACCACACTGTGAGGCCAGGGAACTGCAGACAAGTAATCTGCTGGGGAAAAAGTCCCCTTTGATCTTCATACCAGACAGCAATTTCAGCAGAAGCGGAGTCGAGTTGGTATTTTTTTATTGCAGTGGGACGGGCACTACCGACTTGCCTGAGTGGGGGTTGCCGGGAGGAAGGAAAGTTGATCTTTAGCTCACCTGCATCTTAAGCAGTGCAACTTTTAAAAAGCTTCATGATTTTCGTAACTGGAAATGGCCTAAATACTTAGTAAAGGCAAGTAATTTGTTATTCGACGTTTTGAATCATGTGGCCAGTTTCAGCTCATGTAATATTGGACGCTTGCCTGGCAACTGAAGTCTGGCAATGGCTACTTTCTCTTGGTCCTTGTGGTGGACTGCAAAAATTCAATATTTTCACTAAACTCAGTACAGTGCTTGCCTTCATAGTTCCCTGGAATCATCTATTGTCAGCCTCCAGGGAGAGAACAGATCTGTCTGTGTGCTCTCAGAAATACTTCTGGGTTATTGTTATGCCAATTCAAAACACGAGAAAGGCTGTTTACATAGAAAGTGGTTCAAGGAAGAAAGTGGGTTTGGATGAAGGGCATCGGCTCGTGTCTTTTGTGCTGGTTATAGGACAAGCATCTCATCACAAGGCATTCTGACGTGGTCAGAATCTGTGGATGACTCATTTCCTTTGGAAAAGTTTAACAGAAGCTGCAAGAGGACCCGTCTGTGAATCTTCCTGGTTAAGCAGTAATTCAGTTCATCATGACTTACTTGTTTTGGAATCACGGTCTTCTCTTGAACTAAAGTTACGGTTTCTCTAACTGGACAGGATGTAGGGTGTTTACGATAACCTCGGTTACTTTGATCGTCAGCGTGCACCTTCAGGTTCTCACTAAGCAAATACTGAACGAATGAACCAAATGAGTTTTTGCTTATGGCTATTGATTTCCTAGTAGAACTCCTTTTTTTCTAGTGTCTACAGGAAATGTCTTCCTCGCTTGTGTGTGTGTCTGCCAGGCTTGCCAGTTCTAAGTCGGCCACGGGAGGGGTTGTGTTCACAGGAGCACACCATGTGACATGTCAGGCAGATCAAAGCAGGGATTTCAGGGCTGACTACAAGGGGAAATGGTTAGTAATTAATAAAAGGATGTGGAATTGGTCATGTTGACTGAAAGAGCCCAGAACCTTGGCGAAATGTTTCCAGAGGCTGCCAAGATAAAAAGAGTGGCTGGGCTGAGTTATGTACAGGCAAAGCTTGCAGGTGTGAATGCCACTGGGTGAGGGGAGCAGAGGAAGAAGTTTACTTTCACCCAGACCCGTGGGCTCACAGATTATAAGAGCCTCTTCAGCTTTGGCCGTAGTTTTAGTTTGTTTTTAAATGGAGCTTTTAGGGGCCATAGGGGACATACAAAAACGTGATAATGGTGTTTAATTCTGAGAGTCAAGCTGTGGCTTCTCATTGGCTGTATCTGGCTTTATGCTGCTTCATGTCAGTATGTTTTGTTTCCAGATCTAGGATCAAAGCAACCTTTCCCTTGCACTTTGTTCATCCCCCACCCCCGACCCTGCACTGTGCAGTCTAATGCATTGATGAAACCAGATAAATCCCCCAGGAATGCGTGAGTCTGCTGGCTTTCCACCATGGCTATCACCACTTTTTTGGTGGCTTGGTGGTGAGGAGTAGAAAGTGGGAAGGGGAAGTGACCCAGATAATGGACGTTGGGAAGGAGTGTATTAGAAGTGGGTCCCATCTCAGCAAAGGGCAGGTGAGTATTCCTCGTCAGGTGTCAGCTGACAAGGCTGAGAGCTACGAAAGCTCTGGATGCAGCGCTCTCTCTCTCACTCTGTGTGTGTGTGTTTTCGGAGCTGGCAAATCATGGAACCTCCAAAGAAAATTTCCACTGATTGTTTGAGAGACTTGTGGGCCTATAAATGGCCTCATTGAGTTTTTAAGCCATTTTCCCAAGAGAAAGATGATGTTTGATCCCTTTTGCAATCTTTGCAGATATCTCAGGACACGAAGTCCCTGCAAGGAGTAGATACTATTGACCCTCACCAAGTAGAAGTGCAGTTTTTTGTCTCTTGTTCTTTGCCTTCCTTCAGGCCTTTTCCAGCTTCTGTCAACCTGCTTCAAAAAGACCAATGCTGTGGACAACGTGACTAGTTGGGAAAGAGTTGGGGGCAACACGGCTTGGCTGGTTCATCTTCAGTGATTTCGAGTGGAGTTCCCAACCTTGGAGCAAATGTCAACTTTATGGGTAATCTTGTATGTTAAGAATGATTTGAAGTAAATATGACAGACCCTTAAATCATAAGCAATTATGGGCACAGGGGACAACAGTTTTTGTAAATTTCTCTTTACTCATCTGTAATTTCAAAACACAAAAATATCTGCTGAGGGACTGGAAGGCCAATGTAGAGAGTGGTAAGAAATGACACCCAAATGTATGCTAGGTGCTTCCGGGTCTTTGCGAAGAAATACCCACATGTCCTGTGCGGGATACAGGGGATCATTTATGATTTTTTTACAGAATGCTGAGTAGTAACACCCTAAAACTCAGTGGCTGAAAGCTATAATTAATTGTGTTTGCTCATGTATCTATGGGCATGGCTGGCTGGCTGGCATGGCCCTGCTCCAGTGTCTCTCATTCTCCTCTGGGTAAACTGAGGCATGTTCTTTCCAGTGTTGGTGGATGTGAAAAAGGAAAACGGAAATGCATGGGGCTGCTGAGGCTTAGCTTAGGAAGCAGTGCCCTTGCTTTCCACCCATATGCCACGGCCAAGGCAGGTCACGTGGCTGAGCCCAAAGTTAACAGGCAAGAAAATAGTCTGGTTATGACAAGTCTGGGCAAGGATGCAAATGCAGAGAGATGGGTTAAAATTTGGCCAGTTGTAACAGAGAGAGAGGGAGAGAGAGAGAATACATTCTACACATAAAATCATATCTCTATAAATATAATTTATAATATAATGATTCCATCTACACGTGAGTCTATATTGTATGTATACAAGTGATTCCAGTGACAATGCTCATATCTGGGTTTCCCAGAGTTCTTTTTTGTTCTATTCCTGTGATATGGTTGAGGTGTTTGTGTCTGTCCTATTGGAATAGGATCTCTCTTGGAAAAGAAACAACATCCTATATTTCCTCTGTGATTTTATTTTCAATTCCCCAACCACTGGCATGCTCCAGCCAGCTTCCTGGGTTGGGAGCCTCTGTGGTTTCCAGGAGCAGTCCTCCTAGGTTGATCTGGAAAAGCTGGGCTACGTTTCAGCCAGAGATGAGAGTCTTTCTCTGAAAGTCTTAGAAGTGGGGGTATTTTGTTTCCAGATAAGAAATAGTGCTATATCTGGGCCAGCCATCTCTATCCCCACCTGCTCCTTGAGGTCATCCCAGCAGGGATGTGGTTGTCTGCAGCTCTCTTTGCCTGGGCCCTCCCACTCCCCCCCACCCCCAACCTGGTAGCATGAAACAGGAGGCCACTGGATGCACCATGACAGCAACATGTGATGGCCAACATGGTCTGTCCTCCTCTGTATCAACTGGGCAACGTCCTGATAATGGGGGCAAACATTGCACTTCACAGTAGCTTGTTGGCTTTCAGTACATATGAAGGAATGAAGAGGCACTTTTCAAAGCACTAGGAGAACTCTCTGGAGGTGAGGAGGGCAAAGAACCAGTCCCCACAGGAGAATCGGAGGGTGCTGATGACAGGGAGGCATGCTGATGTGGCAGCAGGTGATTAGGAGCCATTTTAGATGGGGTGTTGGGGAGGGAGGGAGGGATAGCTTCTCTGAGGGGATGACATTTAGTTTTTAATTTTAATTATTTTATTAATTTTATCATTTATTTATTTGTTTATTTAGTAGAATAATTTTATTTTAATCCCAGCAGGTTAACTTACAGTGCTAAGTTAGTTTCAGGTGTCCAGTATAGTGATTCAACACTTCCACTCATCACCAGGTGCTCACCACGGCAGATCCTCACCACTGATTTCCCCCTCCCCCCTCCCATCTCCCCTCTGGAGACCATCAGTTTGTTCTCTATAGTTAAGAGTCAGTTTCTTGGCTTGTCTCTCTCTCAAGGAGATGCCATTTAAATTGAGTTCATGCAAAGACCTGGGGGAAGAGATTTCCAGGTAGTGAGACCAGCATGTGGAAACACCCCAAGGGAGTAACAATCAACCCTAAAATCTCCGACTTCCAAAGGCAACCTTCTCTGATACACCCATACCTTCTAGTCTTTCCAAAGGAAATATTCTTTCAAAATTCTTTCAGAGCCCATGAATGCACTAGGGCCTACTTCCAACGGGTCTGGTTATTTATTTATTTATTTATAAATAGATTTTACTTTTTAAAAAGATTTTATTTATTTATTCGACAGAGAGAGAGATATCGAGAGATGGAACACAGCAGGAGGAGTGGGAGAAGAAGAAGCAGGCCTCCTGCTGAGCAGAGAACCCCTTGCGGTGCTCGATCCCAAGACCCTGGGATCATGACCTGAGCTGAAGGCAGACACCCAATGACTGAGCCAGCCAGGTGCCCCTAGATTTTAATTTTTGGAGCAGTTTAGGTTCACAGCAAAATTGAGTAGAAGGTACAGAGAGTTCCCATACGTCCTCTGGCTTTCCCCCTTCCTCTTCAGGCACAGCCTCCCCCATTAAGGAATGTCCCCCATCAGAGTGGCACATTTGTTCCAGCTGGGAGGCTACATTGACACATTATCACCCAGAGTTTACCTTAGGACTCATACTTGGTTCTGTGCATTGTATGGGTTTGGACAAATGTAATGACATGTATCCACGATTATACTGGATATGGAGGTTTCACCGCCCTAACAATCCTCTGGTTGGTTATTTTCAAGTACAATGAAACCTCACAGATGTCATTTATGTATCAAAAGAAGAATAAAGGAAAGCGGCCAGGGCAGCTTTTTTCTCCCCTCTTTCTTTAAGATCGTAAAGGTCTTTGACGCGTGGAAGGCAGGCTTTTATTAACTAGGCATTTGTGTCATAAACATAATTCCCAGACAAGCAGGAAAGTCCCAGAATTCTGAGTCACTGATGTTTGAATAGATGTTTTGTAAGGCCAAGCATTTGCTTTTACAAATAAAGCATTGATGAACTAAACAGTTGCTTGAAATGAACTGGGCAAGTTTTATTATGTGCACTTGGCCTTCAGAGGACAGTGCTGTGATTTATAACAATGTTTCCCTCTTTAATCTGCATTCGCATTACAAGAAAATCTCTCTTTTTTTGGCCACCGGTCTTGGTCAATGCCCAGTGTGAAGGAGACCTGTATTTGCAAATTACAAAAATTTCATGTGGATAAACAACACAGTCACCTGATAGATGCTACATATCAGCTCCTGGTCTGTGGGATACGCAGCTGCAGTGGGGTCTTCTCTTGCTGTGGGAGGTATAAGAAAACGAGAAAGGATTCTGTTTGTGAAACACAGTTTTGTCAGGAGTATGGCCAGTACGATTTATTTCTTATTCCAGGCTGCTTCTAACACTGCTGGGATGTTTTAATGCATTTTGTGCACTTCAGTAATAGAAAGGTGTAGAAATAGAATTGGAGAGAGTTCAGAGAGGGACAGAGAATCAGGTATGTGAGGCTCCAGGCTATGATTTATACTTAGAAGAACTAATACCTTATGAGGACTTTGCCTTACCAACAGCAAATGATGGGAAACACTAGATATCTGCACATACTTGAAGGGAATATGAGTCCAAAAAAGAGAGCAATTTAGCTTGATATAAAGGGCTGGAGTTGGATTGGAAACTCGGTGGGTAGAAGTGGGGGGATGGGAGAGCCTCCATCTGGAACTAAGATCATAAATTTTCAAATTAGAATACCCACATTATGGGCTTAAGTACCTGCTTCCTCCATACCTGTTTCCTCCACTATGCAACACTGCTCCCCTCCCCCTGCCCCAAACTTCCTATTTTATTAACCATTCCAAACAGATTATTCTTTGACTCAAACTGTCCATTTGAGAAAAGAAGTCCTATCCAAGATCCCCTCATTATGGAGAGGAGGGGCTTCATCTGTGTCTCCAGGAGGCTGGGGAGGAAAAGAACCATGGGCTGAAGTTGTGGGCAAAGCTCCATCAGCAATGAGGAATCTGATTCCTTTTCTGTTGTTTGATGGGATCGAATAACTCTCCACTCTTTTTTTAAAGATTTTATTTATTTATTTGACAGAGAGAGGTCACAAGTAGATAGAGAGGCAGGCAGAGAGAGAGAGAGAGAGGGAAGCAGGCTCCCTGCTGAGCAGAGAGCCCGATGTGGGACTCGATCCCAGGACCCCAAGATCATGACCCTAGCCGAAGGCAGCAGCTTAACCCACTGAGTCACCCAGGCGCCCCAACTCTCCACTCTTTAATGTGTAGGTTCTGGAGTGGGTCTTAAAGCTCCTCTGCTCTCTCCCTTGACACAGGACCTCTCTGTAATAGCAATAGTGATTGACAGCCTCTAGCTTCTTGTTTGAGGTCTTCTGGTGATGGACAAGCCAATGTTCATGAGTCAGCTCATTCACTGATGTTTGCTCTCGGTCCAATATACATACCCAAGTGTGGCAGTCCAGTGTAATCACCTGGTGGATTTCGAATTTTACAAAACCTTTTCAGCCTGGGGCCCACCCTCAGTGACTATGATAGAATTGTTCTAGGGCAAGTGTTGGCATCACTATTATTTAAAACTCTTCATGGAATACCAACAGGCAACTGAGGTTGAGAGCACAAATTTTGTCCTCTGGAACTAAGTTCATTTCCCTTTGACATGACAGTCTTTGAGACATAGAAAGCTGATGACCTGCCCCTCAGTTGTTATCAGTTCCCTAAGGCTTTCTCGTCTCCAGCTGAAGTCCCTCATTTCCTTCAAAGTTACTTCTGTGATGTGGTTTTATTTCCTCACCATCCCGATCATAAGCTACATTGTCTGGATGCCACTTATAGTGTGTGTCTCTTCATGCTTTTGTTTCACTGTGAGCTCGCTGTCAACTAAATCCCCTCAATTTTCTCCGTAAAAGGCTTACAGCTTAGTGGGGGAGACAGACATACCAGCCTCATCCTGTAATTATAAAATTGATTTCTAAAGTCTAAATACAGGAATCCTCTTGACTCTTACTAAATTTCATTTTGTTGGGTTACCTATTTAATCCCGTCCTCCAAAATTACTGGTAAGTATCGCCCGTTTGGTAAGGCATCTGTATATTTTTACCCATGTTATTAATAGCACGGAACAGAAATTTATTGACCGTGAGCACTTTATTGACTGTAAACACTCATTGACTGGAAACATCACCAGAATGGATCAACAGAAGCAAAGTAGAGCCCTAGCTTCTATGGGATCACCAACTAAGGGTTCTTATGGAAAAGGAAGAATGCTCAGGGGTAGAAACAAGAGCTGAGAGCCACTGCGTAAGTAATGGGTCCCAGAAAGAACCATACAGCAACAATGCAGCTGGAGCACAGGGCTGCCCTGGACCTTTGCTGACTGTGTGCCTCCTGTCTCTCTTGTTTTGAATGGGAGTATCCCTTGTAGCTATTCTGTGCTTGAGGCACTACTGTGTGTGGAGAGAGTGTGTGTGTGTGTGTGTGTGTGTGTGTGTGTGTGTGTGTGTGGTGATCTCTACAGTCCACAGTATTCAGATGGTGATGAGCAGTACTCCATGAGTTGTGTATGAAGAGCCACACACAGGGAGATTCAGTTACCCTTGGACATGACTTAGAGAGATGTGGCTTTTGGCAGGTCTGGCAGGGGGAGTGTATTTTGCATGGGTGAGGGATGTGAATTACATGTGCCCAGAGGCAGATTGAATCTGGGCTCTGTAACTGACCAATAGAATATGGTGAAGGAACACTGTGCTGGTTTTCAGACTGAAACTTTAAGAAATTGGCAGCTTCGACTTCCTGCCTCTGGTGATGCTTATTCTTGGAATCCAAGCCACCATGTTGAGAGGAAGCCCAAGCTTCCCCTGGAGAGGCTCTCATGGGGAAGACCCAACAGGCAGAACATTTGGCAGTCATGGGAGAGAGTCACCTTGGCAGAGCTTCCCCAGGTTACCCCAGGTGGGGCAGAGATGAGCTGTCCCTGCTGAAACCTGCTCAGAACCAGATTCAATATGTCTCTTTATTTTGGTTAACAGTTGGCTTATGTGATTGGCTGCTCCCATGTTGGGAGCATAGATATTCACAATTGTTAGATCCTCTTGTTGGACAGAGCCTTTAATCATGATACAGTGTCCTTCTGTTTCTCTGACTACAGTCTCAGAGCCAGATTAATTTACACAGCACATGGCTGTTTTAAGCCAAGGAGTTTGGAGGGATTTTTTTTCCCAGCAGGTACGATCACCACCAGGCACTGTGCTTGTGACTTTTCCTATATGTTCTTATATAGTCCTCCCGACAATGCTGTGACGTAGGTGTTATTCTCTCCCCTGGTAGATGAGAAGACTGAGGTTCAGTGAGTTTGGTAATAGCCCAAGATCGCACAAGTAGTAATCGGCAATACTGGGGTTGAAACCAGGCAATGCATCATTCTTTTAACCTCTAAATCCCAGGTAAGATAGGACTAAGGGCAAGAGAGTCATGCAACCACTGGACAGATCTCTACAGAGCACTTTCTGTGGGGACAAAAGAAAGAAAACATAGTCTGCCAGAATGAATTCCAGATGGCTTAAGGAACTAAATATAAAAACACAGAACAACAAAAGTATTAAAAGAAAAAATGAAAGTTCTTCAAGTTGTTAATGCTTGTGCATAAGAAAGCTACTGGTTTCATATCTGATATAATTTTTAATAATATTTCTGTCAATTCTCTTGGGATCACAATTTGTCTACATATAGGGAAAATTTTGTTTATTGTTTGCCTACAATTTACACCTTGTATTTCTTATATATTTCTCTCTTTTAAAATAGGATCTATTGGAGGGGGAGATGGACCATGAGACACTGTGGACTCTGAGCAACAAACTGAGGGTTTTGGAGGTGAAGAGGGTGGGGGTTGGGTGAGCCTGGTGGTGGGTATTAAGGAGGGCACATATTGCATGGAGCACTGGGTGTGGTGCATAAACAATGAAACCTGGAACACTGAAAAAATAAAATTAAATTAAAAAAATAGGACCTACCGTGTAGAACAATGATGAATAATAGCTATGATGGTTGTCTTGTTTTTGACCATAATGGAAACTTTCTATTCTTTCATTATTCAATATATTTTCTGTGAGTTTTCCCCTTAGTTACATGATATTACATCCTTTCTTAGTGTAGTAAGAGGTTGGTTTGTTTTTTTTTTTTTTTGAAATTTGGAAATAGTATAGAATTTTATCAGGTAAATTTTTGGTGTGCATTGAAATGAATATAATGTTTTGTCCTTACATCTGTTGTAGTTGATAGCATCATCATAAATTTCCTAATGTTGAACCACTTTTGCATTTCTAGGTGAATTCTGCTTGTCTAAGATTAAGAAATAATAATATAATACTGAATTTGTTTTGCTAATATAATTTTTACTATTTTAACAACCATGTTCACATATTCATACGGCTTCACTTTATTTGTGTGTGCTAACCTTGTTTGGTTTTGGAATCACAGTGAAGCTGCCTGTGTTGAATGAGTCTGAAGTCTCTCTGTTTTTGTGTACTTTCAGATAGATACATAATTTAAGGATTATCTCTTGCTTCAGGGAATCAAAATCCCTATAAAAGTACTTGTTCATAGTTCCTTTGTTTTTTGAAAGAATTCCAGCCTTGACCACCTTTTCAATTTTTATTTTATTTTATATTTTAAAAAGATTTTATTTATTTATTTGACACACAGAGAGAGAGAGACAGCAAGAGAGTATACACAAGGGGGGTTAGAGGGAAAGAGAGAAGTAGGCTTCCTGCTGAGCAGGGAGCCCAAGATGGGGTTCCATCCCAGGCCCTGACCTGAGCTGAAGGCAGATGCTTAATGACTGAGCCACCCAGCCACCTCCCCTCTTCAATTTTTAAAAAGGTACTAATTTATTGACCTACTCACAGTTTTTACCCTTTCTACGATGAAATTTGATTAATTCATATTTTTATAGAAAATCACATACTTACGGAGATCATCACAATTTTTGAATAGTATTACTTCCTTTTATTTAATAAAATCTCTTTTCTAAAGTTGTATCACCTTTTTCATTGTTCGGTTAATGAATATTTGGGATATTAATTCCAAATTAGTCATTTAGAATTAATTAATTTATTTCTCATTCCTATCCCAAACACAATTAAAACCTTAGCATATATTCACTCCCTCTCTTCCTTCCCCTGTAAACATCTTCTCCCATACTGGGATTTTAGTTGCAGATTATTGTTAAACATTTAAAAATATATTTCTGAACTAAGTTTTATTGGTTCCTTCATTTATTGTTGATTCTTGGGTTCCACATCTTTCCCTTTTTAAAAAAGATTTTATATATTCATTTGAAAGAGAGAAAGAGAGAAGAAGTGCAGAGGGAGAACCCCAAACAGACTGTGCCCTGAGCATGGAGCCTGATGTAGGGCTGGCTCTCACAACCCCGAGACCATGATCTGTGCCAAAATCAAAGTCAGATGCACAGCAGACTGAGCCATCCGGGTGCCCCACATCATTCCCTTTTTGAATTAATTTCCTTTTATTCTAATCTACTAAGGCTCATGTGTGAATCTTCAAATATCTGTGAAATACCTTTATTTTGTTTTTCATTTTCAGTGCTAATTTGGATGGGAATCAGATTCTAGCTTCAAAATAATTCCCTCAGAACTTTGAAGGTATTACTCTATTGTCTTTTAGCCTCAAGTATTGTCAAGGACAAGTTCATTCATTTCAGGTAGGCTGTTTTATTCTCTTATGAGGCATTTAAGATTTTTCTCATCCTCAGACTTCTGAATTTTATAAAAATGTATCAAAGCGGGGGGCGCCTCGGTGGCTCAGTGGGTTAAAGCCTCTGCCTTTGGCTCAGGTCATGATCTCAGGGTCCTGGGATCGAGCCCCGCATCGGGCTCTCTGCTCAAGCGGGGAGCCTGCTTCCTCCTCTCTCTCTCTGCCTGCCTCTATGCCTACTTGTGATCTCTGTCTGTCAAATAAATAAATAAAAATCTTTTAAAAAATGTATCAAAGGGAAGGTAGGTCTTTTGGCAGGTGATGAATATTTTTAATTCATAAGTTTCTACAGCCCTGGGAAATTTTCTTTTTGCTTCTTGATTACTTGTTCTTCTCCACTTCTAGAATTTTCTCTGTTCTCTAGTTCTAGGATTTTCATTAGATGGATATTGGCATTTTGTACCTTTAAAATTTTTTTTATTTTCCATTTTTTTTTCCTTTAGATGACATATTCTTAAATGATCCCTTGGCTCAGTTTTCTATGTCAACATCAACAAGTTACTATTTAAATATGAACGTTCTCCAGTTCTATTTATCCAGTGAGTATCTTACTTTCTGAATCAAAATTTTAAATTTCTAAGATTTCTCAGATTTTCTCATGTAATTATTAAATTATGGATATGGTAGTCATTCTTAACATTTTCAAAACGTGAAATTTATGTTAATCCTCTTCTATTTGCTCCATGAATTCTGTATCTTTGTTATTATTTCTTCTTTTTTGGTGATCTCGTGCTGCTCTTTCCTTAAATCTTTGATTCTTTGTTGTCTACTCATCTCTCTTTTGTTTGCTCCTCTCTGGATGCCAGGTCTGATCACAGGTGCTTATCTCTGGTGACTGGGAGCTGGGCAGGATGAGCTGCTGGAAAGGTGTTCTGGCTTTTCTCAGTTTGTGTCCCAGATCCACGTTCTGTACTAATTCAACTTTGTTCTGGGCCCCATGAAGCTGATCTCTGTGTCACTGGGCTCCTTTGCCCACTGCCTTTCAGTTGGTTCAGCTAAAGGGAAACTCCAGCTGAGTCTCAAGGGCAGGAGGAAAGACTGGGTATTGTTCCTCCCTCCCCACTGCCCTCCCCTCTGTCTCCTGGTTTTGGGAGTAGGGATTTGTTGTTGTTGTTGCTGTTGTTTGTTTGTTTTAATCTATAATCAGAACTCTTTGTGGCACACTCTACCGTTACGGCTGCCACTCTTTCTGCTTTTCAGTGACTGCCCCATCCTTTCCCCCTTCAGGACTGGGGGAGGTCATGGTTTTCCTCTGTTGCTAACCTCTGAGAAGGTTAACCTCTGCATGGTTCCCTCAGCCTTCTCTGACTCTTGATATAGTCCATATATCTCTTGTGAATATCTCTTTGGTCAACCCTTTGAGTGTGAGTCCATTTCCTGTCAATGCCTTGATAGAGAAGATGGAGATGCTGAGGTGTTTTCTCTTTGTGGCTGCTCCATATTCCCTGAGGGCTTTTTTGGCTATGGTATTAATTGGGGAACCCATGCCAGCTGTAAGAAATAACCCCAAACTCTTAGTAGCTCAATAAAAATTTGTTTTCCTTTTGATCTTGGGATTCTGGCTCTTACCATCTTGGAACGTTGTCATCTTCCAGAGCTCCTCATAGATTTTCACTGTGTTCTTTACTTTTAGGGGGGAAAAATGGGGATGGTTGCATGCAACATTTCATGGCCAGGTCGGAAGGGTCCACTTTATTGCCATCCATGGGCTAGAAACTAGTTACGTAATTTCAACCCAAGTTTAACTGAAGCTGGCAATATAGTCTTCCTGTGTGTCTAGGAAGAGGGGGATGGGCTTAGTGAGCATCAAGCTACTGGCTGCCATAGCTTCAGGTGAGTGATGCCTCTGAAGTAAAAATGTCTAAATCCATCACTTTTACCTGTGCTGTGTGCTGCTATTGGTTACCACTCAGTTCAAGGTGAGGTGTGGGGTGTGGAGTGGAGGAGAGGAGCCAGAGACGGTGTCTGCTCCAAAGGCAATGGCCCAGTTAATCCCCTGTTATTTTTGCCCATTCACTCTTGCTTCTTGGGTCCATTGTGTTGGAACTTGGAGCATGGTGTAACCATTCCTCTCTGTAGTGGTTTTCTCCTGCACAAGTGTTTGCTTGTGGTTTTTTTTCCCAGCAAGTTGATCTTGTCTGATTTTTATATTTCTGCTTTTTGTTTCAAAATTTCTGGTTAGTATTGGGTACTGTTTCTTGTTCTGCCCAGCTGTAATAACTCCAGTATTTTAGAAACCATCTCTTCTGTCATTTATAAGGGTGTGGAGAGGGAGGGAAATTAGATGAATGTACTATGTTTGCCACTTGGTCTAATGTCTTCATCTTTTTGTGAAAAAATGTATAGTGTGGAATGATTGATTTGGTAGCAGTTTCACTGTGCAGTATGAAGAATTTTTAAAAGAAAAATGAAATCATGAGCTACTTTGATAGACATATATTGATACCAAAAGGGTGATTGATAGTTCTGTGTTCTCATAATATCTGGAATACTATTTCTAGCTCTGGATATTGCAATTTATAACAGATAAAGGCTACCTGGAATTTATCAAGCGGAGGACATCTATGATGGTGATTGTTCTAGAAAACATATCATAGAGTAATTGTGGAGGAATCCAAGGATATTCTGCATGGAGAATAAAATATAACGTGGGATGGGGGTGTATGTGCGTCAAAATATGGAGAATTTGTCATATGTCTTTGTTAACTCGCTCTAGATTTTTAGTGTGTTTGCTGTTAAGTATTATGGTGTATTCTATTAATCTTCTTCCCTTTAAAAACATTCAGGCAGGGGGGTTGGGAGAGGGTGGTGGGGTTATGGACACTGGGGAGGGTATGTACTATGATGAGTGCTGTGATGTGTGTAAATCTGGCGATTCACAGACTTGTACCCCTGGGGCTAATAATACATTATATGTTTATTAAAAAATAAAAAAAAATTTAAAAAATATTAAGGCATTGTTTGCCAGATTCCAAAATACTTCTTTATTTCCTCTATGGTGACCAGCAGTAACTGATTATCTTCCATGTTTGGATGATTTTTTTTTTTAAAGATTTTATTTATTTATTTGACAAACAGAGACCACAAGTAGGCAGAGAGGCAGGCAGAGAGAGAGGAGGAAGCAGGCTCCCCACGGAGCAGAGAGCCCGATGCGGGGCTCGATCCCAGGACACTGGGATCATGACCTGAGCTGAAGGCAGAGGCTTTAACCCACTGAGACACCCAGGGCCCCCATGTTTGGATGATTTTGTAGTAGTTTCTTCGTGGAAGTTTTGGACGTTGCCATCATCAAAGTGGTGATAATCTACCCTTTCGAAGATATCCTTCATCTAAATATGCACCGCCAGGGCAAAGAGTATGTAGAGTTTTGCTCAGAACAGGTTACGAAATGGAAGGAGTAAATGCATCCTAGCACAAAAGAAGAAAATGATCTTGCATTGCCCCACTGTGTCTTTCTCTTAATGATAATGGTTGGATGAAGGAACGCACAAATAAATTCCTTATTATACATGATACTGTGCGATGGGGAATAGTAAATTGCTTTTATTAGTACATGAATCGATCTGTCCATCCACTTATTTATTCGTTTAAGAAATTTGTTGTGTTCCTTTTATGACCTAGGGATTATTTCTGACATTAGGAATATAGCAGTGAACAAAATTTGCTGCCATCATAAAGCCTTACATTCAGTTGGGGAAATATAATAAATGAATCTATAAATATAGTGATATACAGTGAAGAAAAATAAAGTGAGGTCCCTCAGTCCAGGGTAAAAAAACCAGTTAGAACATCTGATTGGTCACTAGAGGTCATGTGCCAGCCTTTGTCACCGGATATAGGAGCAAGTAGGGTAGAGGCATTTTTAGCTTCTATTGTGATAGGGTATTATAATGGGCACTATATGTGGGTAGAAAGCTCCAAACATGGAAAAAGTTTTAAGACACTGATAGCCAAAACCATGGCAAGACTGTCTAATACAGTCTCCAAAGTTTTATATAATCTTTCATGTAATTTGGTGCCAGTCCAACTTAGTTGTGGGGCCCAGGCTTACAGACCAGTTTGCAAAATGTTCCCCTCCCCCATCAACCTCTATTTAGTTAACATTCTGAGAAGAAACCCTTTTTAACAATTTTGTTTTTAAGAATGTTCTAAGGTTTAGAATGAAAATTTTTTGTTGGGGTGTGTTCTAGGATCAAAGCTCCTTTTCTCACCACACATGCAACTTACGAGGTATCTGAAAAATGTACAACATGCATAATTTGGAGAATACGTCTAGCCATCTAGCCTGGATGAGGTGTCAGATGCTGGGGGCATATTGGAAAGACATCTGGAAGATAAAGGTACTGTCTGTGAGCTCTTAGGTAATCTCATTATGGCTGAAGGCCCAGTGTTGGTGATGCCAATACATGGGCAAGGCAGTGATTCAGTAAATGAGCAAGGAGACCATTTCTATTCTTATTGTGAAGTATTGTCTTTTGTGATATAAGAATGGACTTCTTTGCTTTTAGGTAGCATTATACTAAAACATTGAATGAGCCAGTGTATTTGCTCTGAAAGGTGAAACAAGAAAATCCCAGAACATGCCCTGAAATAGGGTCAAGATATTTTAGGACAAAAAGAAAAAAAAAATGCTTAAACATATAAGTAGAACTGCTATGAATGAATATGTTAATTATTGGGAGGCACAGAACTGAGTGTTAAGAGTTTAAAAGCAGAGGCAGAATGCTCCTCAAGGTGATGATGAATGATGCAATTTGCAGCTCATGGACCACTTCAGTTTCTAGTCAAAAATGCTGATCTGAAAGAACCAAGATGCCCTTCAGCAGATGAATGGATAAGGAAGATGTGGTCCATATACACGATGGAGTATTATGCCTCCATCAGAAAGGATGAATACCCAACTTTTGTAGCAACATGGATGGGACTGGAAGAGATTATGCTGAGTGAAATAAGTCAAGCAGAGAGAGTCAAGTATCTTATGGTTTCACTTATTTGTGGAGCATAACAAAGAACACGGAGGATATGGGGAGATGGAGAGGAGAAGGGAGTTGAGGGAAATTGGAAGGGGAGATGAACCATGAGAGACTACAGACTCTGAAAAGCAACCTGAGGGTCTAGAAGGGGTGGGGGGGTGGGAGGCTGGGGGAGCCAGGTGGTGGGTATTATGGAGGGCACGTATTGCATGGAGCACTGGGTGTGGTGCAAAAACAATGAATTCTGTTACACTGAAAAGAAATAAATAAAAGAAATGCTGATCGGAGTTGAAGAATACTACTAGGATTCTCACGATCTTGTATACGTATGTATGTGTTTATATTGAGGTGTAATTGACGTACAGTGTTTTAGTTTCAGGTGTGCTGCATAATAATTCAAAGTATATGTATATGGTGAAATGAACACAAAAAATCCAGCTAACAACCATCGCTACACATATTTACAAATTCTCATGACTTTAAGTGGCACCAATATATTTACTAAAGAAGAGTTGACTGTTAACAGTAATGCCAGCCTTCAAGGGTTGATGACATAGCACAAATATCCTTAGATTTCCTTTACAGACCTTTTTAAAAAATAAGCTGTAATTATCATACAGTGTTATATTAGGTTCAGGTATACAACATAATGACTGAACAATTCTATACTCAGTGCTCATGAGGATAAATATACTTTTAATTCCCTTTATCTATTTCACCTATACATCTTCCCACTTCCCTGTCTGGCAACCACCAGTTTCTTCTCTGTATTTAAGGGTTTATTTTTGTTTGTTTGTTCTTTTCTTTGTTTGTTCTTTTGTTTGTTTCTTACATTCCATGTATGAGTGAAATCATATGGTGTTTGTCTTTCTCTGACTCATTTTAGTTAACATTGCATCCCCTAGGTCTGTCCATGTTGTTGTAAATGGCAATATTTCATTCTTTTTTATGGGCTGAGTATTATTTCAGTGTGTGTGTGTGTTCATATATATATACCACATCTTTATTCATTCATCTGTGGATGGACACTTGGGTTGCTTCTATATCTTGGCTATTGTAAATAGTGGTGCAGTAAACGTAGGGGTGTGTGTATCTATTTGAATTAGTTTTTTAATTTTCTTTGAGTAAATATCCAGTACTGGAATTACTGGATTGCATGGTAGCTCTATTTTTAATTTTCTGAGGAGTCTCCATACTGTTTTTCACAGTGGCTCCCCAAACTTGCATTCCCACCAACAGTGCACTAGAGTTCTTTTTTCTCCACATCCCTGTCAACACTTGGGATTTCTTGTGTTTTTGGTTTTAGCTTTACAGACCTTTTTGGATGTGTCATCTGTAGATTCATCTGAACTCACTTTTGAACCAGTTTTTAACATTTGGGCAATGAACTTCATTAGACCCTGTCTACTTCTTTTGCTGCCCCTCCCTCTGCCTTATTTCTGCTACAGCTTCCAAGTGTTGAGAACATACCACATACCGAGCTGTGTTTGGCAGAATAGTGCCCCCCAGCGTTGTCCACATTCTATCCCCAGAACCTGTGGACATGCTGTTGTGCATGGAAAAATGGACTTTGTAAATTTGATTAAAGATTTTGTAGTGGGGAGATTTTCCTGGAGTAGCCACATGGGCTCGACATGAATACTTTTAAAAAAATGGGAAAAGTAGAGTGGAGGGAGACTGGAAGATGCTACACTACTGGCTTTGGAGGTGGAGGAAGGGGCCACAAGCCAAAGGATGCAGGTGGCCTCTAGAAGCTGGGAAAGACAAGGAAATAGATTCTCCCCAGAGCCTCCAAAACGAATGCAGCCCTGCTGACACCTTGATTTTAGCCAGGCAAGACCCATTTTGGAATTTAATTTTCAGAATCATGAGATAATATATGTGTCTCGTTTAAGCCACTAAGTTTGTAGTAATTTGTTACTTTAGCTATAGAAAACTAACACACAGACATTGCATGAGTTTTTTATACACATTATCTAAAGTTAATCCTCTCTGTGATCTTTTGAGGTTGGTATTATTATCCTCATTCTATAGAAGAAGAGAGACTTGGAGAGATCCAAGTAGGGAATGTTGCCATATATCAGGATTTGATACTAATGTCCTTGTCCCTTCTGTTGATTGCCTCCATGAGAATCCCTTCTCCCTGATTCAGGAGCATCCTGGGACTTATGATGAGGTAGCCCTGGGCTCAAGTCGAAACTCCAACATGTAAAGCCTGTCTGACACTCTGTGCCCAATCTTTGTAGATCTGGTAGCATCCAAACTTATATATCTCCTCTTGGCTTTCCAGACTGGAAGTTTATGGTCTCCTTCATTTCTCTCATGGGCACCTCTACATCCTCTGGGGGCACTTTCCTTCTATTTTGAACATTTCCATAACATTCTATAATCCATTATGTATTTCTCAGAGGATGAGAGCTATGTTAAACTCTTTTCAAATTATTCCTTGAGCTATGTTAAATAGTTTTCAAACTATTTCTTGCATCCAGTTAGCATTAGTTTATAAGTAAATTGAGAAGGAAAGAAAAGGAACAGAGCTACTCAGAGCACTACCTTACGTCTAGTGCTTTCCCTATATGATCTCATTTTATCTTTATAGAAATCATCGGTTGTGGGTACCATAAGCCAATTTTTAAATTCTTTATTTAAATTCAATTTAGCTAACATACACTGTATTGTTAGATTCATCGTTATACTGATGAATCCAGTGATTCATCAGTTGCATACAACATTCAGTGCTCATTTTCAGTGCCCTCCTTAATGCCCATCACCCAATTATCCCTCCCCCCACCTCCCCTCCAACAATCCTGTTTTCTAGAGTTCAGAACTCTTATGGATGCCTCCCTCTCTATTTTTATTTTACTGTTTTCCCTTCCCTTCCCCTATGTTCATCTGTTATGCTTCTTAAATTCCACATATGAGGGAAATCAGATGGTATTTGTCTTTCTCTGACTAACTTAATATGCTTAGCATAATACCCTCTAGTATCGGGGCACCTGGGTGGCTCCGTTGGTTAAGTGTCTGCCTTTGGCTTGGGTCGTGGTCCCAGAGTCCTGGGATCTGGTCCCACATCAGGTTCCCTGATTGGTGAGGAGCTTGCTTCTCCCTCTTCCACTCCCCCTGCTTGTGTGCGCGTTCTCTCTCTGTCAAATAAATAAATAAAATCTTTAAAAAAATCATCTAGTACTGTTCATATCATTGCAAATGACAAGATTTCATTCTTTTTTATGGCTGAGTAATATTCCTGTGTGTGTGTTTGTGTGTGTGTGTGTGTGTGTGTGTATCACACCTTATTTATCCATTCACATTTGTGTGTGTGTGTTATTTATCCATTCATCTGTTGATGAACATCTGGACTCTTTCCATATTTTGGCTATTGTGGATGTTGCTGCTATAAACATTGGGGTGCATGTGTTTCTTCAAATCACTATGTTTATATCCTTTGAATAAATACCTAATAGTGCAATTGCTGGGTCATAGGGTAGCTCTATTTTCAACTTTTTGAGGAACCTCCATACTGTAAGCCCATTTTTATAGACATGAAGCTTGAGGGTTAGAGGGTCAGACAGGTTTTACATGTTGGAGTTTAGACTTGAGCCCAGGGGTACCTCATCATAAGTCCCAGGATGCTTCTGAATCAGGAAGAAGGGATTCTCATGGAGACAATCAATAGAAGGGACCAGAGAAGATGGATGGGAGAAAGGAGGAGATCCTGGGCACTGTGCTGATGTAAGCTGGTGCTGTGAAGCTTGTGTGGGGGTTGGTGGAGTAGCTATGCATTGGGGAAACTAGAACATCTGTGGCTTGCATGGGTCCTTTACATGTTCACTGTCATCTGCATCCCTGGGCATTTTTGCAGGGGAGATTCCATGAGGTGATACAGGATGGAGAAGGAATTGGAGAGTGATTCCTGGTCTCTATCAGTGTGTGAGTTATAACCCACAAAAATATACTATTTTATTTCTGTACATGCTTTGTCCATGTTGAGACATCTTATACATGGTATTGAGCAGAAGAAAAGGATTTAAAAAAATGTACAGGTAACTTAATCCCAGAAACTTCATGTTTCAATTGTTTTACTGGAATTTTAAAATGACCCAAGTCAATGTTTTATTGCATTTTAAAATGAAGTACAGTCTGGAGCCAATTTTTTTTTTTAAGTTATCTGGTCCAAGGTCCTGTTTCTTTGGGAGCAACTTGATTCAGAGAGGTAAGAGTCTTGTCACTTGGACTCCACATCCAATCTTGTCCTCGTTATCCCTGCCACATTCCTGATACATGGGCCATATTTTTTTGGGTCAAGATGTCCTCCTCATTTCTTTACCAGGATCTTTTATTAAGGTCAGTCCGATTGCCCCAGGAGACATTTATGATTTAATCTCTTGAAAGAAACAGGAAACTGCCAAGTGCTAGCTCTTCTGAAGGGCCTCTCTGGGTTGCTGCTCAGCATTTCCCAGTTTCCTGGTCTCAGCAATTTAGGCGGCACAATGCTTTATTCTTTTGGTTATGATATCCATCCAAAGGTACAGATCTTTCATCTGAGGCTAACAAAAGTGGATCTAAAATATTCTTTTTTTTAAAAGATTCTATTTATTTGTCAGAGAAAGAGAGAGAGAAACTGAGCACAGCAGGGGGAGTAGCAGGCAGAGGGAGAAGCAGGCTCCCCACTGAGCAAGGAGCTCACTGCAGGATTTAATCCCAGGACCTTGAGTTCATGACCTGAGCCAAAGGCAGACTTTTAACCAACTGATCCATCCAGGCATCCCAGATCTAAAATATTTTTGCCTTAAAGAAAAACAAAGCATACAATTTTTAAGGCAGCCAACATAAAGTCAGAAAGTTTTAAAGAATTTGTGGTTGGCACTTGAGGGTTTGGGGTCTTTTAAAAATGCTTAATATAGGAATTGATGATGTGGGAGATTTTGTTTGGCTAAGAAGAGATGCATCTTTTCAGTCTTCCCCACTGAAAGAGTCCCTGAGCCAGTATCCTGAACTTGGAGAGGGAATGAATGGGTTGCAGAGTACTGCATGAAGCTGTTGGACTCATTTCTTGGCCCTCAATTAGAAATATATGCAGACTATCTTAGAATAAGTGAATTGGCACTATGAAAAACACCTTCTAAAGAAAGAACATTCATAACTGCTTACGGGAACTCCTATGGGCGTCTGTCAGTCCTTGAAGTCAGATTCTTCTTTGGACCTCATAGCAGATCAGTCTTGAATCCTGATTTGGTGTGTTTTGGGGTGCATGTAATTTGATGGGTAAGACTTCTGCAACAGATCTGGGTCTATGATTGGTTAGACCTGGGGAAAGCAAGTCCAAGCATTCCTTGGGAATTTTATCCCTTCCCACTTCTTCCTGGTTTCCTCTCCATTGTATACTCTTCAAGACTGTTCCTAAGCTCTCCCTTACCCTGCATGCTTCCTTTTCTTCTTATGTTTCTAAGATGAGCTGCACTTTATGTTAACACACCCTGTCTCTGGCCTCTGCTGATTCCCTGCCTCTGTGGTCTTCATCTGCTGGGATCCTTTGACCCAAAGAGGGATGCTCAGCCAAGCTTCCTGGTCTTTCTGTGCCCCTAGGGAAGGGAGCTCAGGGTTTCTGCTCAGCACTCTGGGTGCAAAAAGTCACTCTCTGTGCTCTTAGGTCTACTTTGTACCCAGGACTGCCACTGGCTGCCATGCTCTCTTGGGAACCTGGTCCCTCTTGTGGGAGCCTGCCCAGTACTCAGTCTCCCGCTTGTGTTTGGATCAGCCTTTCCTTCTGTTTGCCCTTGTCAGTCCTCCTCAGGGGCTGGAGTCTTGCCTCTGAACCATGGTCGATTGGTGGGAACCCAATTCTCTGCCCTTCTCTGATGCTGCTTGACTGTCTTTCTACCTCTTTCCTAGAAAAGTTCCTGCTTCTGCTTCCTTCCTGCTCCTGGTTCAGTTTACCTGTTGGAAACTTCATGGCTCACCATGTTGACAGATGTGCTCCCTTCTCTTGCCCCATCGCATGCTGTCTGCCTCCCTGGATGACATTTGGTTGGTTGTTGCCAACCTCTGTGGACATTGGGCCTTTCTTGCTGAACTGGATTCTGAGCTGGGTCTGTGCCCAGCTCTCATCTATCCTACCACACCCCTGTGAGTCCTTCAAGTTCCAGGTTGGGCCCCTTTACAATTCTTCCATCCTACTGCTGTAAACCACCCAACACCCATATATTTCCTATCCCCTAATCTCACCCTTATTTGTATTTAAATTTTTCTACCATATAATTTCTCCTTCCCAGTTTTGCAAATCTGCCTCTTCCAGTGTGGTCTCTCTTTATTGGTGTATGCTTAGAGGCGCTGTGAGGCGTGATTATTGGAGACTGTCTCTACCTGGTCATTGCTCCTTTTCCCACCACTCTGTTACAAACATACCCCTCTCTCCATGCCCGTGGCTACCTACTGACAAACCATTGGGTGAATCCAGTCCTCCTTACCTCTTATTTAATCTCCTGCCAACTTTTGCACAGTTTACCACCCATTCTTTCTTAAATCACCCTGCTGCCTCATGTTTGCTGGGAATTTGTGCTCCTCGTCTTCCCCTTGGCACCCATGGTTAACCATCTTTGCTGATTTTTCCTGAGCATCCCTTCCCCTCCTTCCATCCCTGGGCTTCACTCTGTCTTCTAGGATGTCCCTTTACTCCTTTGGTGAAGTCACATGCAGTTCTATGGTCCCTGCCTCAGGGGTACTTGGTTTTGTATTATTGTTAGAACTGGGGTAGAGGGGATGTGAGTGGCTCCTGGTACCTAGAGTTCTTCTTTCTAACTATTACATTCCCCGTGTTATTCATCCATTTCCCCAGACAGGAAACCCTGGATTCTCTCTCACTGGATTCCTTCAGCTCCTTTATTTTAAAAATTTTATTATTATTATTTTATTCTTTATTTAAATTCAATTTAGTTAACATATACTGTATTATTAGTTTCAGGGGTAGAATTTAATGATTTATCAGTTGCATATGACATGCAGTGCTCATTCTATCCCCAGTTTACCCCATCCTCTCCTCTCCTCTAGCAACCCTCTCAGTTTGTTTCCTAGAGTTCAACACCTTTCATTATTATTATAATTTTTTAAAGATTGTATTTATTTATTTGACAGAGAGAGAGACCACAAGTAGGCAGAGAGGAAGGCAGAGAGAGAGAGAGAGACAGGAAGGGAAGCAGGCTCCCTGCTGAGCAGAGAGCCCGATATGGGGCTTGATCCTTGGACCCTGAGATCATGACCTGAGCCGAAGGCAGAGGCTTAAACCACTGAGCTACCCAGGCACCTCTCATGATTATTTTTTAAAGTAGCTTCCACGCCAAGCATGGAGCCTAACCTGGGGCTTGCACTCATCACCCTCAGATCAAGACCAGAGCTGAGATCAAGGGTCCAATGCTTAACCCACTGAGCCACCCAGGCATTTCCTTTTTGCTTCTTTAAATGAGAGCATCCTACCAATACATCCCTGAGTCCTGTCATCTTCATTCCTTCCTTGTAGGAAAACAGGAAGCCTACACATCAGAGTTGTTCCTCTGCAGCAGGAACTTCAGCTCACTGGGTCAGTTGTTGGTGGGCCAGTTCTCCTGAAGCAACTGGTGGAACACACATGTGTGCACATGCACACACATAAATCAAATGGAGAGAGAGATGGGTTCCTGGTTCTTTTGAAGTTTTCTCTATACATTCTGTTGTCTGTTTTGGTGCATATCGCCGGGTTTCAAGCTGTAGTTTACTGCGGGGAGCTCTCACCTAAGTTGCCTGACACATTAACCCACCCAGATGTGCCAGAGCTAGTGCTGGTGAGGCTGGAAGGCATGGCAGTTGGAAAACGGTCTTCAGGACATACTCTACTTCAAAAAGAAATGTTCTAGCTGTAATCTCTCAAACTAACAATAAAAAATGTAGTACTTTTGGAATTATTTTTTTATTGATTAGTTCGCTATTTACAATGAAAACAACTCTGAAAGTGGTCTCTTTTTAATCAATCACATGAACTGTTCTACCTGAATTGTTAGAACAAGGCACAGAAGTGAAAAATAAGAATGAAAATATGTTCACTGTGTTTGGCATCTCATTTGATCCACATGACACATCCGTGAAGTGATTAGTACTTCCTATTTCCACCTTTTGCAGATAAAGAGGTTGAGAAATGGAAAGAGTTGATTACAAATTAGCAGCACAATGGTACTAGAACACAGACATTCTCTTTCCCAGGTCAGGATTCTTTCTACTATGCGGTTGTACTTCTTATGTTACTGAGCTATGCTAAAGACCCCTTCCTGTCAAATAATACTGTTGGAAACCTTGTGGAAAAAATAGAAATATAAAAAAGTGAAAAAAGGAAAATATATCAATTTAGTCCTATCACTAAAACACAATCATTGTGTGTAATTATATATAATTATGTATAATTATATTTGTCCAAACAATGTTTTCTACAATAACTGTTTTTTTTCAAAGTTTAAAAAAATACCATCAAAACAGTTTTTGCTTTTCTGCTTTGTCACAGTGATCTCATGTTATTTAATCTTACCAGTATAATTTCTGAGATTGCATAGTATTTGAGTGGATGTTTGGGTATTTTGGGGGGACAAAATTTAAGATGAAATGCCAAATGATTATAAATCTTTGATGGCATTATTTATTCAGCAAATATTTGATAACCTCCTGAATGTGGGTGCAGAGGGAGAATTTATGGAGTGAGTAAGTGGCCAAGTCATAGGGGATGGGGCACAATGTCCTCCTGAGTGACTTCAGGCAGTGAATTGGAGGTTTGAGGAATCTTGGTCATTTAACAAAAATATATATATATTTTTTTAAAGATTTTATTTATTTATTTGACAAACAGAGATTACAAGTAGGCAAGAGAGGCAGGCAGGGGGAGAGAGGAGGAAGCAGGCTCTCCGCAGAGCAGAGAGCCCGATGCGGGGCTCCATCCCAGGACCCTGGGATCATGACCTGAGCTGAACGCAGAGGCTTTAACCCACTGAGCCACCCAGGCTCCCCAAACTTAGCATTTTTTTCCCATTTTATTTATTTTTTTCAGTGTAACAGTATTCATTGTTTTTGCACAACACCCAGTGCTACATGCAAAACGTGCCCTCCCTATTACCCACCACCTGTTCCCCCAACCTCCCACCCCTGACCCTTCAAAACACTCAGGTTGTTTTTCAGAGTCCATACTCTCTTATGGTTCGCCTCCCCTCCCCAATGTCCATAGCCCCCTCCCCCTCTCCCAATCCCACCTCCCCCCAGCAACCCCCAGTTTGTTTTGTGAGATTAAGAGTCACTTATGGGGGCGCCTGGGTGGCTCAGTGGTTTAAGCTGCTGCCTTCGGCTCAGGTCATGATCTCAGGGTCCTGGGATCGAGTCCCACATCGGGCTCTCTGCTCAGCGGTGAGCCTGCTTCCCTCTCACTCTCTCTGTCTGCCTCTCTGCCTACTTATGATCTCTCTCTGTCAAATAAATAAATAAAATCTTTGAAAAAAAAAAAAGAGTCACTTATGGTTTGTCTCCCTCCCAATCCCATCTTGTTTCATTTATTCTTCTCCTATCCCCCTAACCCCCCATGTTGCATCTCCATGTCCTCATATCAGGGAGATCATATGATAGTTGTCTTTCTCCGATTGACTTATTTCACTAAGCATGATACGCTCTAGTTCCATCCACGTCGTCGCAAATGGCAAGATTTCATTTCTTTTGATGGCTGCATAGTATTCCATTGTGTATATATACCACATCTTCTTTATCCATTCATCTGTTGATGGACATCTAGGTTCTTTCCATAGTTTGGCTATTGTAGACATTGCTGCTATAAACATTCGGGTACACGTGCCCCTTCGGATCACTATGTTTAACAAAAATATTTTGAACAGAATTAAATAAATTCATGAACGATTAACCCATGAACTGACAATTTGAGAGGCATAAAGCTGAGTAGTTTCCTTCAGGTAGAGTCAGAGGTCCTCTATAGGTAGATTATGGGCTAAGGCAGGAAAGAGTCCAAAACACCTTCGAAGACATGATGAGGGCCATATCTTTAGTGGGCCCCTAACTTAGCCATTTAGCATATGGAACCTAGGGTAGCACCTAGGAACATCCTAATAAATATTTGGAATAAATGAATAAGTGAAGTTCTTCTCAACGATTAATGTAACCTAATCAATATTATTTATTTCATATGTTGACTTGACTGCCAGATGATTGAATTGAATGTGTTTCAAGAGCTTCCCGTATACTTCTTGTTTCCCTTAAGGTGGTTTCCACTCCATTCATAACCTTTCACTCTTTAATTCTTTGTCATATATGGTATTGGTCTTCTGACTCTTTCACCTCACAAAATATCTAGAAGGTTCTCTCTGATAACATCTATGAGTGCATATGGGTAAAATGGTAGCACTGAACCACCTATCTTTCTTCCATTTGAAGATAAACGAAGGAGAAACCTCAATTCAAATACTGATATCTAATATATGGAAACATTCATTTCAGACATGTATCAAAGTGGCATAAATTCAGGAGGTTAATAAAGCATTGGTCAATAATAAGTTCCATGAATTAAATTAACTTCTCTCTTTATTCTGCTAAATAACATGCTAAAAACACACAAAACATAATCATGCCAAAAAATGGGCAGAAGACATGAACAGACACATCCCAAAAAAAGACATACAATGGCTGGCAGACACATGAAAAAATGTTCATCATCATTAGCCATCAGGGAGATTCAAATCAAAACCACATTGAGAGGGGCACCTGGGTAGCTCAGTGGGTTAAAGCCTCTGCCTTTGGCTCAGGTCATGATCCCAGGGTCCTGGGATCGAGCCCCACATTGGGCTCTCTGCTCAGCGAGGAGCCTGCTTCCCTTCCTCTCTCTCTGCCTGCCTCTCTGCCTACTTGTGATCTCTGTCTGTCAAATAAATAAATAAAATCTTAAAAAAAAACCCCACATTGAGATACCACCTTATACCAGTTAGAATGGCCAAAGTAAACAACATGTGTTGGAGAGGATGTGCAGAAAGGGGAACCCTCTTACACTGTTGGTGGGAATGCAAGTTGGTGCAGCCACTTTGGTAAACAGTGTGGAGATTTATTGAGAAATTAAAAATAGAGCTACCCTATGACCCTGCAATTACACTACTGGGCATTTACCCCAAAGATACAGATATAGTGAATAGAAGGGCCATCTGTACCCCCATGTTCATAGCAGCAAAGGCCACAGTTGCCAAACTGTGGAAAGAACCAAGATGCCCTTCAATGGATGAAAGAAGATATGGTCCATTAAAAATAAAAGAAAAAAAAAAGAAGATATAGTCTGTATATACATGAAGTATGATGCCTCCATTAGAAAGGATGAATACCCAACTTTTGTATCAACATGGATGGGACTGGAAGAGATTATGTTGTGTGAAATAAGTCAAGCAGAGAGAGTCAATTATGATATGGTTTCACTTACTTGTGGAACATAAGGAATAACATGGAAGACATTGGGAGATGGAGAGGAGAGGTAAGCTGGGGGGAAATTGGAGGGGGAGACAAACCATGAGAGACTGTGAACTCTGAGAAACAAACTGAGGGTTTTGGAGGGGAGGGAGTGGGGGGTTGGGTGAGCCTGATGATGGGTACTATGGAGGGCACGTATTGCATGGAACACTGGGTGTGGTGCATAAACAATGAATTCTGGAACACTGAAAAGAAATAAAATAAAATAAAATGAAGAAAACCAAAAATGTGTAGTTCTTTTTATTTTGAAATAAAGTAAGCATATTTATGAAAAAAAAAAACAAAAACATTTCTTTCTAAGTGTTTACTCCAGTTCAGACTGGTCACTGCTTCTATTTCTTGCTAATTGGAGCTGTCCATGATGGTCGTCCTATCTTGTTCATAATCCCTATGTTCGGTCTGCCTGCCAAGTCAGCTTGCTGTCTTGTAAGATGAGAGCTGGTCATTAGTGAAACAACAGCAATGTGAACAGGACACTGAAAACATTCACTGCTATATTAAAAAGTCCTCTTGATGTGTACTGACGCCCTGCATTGAGGTGGAAAAAGAGACTTCTCCTGCTGTTTGTAGTAGGGCCCCTGCCATGCAAAACCAACACCTAACACCGAATTGCCAAATGTGGTCGCCAGCCTCCAATGTGAACCCCCCATGATCCTCACCTTCTCATTAATTCACATCCTGGTGTAGGCCTTTCCCACATTGAAGGGGCTGGCCTGTGTGGCCATTAGAATACGGTGGAAGTGAGTGATGGGATTTGGCTTCAAGCCTGGCTCACAGGTAAACTCAATTTTCCATGGAAATTAATTGAGGAACTCCAGTTATAGAGTCAGCAACCTCCCCCACACAACGTTGAGACTCAGCTATAGGCATTCTTTTAAAGATTAAATTTAAAAAGATATATAACCATGAATATCTCATCTTTTTCTTTTTTTACTTTTTGTTCCTCCAATGCTATGATACTACATCTTCTTGCCTTTTAAACAGTAGATTGGAAATAAATATTGTTAGTACCCTGACTACAAAGATGAAGAATTGAAATTTGAGTTCCTCTAATTCTGTTATTCTGCATGACTGCTTAGAATTTTTATGTTGAAAATTGAAAACAGTAAAACAGTGAGACTTGAAAGGTAAAATTTTTTTTAATCTTTCAATATTTATTTATTTTTAATTTATTGTTTTACTATGTTATTGAGAAGTGCAACTTTTAGTTAATGAATGAAATATTTTCCTGAATTTAGATAAAATCTTTAAAATGAATATTTCCTCTTCTTTTTAAAAAATTTTTAAATTTATTTCTTATTTTTTAATAAACATATAATGTATTTTTATCCCCAGGGGTACAGGTCTGTGTATCACCAGGTTCACACACTTCACAGCACTCACCATAGCACATACCCTCCCCCATGTCCATATCTCCCCTCCCCCTCTCCCAACCCCATCTCCCCCCAGCAACCCCCAGTTTGTTTTGTGAGATTAAGAGTCACTTATGGTTTGTCTCCCTCCCAATCCCATCTTGTTTCATTTATTCTTCTCCTATCCCCCTAACCCCCCATGTTGCATCTCCATGTCCTCATATCAGGGAGATCATATGATAGTTGTCTTTCTCCGATTGACTTATTTCACTAAGCATGATACCCTCTAGTTCCATCCACGTCGTCGCAAATGGCAAGATTTCATTTCTTTTGATGGCTGCATAGTATTCCATTGTGTATATATACCACATCTTCTTTATCCATTCATCTGTTGATGGACATCTAGGTTCTTTCCATAGTTTGGCTATTGTAGACATTGCTGATATAAACATTCGGGTACACGTGCCCCTTCGGGTCACTACGTCTGTATCTTTAGGGTAAATACCCAGTAGTGCAATTGCTGGGTCATAGGGTAGTTCTATTTTCAACATTTTGAGGAACCTCCATGCTGTTTTCCAGAGTGGTTGCACCAGCTTGCATTCCCACCAACAGTGTAGGAGGGTTCCCCTCTCTCCTCATCCTGGCCAACATCTGTCATTTCCTGACTTGTTAATTTTAGCCATTCTGACTGGTGTGAGGTGGTATCTCATTGTGGTTTTGATTTGTATTTCCCTGATGCCAAGTGACGTGGAGCACTTTTTCATGTGTCTGTTGGCCATCTGGATGTCTTCTTTGCAGAAATGTCTGTTCATATCCTCTGCCCATTTCTTGATTGGATTGTTTGTTCTTTGGGTGTTGAGTTTGCTGAGTTCCTTATAGATTTTGGATACTAGCCCTTTATCTGATATGTCGTTTGCAAATGTCTTCTCCCATTCTGTCAGTTGTCTTTTGGTTTTGTTAACTGTTTCCTTTGCTGTGCAAAAGCTTTTGATCTTGATGAAATCCCAATAGTTCATTTTTGCACTTGCTTCCCTTGCCTTTGCCGTTGTTCCTAGGAAGATGTTGCTACGGCTGAGGTCGAAGAGGTTGCTGCCTGCATTCTCCTCAAGGATTTTGATGGATTCCTTTCTCACATTGAGGTCCTTCATCCATTTGGAGTCTATTTTCGTGTGTGGTGTAAGGAAGTGGTCCAATTTCATTTTTCTGCATGTGGCTGTCCAATTTTCCCAGCACCATTTATTGAAGAGGCTGTCTTTTTTCCATTGGACATTCTTTCCTGCTTTGTCAAAGATTACTTGACCATAGAGTTGAGGGTCGATTTCTGGGCTCTCTATTCTGTTCCACTGATCTATGTGTCTGTTTTTGTGCCAGTACCATGCTGTCTTGATGATGACAGCTTTGTAATAGAGCTTGAAGTCCGGAATTGTGATGCCACCAACTTTGGCTTTGTTCTTCAATATTCCTTTGGCTATTCGAGGTCTTTTCTGGTTCCATATAAATTTGAGGATGATTTGTTCCATTTCTTTGAAAAAAATGGATGGTATTTTGATAGGGATTGCATTAAATGTGTAGATTGCTTTAAGTAGCATGGACATTTTCACAATATTTATTCTTCCAATCCAGGAGCATGGAACATTTTTCCATTTCTTTGTGTCTTCCTCAATTTCTTTCATGAGTACTTTATAATTTTCTGCATATAGATTCTTAGCCTCTTTGGTTAGGTTTATTCCTAGGTATCTTATAGTTTTGGGTACAATTGTAAATGGGATTGACTCCTTAATTTCTCTTTCTTCTATCTTGTTGTTGGTGTACAGAAATGCAACTGATTTCTGTGCATTGATTTTATATCCTGACACTTTACTGAATTCCTGGACAAGTTCTAGCAGTTTTGGAGTGGAGTCTTTTGGGTTTTCCACATATGGTATCATATCATCTGCAAAGAGTGATAGTTTGACTTCTTCTTTGCCGATTTGGATGCCTTTAATTTCTTTTTGTTGTCTGATTGCTGAGGCTAGGACTTCTAGTACTATGTTGAATAGCAGTGGTGATAATGGACATCCCTGTCGTGTTCCTGACCTTAGCGGAAAAGCTTTCAGTTTTTCTCCATTGAGAATGATATTTGCGGTGGGTTTTTCATAGATGGCTTTGATAATATTGAGGTATGAGCCCTCTATCCCTACACTTTGAAGAGTTTTGATCAGGAAGGGATGTTGTACTTTGTCAAATGCTTTTTCAGCATCTATTGAGAGTATCATATGGTTCTTGTTCTTTCTTTTATTAATGTGTTGTATCACATTGATTGATTTGCGGATGTTGAACCAACCCTGCAGCCCTGGAATAAATCCCACTTGATCGTGGTGAATAATCCTTTTAATGTACTGTTGAATCCTATTGGCTAGTATTTTGGCGAGAATTTTTGCGTCTGTGTTCATCAAGGATATTGGTCTGTAGTTCTCTTTTTTGGTGGGATCCTTGTCTGGTTTTGGGATCAAGGTGATGCTGGCCTCATCAAATGAGTTTGGAAGTTTTCCTTCCATTTCTATTTTTTGTAACAGTTTCAGGAGAATAGGAATGAGTTCTTCTTTAAATGTTTGGTAGAAATCCCCTGGGAAGCCGTCTGGCCCTGGGCTTTTGGTTGTTTGGAGATTTTTGATGACTGTTTCAATCTCCTTACTGGTGATGGGCCTGTTCAGGTTTTCTATTTCTTCCTGGTTCAGTTGTGGTAGTTTATATGTCTCTAGGAATGCATCCATTTCTTCCAGATTGTCAAATTTGTTGGTGTAGAGTTGCTCATAGTATGTTCTTATAATTGTCTGTATTTCTTTGGTGTTAGTTGTGATCTCTCCTCTTTCATTCATGATTTTATTGATTTGGGTCCTTTCTCTTTTCTTTTGGATGAGTCTGGCCAGGGGTTTATCAATCTTATTGATTTTCAAAGAACCAGCTCCTAGTTTCATTGATTTTTTCTATTGTTTTTTTGGTTTCTATTTCATTGATTTCTGCTCTGATCTTTATGATTTCTCTTCTCCTGCTGGGTTTAGGGTTTCTTTCTTGTTCTTTCTCCAGCTCCTTTAGGTGTAGGGTTAGGTTGTGTACTTGAGACCTTTCTTGTTTCTTGAGAAAGGCTTGTACCGCTATATATTTCCCTCTCAGGACTGCCTTTGCTGTGTCCCACAGATTTTGAACTGTTGTGTTTTCATTATCATTTGTTTCCATGAATTTTTTCAATTCTTCTTTAATTTCCTGGTTGACCCATTCATTCTTTAGAAGGATGCTGTTTAGTCTCCATGTATTTGGGTTCTTTCCAGCTTTCGTCTTGTGATTGAGTTCTAGCTTCAGAGCATTGTGGTCTGAAAATATGCAGGGAATGATCCCAATCTTTTGATACCGGTTGAGACATGATTTGTGACCCAGGATGTGATCTATTCTGGAGAAGGTTCCATGTGAACTAGAGAAGAATGTGTATTCTGTTGCTTTGGGAGAAAATGTTCTGAATATATCTGTGATGTCCATCTGGTCCAGTGTGTCATTTAAGGCCTTTATTTCCTTGTTGATCTTTTGCTTGGATGATCTGTCCATTTCAGTGAGGGGAGTGTTAAAGTCCCCTACTATTATTGTATTATTATTGATGTGTTTCTTTGATTTTGTTATTAATTGGTTGATATAGTTGGCTGCTCCCACGTTAGGGGCATAGATATTTAAAATGGTTAGATCTTCTTGTTGGACAGACCCTTTGAATGTGATATAGTGTCCTTCCTCATCTCTTATTATAGTCTTTGGCTTAAAATCTAATTGATCTGATATAAGGATTGCCACCCCAGCTTTCTTCTGATGCCCATTAGCATGGTAAATTGTTTCCACCCCCTCACTTTAAATCTGCAGGTGTCTTCGCGTCTAAAATGAGTTTCTTGTAGGCAACATACTGATGGGTTTTGTTTTTTTATCCATTCTGATACCCTGTGTCTTTTGATTGGGGCATTTAGCCCATTAACATTCAGGGTAACTATTGAGAGATATGAATTTAGTGCCATTATTAGTCTGTAAGGTGACTGTTACTGTATATTGTCTCTGTACCTTTCTGATCTACTACTTTTAGGCTCTCTCTTTGCTTAGAGGACCCCTTTCAATATTTCCTGTAGAGCTGGTTTGGTGTTTGCAAATTCTTTCAGTTTTTGTTTGTTCTGGAAGCTTTTTATCTCTCCTTCTATTTTCAATGATAGCCTAGCTGGATATAGTATTCTTGGCTGCATGTTTTTCTCGTTTAGTGCTCTGAATATATCATGCCAGCTCTTCCTGGCCTGCCAGGTCTCTGTGGATAAGTCTGCCGCCAATCTAATATTTTTACCATTGTATGTTACAGACTTCTTTTCCCAAGCTGCTCTCAGGATTTTCTCTTTGTCACTAAGACTTGTAAATTTTACTATTAGGTGACGGGGTGTGGACCTATTCTTGTTGACTTTGAGGGGGGTTCTCTGCATCTCCTGGATTTTGATGCTTGTTCCCTTTGCCATATTAGGGAAATTCTCTCCAATGATTCTCTCCAATAGACCTTCTGCTCCCCTCTCTGTTTCTTCTTCTTCTGGAATCCCAGTTATTCTAATGTTGTTTCGTCTTATGGTGTCACTTATCTCTCGAATTCTCCCCTCATGGTCCAGTAGCTCTTTGTCCCTCTTTTGTTCGGCTTCTTTATTCTCTGTCATTTGTCTTCTATATCACTAATTCTTTCTTCTGCCTCATTTATCCTAGCAGTGAGAGCCTCCATTTTTGATTGCACCTCATTAATAGCTTTTTTGATTTCAACTTGGTTAGATTTTAGTTCTTTAATTTCTCCAGAAAGGGCTTTAATATCTCCAGAGAGGGTTTCTCTAATATCTTCCATGCCTTTTTCGAGCCTGGCTAGAACATTCAGAATCGTCATTCTGAACTCTTGATCTGACATATTACCAATGTCTGTGTTGATTAGGTCCCTAGCCTTTGGTACTATCTCTTGTTCTTTTGTTTGTGGTGATTTTTTCCGCCTTGTCATTTTGTCCAGATAAGAGGATATGAAGGAGCAAATAAAATACTAAAAGGGTGGCAAAGAACGCAGAAAAATGCGCTGTAACCAAATGAGAAGAGACCCCAAATTGTGGGGGGGGGGGAGAAAGGGGATAAAAAGAGGTTCAGGAACAAAAAAGAAAAAAATTTAAAAAATAAAACAAATAAAGAAAAAATATAAAAAAGAAAGAAAATATATATATATATATATATATATATATATATATATATATAAACTAGTCAAAAATCGTTAAAAAAGAAAAGGGTAAAGTTTTAAAAAATTTAGCAGAAGAAGAAAAAAGAAAAAAGAAAAAAAATTGAAAAAAGAAAAAAAAATTGAAGTAGCTGCAAGACTAAATAATCATGGGTAGAAAGCCATGAGTTCCGTGCTTTGCTTTCTCCTCCTCTGGAATTGCGCTGCTGTCTTAGGAATTGAACCTACTTTCCTTGATAGATGAACTTCGTCCTGGCTGGATATTTGTTGATCTTCTGGGGGAGGGGCCTGTTGTAGTGACTCTCAAGTGTCTTTGCCCGAGGCGGGATTGCACCACCCTTACCGGCGGCCGGACTAAGAAATCGGCTCGGGTTCGCTTTTGGGAGCTTCTGTTCCCTGAACGCTTTCCGTAGAGTTCCGGAGGACGGGAATGAAAATGGCGGCCTCCTAGTCTCCAGTCCGGAGGAGCAGAGAGCCCGGGGCTCTCTCAGTGCGCCCCCAGAGAACAGCACCCAATCACTCCCGTATCCCCAGCCTCTAGCCGCGTTCCAAGCTCACCCAGCCCGCGGCCAGTTCAAGGTAACCCTGAGCTGAGAGTTCAGTCCTTGGCTCTGTCTCTGCAGCCGGCTTCTCCGTTCTAATACCTGCGAGCTCTGTGACACTCCGACACTCCCGATCCTTCTGTGGCCCTGCAGGACCTGGGGCCACGCTGACCCCGCATGGGCTTCACCCTGGTTTAGCCTCTGGAGCAATGTCCCTCAGTGGAACAGACTTTTAAAAGTCCTGATTTTGGGGCACCTGGGTGGCTCAGCGGGTTAAAGCCTCTGCCTTCAGCTCAGGTCATGATCCCAGGGTCCTGGGATCGAGCCCCACATTGGGCTCTCTGCTTGGCTGGGAGCCTGCTACCTCCTCTCTCTCTCTCTGCCTGCCACTCTGCCTACTTGTAATCTCTATCTGTCAAATAAATAAATCTTAAAAAAAAAAAAAAAGTCCTGATTTTGTGCTCTGTTCCTCCGCCGCTGCCGGGAGCCGGCCCCTCCCCCCGCAGTTTATCTTCCCGTCATTTGAGATTCACTTCTCTGCCAGTCCTACCTTTCAGAAAGCGGTTGATTTTCTGTTTCTAGAGTTGCTGTTCTTCTTCTCTTCGCTCTCCCATTGGATTTGTAGGTGTTTGCAATATTTAGATAAGCTATCGAGCTAATCTCCTGCTACCTGATGTAGTCTCAGCCTGCTACTTCTCCGCCATCTTGACTCAGTCTCTGCCCATTTCTTGATTGGATTGTTTGTTCTTTGGGTGTTGAGTTTGCTAACTTCCTTATAGATTTTGGATACTAGCCCTTTATCTGATATGTTGTTTGCAAATATCTTCTCCCATTCTGTCAGTTGTCTTTTGGTTTTGTTAACTGTTTCCTTTGCTGTGCAAAAGCTTTTGATCTTGATGAAATCCCAATAGTTCATTTTCACCCTTGTTTCCCTTGCCTTTGCCGATGTTTCTAGGAAGATGTTGCTGCGGCTGAGGTCTAAGAGGTTGCTGCCTGCGTTCTCCTCAAGGATTTTGATGGATTCCTTTCTCACATTGAGGTCCTTCATCCATTTTGAGTCGTGTGTGGTGTAAAGAAGTGGTCCAATTTCATTTTTCTGCATGTGGCTGTCCAATTTTCCCAGCACCATTTATTGAAGAGGCTGTCTTTTTTCCATTGGACATTCTTTCCTGCTTTGTCGAAGATTACTTGACCATAGAGTTGAGGGTCGATTTCTGGGCTCTCTATTCTGTTCCACTGATCTATGTGTCTGTTTTTGTGCCAGTACCATGCTGTCTTGACGGTGACAGCTTTGTAATAGAGCTTGAAGTCCGGAATTGTGATGCCACCAACTTTGGCTTTCTTTTTCAATATTCCTTTGGCTATTCGAGGTCTTTTCTGGTTCCATATAAATTTGAGGATGATTTGTTCCATTTCTTTGAAAAAAATGGATGGTATTTTGATAGGGATTGCATTAAATGTGTAGATTGCTTTAGGTAGCATAGACATTTTCACAATATTTGTTCTTCAAATCCAGGAGCATGAAACATTTTTCCATTTCTTTGTGTCTTCCTCAATTTCTTTCATGAGTACTTTATAATTTTCTGCATATAGATTCTTAGCCTCTTTGGTTAGGTTTATTCCTAGGTATCTTATAGTTTTGGGTACAATTGTAAATGGGATTGACTCCTTAATTTCTCTTTCTTCTGTCTTGTTGGTGTACAGAAATGCAACTCACTTCTCTGCATTGATTTTATATCCTGACACTTTACTGAATTCCTGTACAAGTTCTAGCAGTTTTGGAGTGGAGTATTTTGGGTTTTCAACATATAATATCATATCATCTGCGAAGAGTGATAGTTTGACTTCTTCTTTGCCGATTTGGATGCCTTTAATTTCTTTTTGTTGTCTGATTGCTGAGGCTAGGACTTCTAGTACTATGTTGAATAGCAGTGGTGATAATGGACATCCCTGCCATGTTCCTGACCTTAACGGAAAAGCTTTCAGTTTTTCTCCATTGAGAATGATATTTGAGGTGGGTTTTTCATAGATGGCTTTGACAATACTGAGGTATGTGCCCTCTATCCCTACTACTTTGAAGTTTTGATCAGGAAGGGATGTTGTACTTTGTCAAATGCTTTTTCAGCATCTATTGAGAGTATCATATGGTTCTTGTTCTTTCTTTTATTAATGTGTTGTATCACATTGATTGATTTGCGGATGTTGAACCAACCTTGAAGCCCTGGAATAAATCCCACTTGGTTGTGGTGAATAATCCTTTTAATGTACTGTTGAATCCTATTCTAGTATTTTGGTGAGAATTTTTGCATCTGTGTTCATCAAGGATATTGGTCTGTAGTTCTCTTTTTTTGGTGGGATCCTTGTCTGGTTTTGGGATCAAGGTGATGCTGGCCTCATCAAATGAGTTTGGAAGTTTTCCTTCCATTTCTATTTTTTGTAACAGTTTCAGGAGAATAGGAATTAGTTCTTCTTTAAATGTCTGGTAGAATTCCCCTGAGAAGCTGTCTGGCCCTGGGCTTTTGGTTGTTTGGAGATTTTTGATGACTGTTTCAATCTCCTAACTGGTTATGAGCCTGTTCAGGTTTTCTATTTCTTCCCGGTTCAGTTGTGGTAGTTTATATGTCTCTAGGAATGCATCCATTTCTTCCAGATTGTCAAATTTGTTGGTGTAGAGTTGCTCATAGTATGTTCTTATAATTGTCTGTATTTCTTTGGTGTTAGTTGTGATCTCTCCTCTTTCATTCATGATTTTATTGATTTGGGTCCTTTCTCTTTTCTTTTTGATAAGTCTGGCCAGGGGTTTATCAATCTTATTGATTTTTTCAAAGAATCAGCTCCCAGTTTCATTGATTTTTCTATTTTTTTTTTTTGGTTTCTATTTCATTGATTTCTGCTCTGATCTTTATGATTTCTCTTCTCCTGCTGGGTTTAGGGTTTGTTTCTTGTTCTTTCTCCAGCTCCTTTAGGTGTAGTGTTAGTTTGTGCACTTGAGACCTTTCTTGTTTCTTGAGAAAGGCTTGTACGGCTATATATTTCCCTCTCAGGACTGCCTTTGCTGTGTCCCACAGATTTTGAACTGTTGTGTTTTCATTATCATTTGTTTCCATGAATTTTTTCAATTCTTCTTTAATTTCCTGGTTGACCCATTCATTCTTTAGAAGGATGCTGTTTAGTCTCCATGTATTTGGGTTCTTTCCAGCTTTCCTCTTGTGATTGAGTTCTAGCTTCAGAGCATTGTGGTCTGAAAATATGCAGGGAATGATCCCAATCTTTTGGTACTGGTTGAGACCTGATTTGTGACCCAGGATGTGATCTATTCTGGAGAATGTTCCTTGTGCACTAGAGAAGAAGGTGTATTCTGTTGCTTTGGGAGGAAATGTTCTGAATATATCTGTGATGTCCATCTGGTCCAGTGTGTCATTTAAGGCCTTTATTTCCTTGTTGATCTTTTGCTTGGATGATCTGTCCATTTCAGTGAGGGGAGTGTTAAAGTCCCCTACTATTATTGTATTATTGTTGATGTGTTTCTTTGATTTTGTTATTAATTGGTTGATGTAGTTGGCTGCTCCCACGTTAGGGGCATAGATATTTAAAATTGTTAGATCTTCTTGTTGGACAGACCCTTTGAGTGTGATATAGTGTCCTTCCTCATCTCTTATTATAGTCTTTGGCTTAAAATCTAATTGATCTGATATAAGGATTGCCACCCCAGCTTTCTTCTGATGCCCATTAACATGGTAAATTGTTTTCTACCCCCTCACTTTAAATCTGCAGGTGTCTTCGCATTTAAAATGAGTTTCTTGTAGGCAACATATTGATGGGTTTTGGTTTTTTATCCATTTTGATACCCTGTGTCTTTTAATTGGGGCATTTAGCCCATTAACATTCAGGGTAACTATTGAGAGATATGAATTTAGCGCCATTATATTGCCTGTAAGGTGACTGTTACTGTATATTGTCTCTGTACCTTTCTGATTTACTACTTTTAGGCTCTCTCTTTGCTTAGAGGACCCCTTTCAATATTTCCTGTAGAGCCGGTTTGGTGTTTGCAAATTCTTTCAGTTTTTGTTTGTCCTGGAAGCTTTTTATCTCTCCTTCTATTTTCAATGATAGCCTAGCTGGATATAGTATTCTTGGCTGCATGTTTTTCTCATTTAGTGCTCTGAATATATCGTGCCAGCTCTTTCTGGCCTGCCAGCTCTCTGTGGATAAGTCTGCTGCCAATCTAATATTTTTACCATTGTATGTTACAGACTTCTTTTCCCAAGCTGCTCTCAGGATTTTCTCTTTGTCACTAAGACTTGTAAATTTTACTATTAGGTGACAGGGTGTGGACCTATTCTTGTTGACTTTGAGGGGGGGTTCTCTGCACCTCCTGGATTTTGATGCTTGTTCCCTTTGCCATATTAGAGAAATTCTCTCCAATAATTCTCTCCAATAGACCTTCTGCTCCCCTCTCTCTTTCTTCTTCTTCTGGAATTCCAATTATTCTAATGTTGTTTCATCTTATGGTGTCACTTATCTCTCGACTTCTCCCCTCGTGGTCCAGTAGCTGTTTGTCCCTCTTTTGCTCAGCTTCTTTATTCTCTGTCATTTGGTCTTCTATATCACTAATTCTTTTTCTGCCTCATTGATCCTAGCAGTGAGAGCCTCCATTTTTGATTGCACCTCATTAATAGCTTTTTTGATTTCTACTTGGTTAGATTTTAGTTCTTTAATTTCTCCATAAAGGGCTTTTATATCTCCAGAGAGGGTTTCTCTAATATCTTTCATGCCTTTTTTGAGCCTGGCTAGAACCTTCAGAGTCGTCATTCTGAATTCTAGATCTGATATATTACCAATGTCTGTGATGATTAGGTCTCTAGCCTTTGGTACTGCCTCTTGTTCTTCGGTTTGTGGTGATTTTTTCCACCTTGTCATTTTGTCCAGATAAGAGGATGTGAAGGATCAAATAAAATACTAAAAGGGTGGCAAAGACCCCAGAAAAATGTGCTATAACCAAATCAGAAGAGACCCCAAATTGTGGGGGGGGGGGTGGAGAAAGGGGATAAAAAGAGGTTCAGAAAAAAAAAAGAAAAAAAGTAAAAAAATAAAACAAAGAAAAAATATAAAAAAGAAAGAAAAAATATTTATTTTAGATAAACTAGTCAAAAAACGTTAAAAAAGAAAAGGGTAAAAGTTTTACAAAATTTAGCAGAAGAAGAAAAAAGAAAGAAAAAAAATTGAAAAAAAAATTGGATTAACCGCAAGACTAAAGAATCATGGGTAGAAAGCCTCGAGTTCCGTGCTTTGCTTTCTCCTCCTCTGGAATTCCGCTGCCATCCTAGGTATTGAACCTGCTTTCCTTGATAGATGAACTTCGTCCTGTCTGGATATTTTGTTGATCTTCTGGGGGAGGGGCGTGTTGTAGTGACTCTCAAGTGTCTTTGCCCGAGGTGGAATTGCACCGCCCTTACCGGGGGCCAGACTAAGTAATCTGCTCAGATTCGCTTTTGGGAGCTTCTGTTCCCTGAATGCTTTCCGTAGAGTTCCGGAGGATGGGAATGAAAATGGCGGCCTCCTAGTCTCAGGCCCGGAGGAGCCGAGAGCCCGGGGCCCCACTCAGTGCACCCCCAGAGAACAGCACCCAATCACTCCCGTATCCCCAGCCTCCAGCCACGCTCCGAGCTCACCCAGGCCGCTACCGGTTCAAGGTAACCCCGAGCTGAGAGTTCAGTCCTCGGCTCTGTCTCTGTAGCCAGCTTCTCCATTCTAACACCTGCGAGCTCTGTGACACTCTGACACCCCCGATCCTTCTGTGGCCCTGCGGGACCTGGGGCCTGCATGGGCTTTACCCCGGTTTAGCATCTGGAGCAATGTCCCTCAGTGGAACAGACTTTTAAAAGTCCTGATTTTGTGCTCTGTTGCTCCGCCGCTTGCCGGGAGCCGGCCCCTCCTGAATATTTCTTCTTTTTAAAAACATTTTAATTGTTTGTCTTAAACTTAAAGAATGAGTCATTGGAATAGTGTCTGTTATTAATTAATTAATTAATTTAACTTATTGAAAATGATTTTGTTGTTCAGAGGCTCTTCTTTGAGTGTCAGTATACAAGACATGCCACTATCCTGAGACCATTCTGTAGGCCAGTCCTTTAGACCCATGATAGGACCGTAACTAAATTTATCCCATTGTATTCTGGGGTATCCATTTCCCCCATCCATGGGTGCTTAACCTCTCACTTTGACGTTTAGACTTGATAATTCTTTATCATGAGTAGCTGTCCTGTGCCTTGTAAGATGTTTAACTGAATCCCTGGCTTCTTCCCACTATATAACAATAGCAACCTGCTTTCCAATGGTGGCAACCAAAAATATCTCTGAACATTACCAAATGTCTCCTGGGAACCAAAACCACCCCAGCTGAGAACTACTATATTACCCCTCTCTCCCCTACTATTGTTTGCTGTGTTTAATCTATACATTATCTCTGTTAGAAATAATTGAGGGGCACCTGGGTGGCTCAGTTAGTTAAATTGGAATAGCTTTTGGCTCAGGTCGTGATCTCAGGGTCTTGGGACTGAGCCGCATGTTGGGTTCCATGCTCAGCAAAGAGTCTGCTTGAGGATTCTCTCTCTTCCTCTCTTTTTGCCTCTCACTCATTCTCTCTCAAACAAATAAATGTCTTTTTTCCCCCCATTTTATTTATTTTTTTTTCAGCATAACAGTATTCATTGTTTTTGCACAACACCCAGTGCTCCATGCAAAACGTGCCCTCCCTATTACCCACCACCTGTTCCCCCAACCTCCCACCCATGACCCTTCAAAACCTTCAGGTTGTTTTTCAGAGTCCATAGTCTCTTATGGTTCGCCTCCCCTCCCCAATGTCCATAGCCCCCTCCCCCTCTCCCAATTCCACCTCCCCCAGCAACCCCCAGTTTGTTTTGTGAGATTAAGAGTCATTTATGGTTTGTCTCCCTCCCAATCCCATCTTGTTTCATTTATTCTTCTCCTATCCCCCTAACAAATAAATGTCTTTTTAAAAAAAATTTATTTATTTGTTTTCAGCGTAACAGTACTCATTGTTTTTGCACCACACCCAGTGCTCCATGCAATACGTGCCCTCTCTATTACCCTCCACCTGGTCCCCAACCTCCCAACCCCTTCCCCTTCAAAACCCTCTGGTTGTTTTTCAGAGTCCATAGTCTCTCATGGTTCATGTCCCCTTCCAATTTCCCACAACTCCCTTCTCCTCTCCATCTCCCCATGTCCTCCATGTTCTTTGTTATGCTCCACAAATAAGTGAAACCATATGATACTTGACTCTCTCTGCTTGACTTACTTCGCTCAGCATAATCTCAAACAAATAAATGTGTTAAAAAAAAGAAATATTTGAACTGTGGGATAAACATGTCCTCTTGGCAAGTGAAATGAAATCATCATAAACACTGAGTCCTGTGGGTTCAACTGGTATGTGAAGTCTTGAGACATCAATGTTATAATTCAGAAGTATCAATCTGGAGAACAGGCCCAGTGAAAGGAAACATTCTAATGGTGTCTCAGCTCTGTGTCACATCAGATAGTTGAATTAAGGATCAGAATCTGAAAGTAGATTCTTCTGGAATTTTTTTCCCAAAGATATATTTTTTTTAATGGTAAAGAATTTGGCCCTTTGCTGAATCTGAAAGAAAGATATCCTTTTTGAAGTTCAAGGTCTAGGTCTGTGAAAAATTGCATGACCTCTAATGGACAGGAAGTAGAGGCCAGGAATAAAGAAGGTGACTTCTGGCAAAGAGCCCCTTGGGGTAAACTCTGAAGCTATTAGATCTTCATAGATACTTGTCCAGGTCTCCAGAGGTCAGTGCAGGCTATAGATACTTAACTGTAGCTACAGATTGAAAAAAAGAGGTGGATTTATTCTTTTGAGGGTCATGGTCATTTGCAATATTTTCATGCTTTTTTTTTTTTTTTTGAGTAGCATTACTTCCAAATATACAGTGTTTATTTTGGGCTAGTGGTGAAACTGGAGTCCTGCCTCTTTGGTCTTCTTCTTGTCTATGGCAGCCCCTGAGGTACCTCATAGGGTCTCATAATGGCTCAGGAGAGCTGATAGTGTGCAAGTCTTCCCAAGTTTGCATTTGCTGACTACACATTGGTAGTTTGAAATTGGCCATGGTAGGATTATTTACACCATGGAAATCGGTAAATAGTACATGTCAGATTCCCCTCACCTCCTCCTGAGGCCCACTTATCAAACATTTATTAGCATATCACTGTTTTCCAGGATCCCTAGAGCCTTATGGAACAGGATTTAAAAATTACTGGTGTATTGGCATGGTGTACTGGGAAGTAGTGCTAATTTACTAGGGCTGCCTCAGCAAAATACCAAAAACAGACATAGCTTAAACAATAGAAATTTATTGTCTCACTGTTCTGGTAGCCAGAAGTCCAAGATCAAGGTGTCTATAGGGCATTGCTCCTCTGAAGGTTCCAGGGAAGTTCCAAGGTTTCTGGTAGTCATGCAGGCTTATAGTGGCATAACTCCAACCTCCCATTGGTGCTTTCCCTGTGTGTATGTCTGTGTCCAGATTTCCTTTTTTTATAAAGACACCAGTCATATTGGATTAGAATCCACCGTAATGACCTCATTTCAACTCAGTTACCTCTATGAAGACTCCTGGCCTAAATAAGGCCACACTGACGTGTACTGGGAGTTAGGACTCTGGCATATCTTATTCTGGGTGGACATAATTCAATCCACAACAGTAGACAAGCAGGGATTTTGATTCTGTTCTGTTCCTCATTAACTGTGCAGCCTTAATTTGACACTTAACAGTCTCAGTTTTATGTCCAAAAATAAAGGGGTTGAACCATGTAATTTGTGAGATCATCTCTCAAATTCTAGGACTTCACAAACACTGTTCTTGACATTTTCATTAGTGAGCTCAATCTCTGATTTTTTTAATGCTTTCTTTATGTATAAGGGAAACTGGTTAGAATTGGCTGGTTAGTAGCAGTTGCTATCTTTTTTTTTTTAATAAGAGACTTTTTTAAAGGATTTTATTTAGTTACTTGACAGAGAGAGAGCACAAGCAGGGGAAGCAGCAGGCAGAAGAAGAGGGAGATGCTGAGCCAGGGTCCTGGGATCATGACCTGAGACAAAGGCAGATGCTTAATTGACTGAGCCACCCAGATGCCCCTAGCTACTATTTTTTTTTTTTAAGAATTACAATATGCCAGCCATTCTATTAGGATCTTTACATATTTTGTTTGACTCTCAAAAACATCTTGCAAGGTATTTATTAGAATATTCATTTGATAGTTGAGATGTCCAAGGTACCAAGAACTTACCGAATTGGTTAAAATTTATAGTATTGGCAAGTGGCAGAATTGGGATGTGAGTCCACATTTTGTGAGTCCAGAGTCAGTGCTCTTCTTTTAAAAAAGATTTATTTATTTATTTTGGAGAAAAAGAGAAAGAGAGAGAGAGTGCACAGTGGGGAGGGGTGGAGGGAGAGGGAGAGAGAGAATCCCAAAAGACTCCCTACTGAATGTGAAGCCTGACATGGGACTTGATCTTATGACCCTGAGATCAGGAGCCGAGGAGAAGTAAACAGCTGGATGCTCAACCGACTGAGCCATCCAGGTGCCCCCAGAATCAGTGCTCTTTATGATCCTCCACTCCTTTGTGAAGATGACCACTCTTTAGACAGGTGAAACCCCCAGGCTTAACCCTTTGGCACTGAGTTCTTATGACTGCATACAACCTCTTTTGTGCATCCTGTTTATGTCACTTATCTTTCATTTCCTCTAAGCTTCAGATTAAGCCAGCTGATCACCTGATTTTCAAAGGAGATACGACCAGAAGAGATCTCTGGGATACCCTTTGGAGGAATACATAGCCCTTCAGTGTGTCTACAATTTTTGCATCTCAGAAAAGGCTTGAATTTGTAAACTGTAGTTAAGATCATAGAACTCATGAAGTTTAAAAGAGGTTCACATTGGTATAGACAACTCATATTTTTCTTGCTTTTATGGGAGCTCAGCCTTCAGAAACATTTCTCCTAATTACTCACGAGTTTGGTTACCATGCAGCAGCTGCCATTTTATTCTTTGATGCTGGGAAGCTGCTGCCATTGCCACCCAAGACCCCTGGAGAGCCTCTGTACCCCTAGGGGTGAGGGCTGTTTCCTCTCCCAGGGCCACTCCCTTGGGTACCATCTTTTCTGCTTAAGCCAATGATGTGGCAGAGCCCTTAGGGGCCACAGATTTTTGGTCTTCTGTGGAGAAAATTTCTCATTTTACTTAGTCAAGGAAGGTAACTGAAGCAGTGCTGCCCTTGTCTTAATGCCTTTAGTGAAAGACAGCCCCTATTTCCATTATAGTCTCTGTACATGGCAGGCTGGGCTGGGTTGGATTGGTCTCAGCGTGGGTACCAAGGTCTACTTGCAGTAATTTCTCACTGATGATGACTAAGTGTTGCTTGTTGGGCTGTCTTCTGCCAAGAAGCCCCTCAGTTGCTCCTTAACATGGTTCCTGGGACCCAGCATCTCTAACCCCAATACTTGTCATACCCAGATGTACCTCTCAATGCCGGCATCCAAGAATAGCAAAAAGGATATTATTGTTTTCTGCTCAGAGGAAGAGGTCAGGACATACAGTGAGAGGGCTATAGCAGTTGGTAATAGTACTAGAGCTTTATTTTGGCAGTGTGTGTAGCTGATTGCCTGGACTGTACTGCTTCTGTTTAACTAAGCTCAACTTCTTGTGCAAAATACTATTACCTGTACATGTGGTAGTGGAAAACTTTGAGAAGTAGATCACATGAATGTGGAGCTACTAATCAGATAAGTTAGGGGAAGTCCCAGGAAATGCCCTGTTCCACTGTAAACAGAATTATAGTTTACCTGGAATCTCTGCATGTGTTTATTCATGGCGTTAGCTCATAATTTGGGTCCAAGTTCTATTTATTGCCCTTCTTATAAGTTTGTTTGTCTTCCTCCTCTTACCTGCCAGCAGGAATTGTCCAGCTGGGATAGTAAAGTCCTTGTGGGACAGGCCAACCTCAGTTTCATGAGCTTGGTCAGAAGTCAACACTTTGATCAAACATGAAAATCAAACTAATGTGAAAATACAACCTTGGAAGGTCTGAGGTTAAAAATGTGAGTCTTTCGTGAAGCAAGATATAGGGATTGGTCTCTTCCACAAGGGTTCTACATTCAACATGGTGTCTGGTGTCTCAGCCCTATGTCACGGGTAATTATTGGAGAAAGGTAATTAGTGGGAAAAAAGCCCTTTCCATGGGTACATCTTATTCTGGGCCATAGAAGACCCTTGTATTTTGGAGGGGAAAGGAGTGGGGGTTGGGTGAGCCTGATGGATTGCATGGAGTACTGGGTGTGGTACAGAAACAATGAATGCTGAAACACTGAAAAGAAATAAAATGAAATAAAATAAAAAAAAGAAGACCCTTGTACTGATATCTGATAGCCTGCAGAGTGACCAGCTTGTTGCTGGTCTTTACTATTATCTTTATTATGTCAATAAAGTGATGGGGAAGAATCTGGAGATTTTTACATTGATTAAGGAAAAAGTTGGGGAAAGGATCTTTTCTTTTTAGGTAGTCTTGTGAATTTTGTCCTCACACACAAATGTCAACAAACATTTGTTTGAGATACTACCATCTGAAATCTAACATCCATTTATCAGTGTCCTCTGGTAGCCAGGAATCAGAGACTTTCTCATATCCTTGCTCTAAGGGCACTTGGGGTTTAGATTGGTGTGAATTTTACCCACTTCCTTCTCTGCTTCCTATCTTTCCTCCTCCAAAAGCCACAGACTTTTTTTTAATACTTATTTCACTAGTGACTTTTAGAAATATTTTAAACAAGCCAATTTTTCCCCACAAAAAACCCTTTTCCATTAGGAAGATGCCCTTCAAAAGTTCTGGAGGCTGGCTTAACAACTTCTGCCAGAGCCCTCTTGGAAAGGTGAAATTGATAGTTCCACAAGGTTAAAAAAAAAGTTTCTTTTCCCACTTCCTGTCTAGGAAAGGATTCTTCTGGTTGAATATGTTGGTAGGTTGCATCAAGTAGCCTTCACTGATAGTGGGCTGGGTTGTGCCTCAGGTTGGTCCTGGAATCTTGTCCGCTTTTAGGGCATCCTAAGGATATGAATTTGCTCCAGGATTTGCATGAGTGTGTGTGTGTGTGTATGTGTGTGTGCATATGCTTTACATGCAGTGGATTCCTGGTCAGTTAGTGGTGATGGTGATGTTGATACAAATGGTAGTTGTATTTGGTTCAGCCAAAGTTGGCTGCTCTCTCAGGGAAACTTCCAGGTAACCCTTTCTCCCTGACTTCTCAGGAGTACCTGTGGTTGGAGACCATGAATACTTCTCTAGGGTCACAATGGCCCGAATTTATTATCTATTTGGGTCCAGTCTGTCTCTGGGGTCTCTGTTGGCCTGGGCTCATGGGATAATGGACATATAGTCAGTGGGTAATAAGAATGGAAGTCTTAACCGAGGTCTTCCTTCTGTTGGTGAGGAGACCAACGCCCAGGAAGGAGGAGGAACTTGAATGAAGTGCAGAATCCAGGTGTTCTGACTCATGGTTCAGGTCACTGTCTGCTACTTCAGGGGTCCACAGATGGCAATAATCTTAATCGCCTGGGTGCATATTAACCGTTTAAGTTCCTGGGGCACCTCTATGAGATTCTGATTTTAATAAACACTTGTGGTCAACACTGAACAATCAATACATAATGTGAGCCACACGTGTCATTTAAATTTTCCTAGTGGTTATACTGAAAAAGGAAAAGGAAACAAGTGAACATTTTTTTTGAAGATTTTATTTATTTATTTGACAGAGAGAGAGAGAGATCACAAGTAGGCAGAGCAGCAGGCAGAGAGAGAGGGAGAAGCAGGCTCCCCGCCGAGCAGAGAGCCTGACGTGGGGCTTGATCCCAGGACCCTGAGATCATGACCTGAGCCGAAGACAGAGAGACAGAGGCTTAACCCACTAAGCCACCCAGGTGCCCCAACAAGTGAACTTTTAATAACAGATTTCATTTAATCCAATATAGACAATTTCCTACTGTAACATATATATCTATAAAGATATTAGAGAGTTACTTTACTTTTTTGATACTAAATCTTAGGAATTTGTTGTGTGTCTTATACTTATAGCATGTCTTAATTTGGATTAGTCACATTTCAGGTGTCAAAAGCATCTGTAACTGTTTCTTCCCAAGCACTGAAACTCTTCATAAAAGGCATACCAACTTAAAAGGCTGCTGGCAAAATAAAGAGCTCCCCCATTGCTAGACTCAAGTGTCTAGTGTTGCAAAGTTCAAAATCCAAGTACCCCACACCTGAGCCTTGTTAAACTTTGTGGAATGCTGCACATTAGTAGACAGGGATGTGTTAGCACAGAAAATATGCAGGAAACCATTGGCTGTCAGATAACACAGACATCTTGAGGCCAAACACCACTTATGCATCCCTGAGCATGTGTGTTTGCACGTGTAGACTATTGTGCAAGCACTGGGAACTATATGTACTGAAGGCACAGGCACCCTGTGAAGTATTTAGTGGCATTTTCAACCAGAAGCAGCTGATCGTTTTCCAGTGTAATCTGTGAATGCAAATGGGGGATTTTTGCTCATGAATCAACTTGTTTGGATTGACAGAACTTCTCTGTGCTCTGTCCATGTCTCAGCCTCACAAAGGTGCTCTGTTTATAAATTTGCAGGGGGGGAGGGCAGGTGGAAGGAGGATTATAGAAGTTCAAGGTAATCTTTTCTGAAAAATGCAACACCAGGGAGCCAGGGTGGAAAAGCAGGAAGGGTCCCCAATCTGACTTTCCACTCTCCCCACCAGAAGTGCTTTTCAGGGGATTGCGGGTGGAAAAACATTTGGATTCTAGCAATAAAATCGAAGTACAGGGGCACCTGGGTGGTTCGGCAGGTTAAGCAACTGCCTTTGGCTCAGGTCTTGATCCCAAGGTCCCGGGATCGAGTCCAACATTGGGCTCCCTGCTCATGGGAGACTCTGCTTCTTCCTCTCTCTTTGCTGCTCCCCCTGCTTATTCTCCCTCTGTCTCCCAAATAAATAATAAAATCTTAAAAAAAAAGATAGAAGTACATATAATAGGACTTACATTTCTGTACATATGCTAATGTAATTAATGTAATTATTGATTGATTATATCTGAAGAATGGTTATAAAGATGTCAGTGGTTCAAACCTGAGTCTCATCATTCTTTTTCCTCTGCCTTATGCTTCATTTTGATTAAAAAAAAAGAGAGAGAAAGAAGTGAGCCATCAGAAGGAAGCTGGGTATTTTGTGCGTGGTCTTTTCTTGGAAGGATGTCATGTTGTGTTGTGTAACCATTTTAGTGGCGTCCTGTGATGCTGGAGAGTAAAAGAGGATGAGAACACAGAATATGCAATAATTAATAATAATATCATATGCAATAATTAATAATAATATCATAACAAGAACAACCACGAACATTCACCAAGCATTGATTATGTCTTAGATCCTGATACTCATGTAATTTAATCATTTAATTCAGCAGTAATCCTGAAGTGGGCACTAGTATTTATATCCTCATTTTCCAGTGAGGAAACTGGAGCACAGAGATGTTAGCTGCTTTGCCCAGGTCATCCAGCTGGTAAGGAGCGGAACTGGGGTTAAACCTAGGTGGATCCTTAGTTCTCACCCAAAAGACCAAACCTGTCTGGGTTGGAAATCTCCTTAAATGTCCTTCCACCAACCTCGCATCAAAGCAGAAATCGCTCTGACCTTCAAAGCAGGCAGTGTTCCGGCCCCCACTTGAATGCATTGAGCAGTGGGGAGCTTATTACTTTGTTGGAAGTTCATGCCTTTTATAAAAAGCCCCAATGATTGAGAAATTTTTCTTTGTATGAAATCTCCTTCCTATGATTAGCAAAATTTGACTTCCCCCAATGTTCTTGGGGGTAGGGAGTTCTTGAAGCTACAATAATATGGAGTTACACATGGTGGGACTTATATCTCTATATATGTATTAATATAATTGGAGATTAATTATTTTGGAAGAGTAGTTATAAGGATACCAGGTGTTTAAATCTACTTTTCATCATTCTTTTTCATCTGCCTTATGCTCCAGCCTATGGAACTGCTTACTCCATGTCTTGTGGTAGATCTCAGGATGGCCCACCTTCATACTTTTGCTCAGGTTGCCTGGAAGAGCCTTCCTTCCACCTGTTCACAGCCAAACTCTCTGAACCTGAGCCCTGTCTGCCATGAAGTCTTCTTCAGTAGGGAAAGAAGTTGTTGTTACCAATGAGGGCTAAGTGATTGTTTACCTAAGAAGGATTTAAAAATTAGAGGCAATTTCCTTCCTCTAGACCTAGAGAAAATATGAAAGCTGCTTGAGCATCCATGTTGTGTTGGAGGGTGACAATGCTTCCTTTGGACAAATCTTTTAACTGGAAATTTGGGCAAATCCCTTAATATTGTTGGCCTGGCTTCCCCATCAGCAAAATGAAGAGCTTGGATCAGGGGATCCCACAAGTCAAGGTGTACATACCTGGATTCCTGATCAGCTTTTAAAAATGTCTATGAGGGGCGCCTGGGTGGCTCAGTGGATTAAGCCGCTGCCTTCGGCTCAGGTCATGATCTCAGGGTCCTGGGATCGAGCCCCGCATTGGGCTCTCTGCTCCGCAGGGAGCCTGCTTCCTCCTCTCTCTCTGCCTGCCTCTCTGCCTACCTGTCTGCCTACTTGTGATCTCTCTCTGTCAAATAAATAAACAAAATCTTTAAAAAAAAATGTCTATGATAGGAGAGCTCTGTCAGACCTGTGGATTGGTAAGCCTACTGTGTGTGGGATTCTCTGTCTGTGAGTGGAAAATTGAGGGCTGCTGCCCTGATGAGGAAACAGTATGAATATTTTTGGAAACTGGGAGGGTTGAATCAGCCATTAACACTCTGTTGATCTGAATGGGAGGTATTTTGGTGGATGGGTGGTAAGAGCATGTTTCTACAATTTGGATAAATACAGCATTTTGGGTTTGGTGGAACAAGTTGATTTTAAGCACTAGAGCATGAGTCATCTCCACTGATGCTTAAATGAGCTGCAGGCTGAGCAAAGAAGAAAAAGGCACCAGGCAGCCACCAGGGATGTTGGATACAGAGACTATTAGAAGGACTTCTAAGATATATGTTGATGGATTTTTTTTTATTCTGTGCTTTTTAAAATAGAAAAATCCCCCCATCACTTTTAAGATGAGGGTATGTTGGGCACCAAGGCTTAGGAATAAGGGTAATAGCTGGGAGGGGAAGATCTGTCAGCTCTGCAGAATCCTGAAAAAGGACTAAAGTAATCTGTGTATCATGGAGAAAAGGTCCCAGTGCACATGGCTCCCCTCAGGTGCCAGCAAGAAGAGCTGGGGAGGCAGCTGAGAGCAGATCAGGGGAAATGCTCATGGCGGCTGAGACCTGTGGAGCTTCAGCAGATGCGGTCAGAAACCACCCAGAAATGCTCTGGACTTCTCACCTTTGAAATTGCTTGGAGTGTCCTGTTAATAACATGGAGGCAGCAGAGAGTCCTGGGCTTCCCTATTGGGAATTCACACTTTCTTTTAAGTCAAGCCATTGTGATCTGAGCTGCCCCACCCCTGGGTCTTTCTATGCATCATCCCACTGCTTCAGTTTTCACCTCTTTTTTAAAATTTATTTTATTTATTTATTTTTTTAAGATTTTATTTATTTATTTGAGAGAGAGAGAGAGAGTGAGAGAGAGCATGAAGGGGAGAAGGTCAGAGTGAGAAGCAGATTCCCCGTGGAGCTGGAGTCTGATGTAGGACTTGATCCCAGGACTCCGGGATCATGACCTGAGCCGAAGGCAGTGGCTCAACCAATTGAGCCACCTGGGTGCCCCAGTTTTCACCTCTTATAGCTTAAATTCAGTAACTCATAGCAGAGCCTGGGATCCAGTCAGATCTTGTTCCCAGACCAGGCAGTAGGACAGTCTGAAAGAGAAGGACTGATGGAACAATAGTGGGACAAGCTGGGAGGCTCCAGGCTGTTTCCATGTACGGAGAGTCCCACAACCCATGAGAGGGTCCACTAGCCAGAATGACTCATCTTCCCAACTCTCCTGTTACACTTATTCTCCCGGAATTGTGACAGGCCAGGAAGGGAGAGGTGCAGGAAGTAGCTTCTTTCAAGAGTAACAATTTACCACTTCTCTGCCAGTGTTCTCTGTTTACCTCCATGAATCTTTGAATGGCTTGAGTCCTATCTCCTTTGGTGGAAATGAGATGCAGCTTGTGGACATGCTTTGAAAAATTAAGAATGTTATAAAAGATTATTATCTTGCCCAACTGGCATTTGTTTCTTGGGAATTCCTCACTTTTTTCCCATTATTGTGACACTGCTTTTCAAGATAAGCCAGAGGTTCTCATAATCACTTCACACCTGTAGAGAACTATCAGGAGCCCCGATGAAATTCTTGGTGAAGATGATGAGCAAGTGCTTACAGCCGCTGGAAATGCTGCCTAGGCCAGGGCTCAGGAAAGACCAAGGACAAAGAGGGCATATCATGTTGTAAGGCAGAGCTCATGTGCCCGAGTCCGCCTGCTGGAACCATAGCCCAAGTTCACCATTAGCTATGTGACCTTGAGCAAGCTCCTTAATCTCTCTGGAATCTCTATGGTCTTGGGTTCCTGTTCTATATAGTGGGAAAAGTGATAGTACCTATGAGGGATGTTGTCAAGATTAAGTGGGTTGACTTGATGGCATGTGTAGAATAATTCTGTATGTACCAGCTCTTTTTGATGTTGGTTTATGGTAATGGCACATGAAGGTGCAGAGCCCCATTGTTACTCCATTTATTCCTCACAGTCACACTAGAAGGGCGAGGTATTATCCCCATCTTGTACAGGAGGAAAACAGTATCCCTGAGAAATGAAGTCTTTTGCCATGCTAGTAAGTAGCAGAACTGGGATTTTTTAAAAAATATTTTATTTATTTATTTGACAGACAGATCACAAGTAGGCAGAGAGGCAGGCAGAGAGAGAGGAGGAAGCAGGCTCCCTGCCGAGCAGAGAGCCTGATATGGGGCTCGATCCCAGGATCTTGGGATCACCACCTGAGCTGAAGGCAGAGGCTTTAACCCAGGTGCCCCAGAACTGGGACTTTTTTTAAACTCAAGACAACTTATCATTCATAATTCATTCAGTATTTACCTTAACTGTTACCAATAATACTTTAAATAACTGATTAATATAACCTGTAGTCCTTGACATTTGTAACATTTCCTCACAGTGTGAATAAAATACACAAGAGGCTTTCTGGGCAGCTCAGGATATTCTGGAAGTGTCTGTGCAGCTCTACCAGGATTCCGTGGGCTAGCTCCTTGTCTGCATTCCTAACTGCCCACTGGACAGCTATGCCTTGGTTCCCCAAAGATACCCCAACTCTTTCAGTTTCTGAATGGATCTCATTACCTTCCTCTAAAAACCCTACCTTCTCCAGCAGTAACTTTCAGATTAATGACCTCACAGTCCTCCCCTTTTCCATATTTGGTGAATGTTGGCACTATATTTCACTCTTCACTCTCATCTGCCCCTAAAATTGGTAGCTATTTCCTGAGGACAACCTCCACAATGTCTCTTGACCCTGTCTCTTTCTATCCCCACTGCCACAAGCATAGTTGAGGCCAATGTTAGGTAAGACAGGCATAGCCAATATAACAGATATCAAAGCATTAAGAGCACAAAACCAAGATGTTAGTTTTTGCTGATGTAAAAGAGAACTGGTCAAGTATGCTGGTTATAGTCCATGCAACAATTCAGGCTGATGGAGGCTCCACCAGGCCACCAAGGTTACGGTGGGTTCAGCTTCATCACAGCCAGCTGGAAGGAAAGAGGCATTGAAGAGGTACTCAGGAAGTTTGACGGGCAGATCTTGCAGCTGCGTCCATCTCTTCTGCTCATACTCCATGCGGCCATGCCTACTTGCAATGGAGGGTAGGAGGTGCAGTCCAGCTGTGTCAGCCTTGGCCACAAAGCCCTTGTCATTTCTTGCCTGGTTTGTGCAGTGGTCCTCACACTGGTCTCTCTGCCTGGTCTCTCTCCACATCCAATCCATACTCCACAATATTGCCAGAGTTAACTTCGAAATCATTAATCCTACTGGCCTCCTGTTGCCTTCAGAACAGTATCTGTAATGTTGCATTCTAAGAGCTCCCTAGTGTGACCTAGGCTAACTTGCCAGCTCACCTCCAACTCTAAACCTCCAAGAGCTTTAGGCCCGCCCTGGCAGATCCCATGCTCCTTATGCACAAAGCTACATACGCTCACCAAACTGTATCTCTTCTCTGAATAGATGGCCTTGTATCATCATTCATATCTGAGCCCTCGTCATTCTTTCAGGCATCGTTTAGAGGCCACCTTCCTCCTGAAGTCCCCTTCAAATTGGTGGTCCTCAAGTAAGAAGGATGCCTCTTTTTCCTCTGTTCTCCTTGAGCACATTTCTAATACAGCCATAGGAGAAACATTAGGATAACACTTTCCATTATAACTCTTTGTTGAGTCCCTTGCCAGACTAAAATTTACCTTGTATTTTTCCTTCCTCTTAATGCAGGGTAAATCCAACCTCCTTGGCATGACACACCAATGATTTCATAATCTATTTCAACAGATAATGCTGAGCTTCATTTTTGTGACTCTTTCCAGAAGCCTGGTCTGGCCACCTTAAAATGTCCTGTGTCCCTATTGCCCTATGTCCTTTCATGTTTCTGTACATACATGTTTCTGTACATCTTACATGTTTCTGCTGCTCTCTTCCTGGAAGGTTCCCCACACCATCTCCACCATCTGGTGAGGGAGTGAACCCATCACATACTTTATTCCTTGGCTTTCCTTCTATCACAGGTGTCCACTCCTCTGATAGAGCCTCACCGCTATTCTAGTCCATCATTCCCAACAGTTGGGGAGAACCAGAACCAGAACATCTTAATTGGTTTTTTGGAGCCTTGATGCAGACACCACATTTGGTGCATAGAAAGATTAAATAAACATTTCTTGAATGAATGTACCCACAATTTAGACAGCCAGATACTATTTATACTTGCCACTAAAGTGTTGTACACAGGGTGAGGACAGTGATTGCCTGAATTTAATCATAGAGCAGCCAGTAGATTTTGAACAGTTTCTTTTGTTATTTAATGCCCTTACTAAAATGGCAGAATGCAAACACATTTCTCATATATCAAGGACAAGTGTAGGTAAAAATCTGGGAAAAACCCAAAGCACATAATGAAATTAAAAAAAAGAAAGAAAGAAAGAAAGAAAAAACAAAGAGAGAAAAGAAAGAAAAACCAAGCAAGCAAGCAAGACAGCCAACCTAGGAAAATATATGTCAGAAATGAAGTTCACATTCTTGAACTGTTTCTTCTTCTTCTTTTTTTTTTTTTTTAAATTGAAACATCTCCAAAGAGTACAGCCTTAAGAAACTTGGCCCAGGTGTATTTAATTTTCCAGAACAATATACTGATGGTTATCATCTGGGAGTGTGAATTCTTAACCCTTAGGCTGACACCTACTGTTTGCTAACCACCCTGAAAGCTTTAGGGTTTTTGCCAAGGCAAGAAAAGGGCAGGGGGTAAAGACTGAAGTTTAGTAAACAGGAGAAGAGGGTTCTGGGTTGACTTGGAGATGATTCAGGAAGAGGGCATGGAGCAATACAGGTAGGGTCTTCAGAATAGGTAAGGAAAAGTTGGATGAATGACAACACCACATGTATTTCCTGATAAAAATTTCTCAAGCATTTTCTGAATTCTATGAGCTGGGGCAGGAGAAACCAGCCAAGTATTCATGTTTTACTTTGACATAAAGCTATAAAGTATAGGATGCTGTTGTTCTGCTTGAAATGCCAAGGTCCAAATATCATATATATTGCTTTAAAGTCAAAGTTTTGAAACAAACACACTTTCAAGTTTGGCATTGGAAAGAACTGAAGGGTGGCTCTTTTGGAGGCTACTGTCTTTCTGCAGGATGGTCTTGTCCTTGCTTTGTTAGTTCTCCAGTTCCTTCAAGATGCTTCATTTTAAATGTAGACACCCACATGAGAGAATTGTTTATTTTCATTTCTTTTTTCCTTTTAGATGAATGAGTATCAAAAGAGAAAAGGTGCATGACGGTAGTCCTTTTAGCATTTAGGCAAACATCTTTTGGCAGTTCACAGCCTGGAAGCAGATCCAGTTGCTGCTTTCAACCAAAGAATTCCATGTTTTTGGGCAGAACACATTGCTTCCCATTTTCCTTTGAAACATGATGTGGCTTGGCGACATGCTGCAAAACGCTTGTCTAATTTCACTTCCTCAGACATCTCAGGGAAAGGCTGAGGACTATATTTCTCCCCATTAGTTGGAAATTTCCCAACTGTTTTTAAGATGGTGGAGGGAATGTATCATTTATAAGGGACATAAAACCAAGGATTTTTTAAAATTTAAATTCAATTAGCCAACTTACACTACATCATTAGTTTCTGATAGAGTGTTCAATCATTATTTCAGTTGCATGTAACACTTGAGTTGCTCATCACATCACGTGTCCTCCTTAATGCCCATCACCCAATTACCCCTTACCCTTACCCACCTCCCCTCCAGCAACCCTCAGTTTGTTTCTAGAGTTAAGAGTCTCGCATGGTTTGTCTGCCTCTTTGATGCCTTTCCATCTCTTTTCCCTCCCCTCCCCTACCATCATCTGCCCTGTTTCTTGTACTCCACAAATGAGTGAAACCATATGATAATTGTTCTTCTCTGATTGACTTATTTTGCTCCGCATAATACCCTCCATTTCTATCCACATCAATGTAAATGGAAGTATTCATCCTTTCTGATGGCTGAGTAATATTCCATTGTATATAAAGCTTATGGATGTTTATGACCTCACCTTGTTCATTTTATGAAACTATAGATAGGTCCCATTTCTATTTGATATTCTTTGGCACATTTACATGTCGTCCAGAAAGCTCTAGAATGTTTTTCAGTGACATTTTCCTTCTTTCAGTCACTCATCTTCAGCCCTACTTTTGACCCCCCCCATCTGAAACTCAAGATTCTCAGAATGGCGAAATGAGAGGACAGTGCCCAAGTATTTGTGCTTCTCTTCCTGAAGAGTTTATGGTGGTAACAAGCCAGGATCTTGGGGCACTGCTCTAAGACTCTGACCTGGGACACAGAGGTTCTCTGTCTTTCCCTTGCCATGCCCTGGGGTTTTTTTGTACAGAACTCTTTTTAAGGTTACATGTAAATCTCTCCTATTTAACATGCCTTACACCTTTTCACATTCATTTATTCACTCATTCATTCAACACCTATTTACCAAGTGCCTACTTTTTACCAGGCACTGGGCTTGGTAGTCAAGATATAATGGTGTACAAAACAGACACAGGTCCTGCTCTCAAGCTAGTTGCGGGGCAGTCATAACAGCCACTGCAATGAAAGGAGGACAGGGAGAGAAAGAGATACTATTCTATGAACATATATACAGAGTTACGTGGAGTCACATGGAACTAATGGATCTAAGTTTCCTGAGGAGAAATTTTTGAGAAGATGTTTGCAAGGCAAGCAGAACTTGTTTAACTGGAAGCAGAGTTGGGGGAAAAGAGTGTGTAAGAGGGGGAAGAGCATGTGCAATGACCCTGTGGCAGGAGAGGTCATGTAGTTAAAGCAAGGCTCTGGCTGGAGCTCAGAGTCAGGAAACCAGTGAGGCCTCATCATGGAGAGTGTTCTAGACCATGCTCAATGTTTTCTTCCTTACCTGGACACTGGGAAGCCAAGTGAAGCTTTAGGGTGGAACTCTGAGTTTTGAGATCATTCTGGAAACTGTGGGGAAGAGATTAGGCCAGGGCCAAGGAGGATGCTGGGGGACTAGTCCATGTAAAAAAAAAAAGTCTCTTGGGATTGCAGGTTTCTTGCCAAGGAACTGTGGAAAAGTGAAGGGGTCTGATTAGTATTAGAAGAAAAAAATGGACAGAAGTTGGTGATAAGTTGGTCACGATGTGTGGGTGGGTAGGTGGGTGAAGAAAATGACGCCCACATGGACCCTCAGTTTCTAACTGGCAAAACTGGATGCAGAGAGAACCATTCACAGAGGGAAGAGGGAGGAGGGAAGGATGGGTAGAGATGTGGGGAGAAGGTCATAAGGGCAGATTTGGACAAGTGGAAGACGAGATGCTCATGTGGAATTGATGCTTATGGAATTCATGGGGCAGAGCTGGACAGCCAGATATATTTTAAGGTCACTAGTGAATGCCCAGTTGGACATTCAAAGTTCTCCATGAAGGTCCCATTTGACTAGCTTTGTAAAAGTAGGGAAATTGTCCCAGATATGCAAGCTTCAAACAGTACTCACATGTCTAAATTCGCTCTTGATGAGAGAAGAGTTGTAAGCCTCAGTGGTCTCCACTCTTATCTTTACTCATAGAAGTAGCTGACACAAAATTTTTAGCTTAAATCAGTATTTCTCTGCAAGCCTTTCTGTGTCTTGGAGAAATCCTTCCACAAATGACACCACTTCATTTCAGGCCACACGCCACAAGGAAATACATAGAAGCGAGCATGGTGACGGATTGCAATTGTCTGCATGGATTTAATGTGGGGCCTCTCCTGCTCCCAGACATCTTTACTCAAGCATCTTGGAAGAGGCTTGGTGCAGGCTTTCATGCTACATCATTAATGTCCAGTTATTAACTGCAAAGGTCTTAGAAGAGTAATTTCTTTTTTTTTTCCCCCTTTTATTAATTTTTTCAGCGTAACAGTATTCATTCTTTTTGCACAACACCCAGTGCTCCATGCAAAACGTGCCCTCCCCATCACCCACCACCTGTTCCCCCAACCTCCCACCCCTGACCCTTCAAAACCCTCAGGTTGTTTTTCAGAGTCCATAGTCTCTTATGGTTCGCCTCCCCTCCCCAATGTCCATAGCCCGCTCCCCCTCTCCCAATCCCACCTCCCCCCAGCAACCCCCAGTTTGTTTTGTGAGATTAAGAGTCATTTATGGTTTGTCTCCCTCCCAATCCCATCTTGTTTCATTTATTCTTCTCCTATCCCCCCTCCCCCCCCATGTTGCTTCTCCATGTCCTCATATCAGGGAGATCATATGATAGTTGTCTTTCTCCGATTGACTTATTTCACTAAGCATGATACGCTCTAGTTCCATCCACGTCGTCGCAAATGGCAAGATTTCATTTCTTTTGATGGCTGCATAGTATTCCATTGTGTATATATACCACATCTTCTTGATCCATTCATCTGTTGATGGACATCTAGGTTCTTTCCATAGTCTGGCTATTGTAGACATTGCTGCTATAAACATTCGGGTACACGTGCCCCTTCGGATCACTATGTTTGTATCTTTAGGGTAAATACCCAGTAGTGCAATTGCTGGGTCATAGGGTAGTTCTATTTTCAACATTTTGAGGAACCTCCAAATTGTTAAAAATGCAAAATACATGCTACTTTTCCATGTCTTCAGGGATTCCCAAGCTCTTTAATATTTTGGAAAGAGTTAGTTCTACAACATAACAAATTATGTTCTAAAAGTTGGGTCACCAATATAGGACATATTATTACCACTACCACCATGATTACCGATTGTCAGGTTAGACATTAACCCACTTAAACCTCTTTGGTAAGTGGTGTTATTTCTCCCACTTTCCCGTGAGAATATTAATGCTCTTGGAGGATAAAGAACTAGTGAATGGCAGGGTAAAGATCTGAAATGAGGTGTGCTTTATTCCAAAGTCAGTGGGCTTTAGCAGATATGTGTCTCACTTTTGGTGACTCAACACGCATTTTATTACTTATTTTCTTTTGGCCCATAGGTAGTTCGCTCTCTTCTAAGAACTAGTCCCTTCCAATAAAAATTTATTGAAAGGACCTTTATTCCATTTTTGCCTTATTTAAATAAAGTGTAGACAGGCCAAAAACGGGGTTTTGAAAGTAATCTGTCAACCTGCTACTTGCCTCCTCTTTCCTATAGAACTATGTCTATAAAGTATCTTGAAGATGGAATTGCCATATAAATGCTCTATATTATTTTCATCTAGAACCATGAAAGAAGCTCTGGGTTGGAGATGAATGAACTTTTGTTTCTGCAAAGCCAAATTTTTATTTCTTAGCTGATATATTTTGAGCCGGAGCTCTTCCACAGTAAGAAAGATAAGTTCCTTGATTCTGAAAAATGACTTCGAGGGCTGGGTGGTTGGAGAGGTTAGCTGTTGTGCTGTGTCTTAGTCTTAGAGGTGGCAGAATAGGAAGAGAGAGAGGAGGAGGAGGAGAGGTTCTTCTTAGATGTTTGTTTCAGTTGGGAAATGGGGACATTTTATATGGGGAATCTGATTATTTACCATATATGGTGCTTTTTGTCTAGAATGCTTTCAGAAGAATGCATTCTTGCTTTCTCCCTTGTCCACACCCACTGGTGATAATCAGTGCCACTTGGGTGATTCTGGAAGCCAGTCTAAACCAGTTACATTACTTAATAGTTGAGGGGATGGGTAGAAAATAGTTTCTCCACTGAAAACTATTAGAGGAATTTATAGGCTGCCAGGGTGTAATTAACCATGAAAGATACTGGCAGGGGCATGAAACTAACATTCCTCTCTCATCTCTTGACCCTGCCTCCTTCCACAAGTGGGAGATGTTCTCTGTATCTTGGCATTCTTGCCCTGTTGTTCTGCTCTTTGAATCTGCCCTGGATTAATTTTTCTGAAGCCCATGACGGTGTCCTCAACCTGTATTTCTGTGAACTCTGTTAATAGCTCCTCCTTCAGCTCGTTATTCTATTTGTTTCTTGAACTGACCTTCAGTTAGATGTGGAGTCATCGGAGCAATTATGCCAGACAGGCTTTCTGCCATTTTGTATTCATGGGTGCACAGATATGGAAGGCCTAGGAACACATTTTATTAGTTAGATGCTATGGGAGGTCAAGGTTGACCTAGTTGGAAGTTATCAGCACTACTTAAAAGAATAGACTTATTTACCCATAGCATTTTGAAATGTGTGTAATAACTTTTTTTTTTTTTCAGCAAAATGGTGCTCACAGAAAACTAATTCTCATAGGGACTTCTGGCTCATAGATATTTACATCCTGGATGAAACAGTACCAATACTTAGTAGCCCTGCAACGAATGCTTTAGAAATAATAGTTTTGCTATGACTCAAGATGCTAGACCTAGAATTACCATATGACCCAGCAATTTCACTCCTTGGTTTATACCCAGAAGAATTGAAAACAGACACTGAAAAAAATGCATGTATGTGAATGCTCAGGGAAACACTATTCACATTAGCCAAAAAGTAGAAAAAACCCAAATGTCATCCGCAGATAGATAAACAAATTGTGGTCTTGTACATGCAATTGGATATTATTCAGCCTTAAGAAGGAATGAAATACTGATATATTTACTATGATATGGATGAATTTTGAAAACTGAGGCTAAGTGAGAGAAGCCAGACCAAAAGATGAGATGTTGTATGATTCTATTTATATGATGTGTCCAGAATGGGTAAACCCATGGAGACAGAGAGCACATTGGCAGTTGTCAGGGTGAGGAAGAAAGGGAAATAAGGATCTAACTGCTTAATGAACATGGAATTTCTTTTTGGGTAATGAAAATGTTTTAGAACTAGATAGAGGTGGTTGCTCAACATTGTGATCATACTAAATGCCACTGAATTATTTGCCTTAAAATAGTTATTTTTCTGTTATGTGAATTCCACCTTAATGAAAAAAAATGATTACAGCAAACACCTCCTTAGCACATGCTATGAACCAGGCACTGTACTGGGCATTTCATATAATTCTCTCTTGAGGCCATATAACCTCTCTGTGAGGCAGGTGATATATTCCTTCCATTTTACATTTAAAGACTCTGACTGAAGCCCAGAGAAGTTAAGCAAGATACTCTTCGTCTGACCAGCTTTCTAAAACCTTGAGTTCCTAGAACTGAACACAGCAACTTGAAGAAACTTGGTTGGAGGTAGAGTCATTCTCCAATTGCATTAATTTTGAAAGAACACCTCTTTTCTGAATGTGGATCCTGGGTGGTGAGTTAGATGCTGTGGTTCTCTGTTTAAAAGGAATGTTGCAAAGAACCAGTTCTGGATGGATGCAGAGGTGTGCTTTAGGATTCTCTGGCCAGCAAGACTTCTTGGTGGGAATCTCCTGATTGGGAGTTCCCAGAGGGCAGAAAGCATGATGTTATGGTGGAAGCAGGGGATCATTCAAAGTGGCATTTGGCTCTGAATTCATACTTGCCTGGTCTTTTATCAGGTTTCCTTATAAATTTTTCCTTTATAAAATTTTAGCACAAATCTCATGGAGTCAGTGTGGGATTTAACTTTCTTCAAATATGCAGGGGGTAAGATATCTGGGTTGACCTTTGCATGATCTATTTTTCCCTGTGGTTTACTAACATGGTTTTACAAAGACTTTACTATTAAGACCTGCCTATCCTAGTAGGGTACTTTTTTCATTCTTTTTTTTATTTATTCACTTGCTCATTCATTCATTCATTCATTCATTCATTCAAAAAGTCATTCACTCATTCTTTACTTGCTCATTCATTCAGTTGCTCCTTCATTAACTCACGCAGTCATTCATTCATTCACTCACTCATCTACTTATGGTCACTAGCCCACTAGCTTACACATTCCTTAACTCATCACTCCCTCATTCCTTGATTGATGGAATCCCTTTAATCTATATAAATAATACATGAAAAGTTGCTTGTAAAATGCAAACAGTATATAAATATATCCAGCAAGTAGTGAGAATCCTTTGGTACTGAGCCTCTGGGTTTCCCCTCTGCCCTGATCTGAGCCCCAACAGTATGTCCCACTGTTCATCATTCATTCCTTGGTATGTAGGCTTCAAGTTTTCTTCCAGACATTTATTTTATATATGGATGCACATTGTAAGGGTTTTTCCTGATATTGTATATATAATAGTAATAGGTTCCTGTTCTGGAAAGGCTTTTTTAAAAAAACAACTGTTTAGTTCTTTGATTTTAAAATCTATTTTTAACCTTTTTTTATTGTAATAGAATTTTTCCAGTTATTCTAGAAATTCCCTCACTCCCATCAAAAGTAATCACTTTTATGGTTTTTATGGTATTGAACTTGTTGATTCTTTATGGTTTAATTAAAAGTATGCAGCCCTACACATCATAGGTTTGCCTATTAAAAAAAGTTGTTTTTTCTTTTTTTAGATTTTATTTATTTATTTGACAGACAGAGAGCACAAGTAGGCAGAGAGGCAGGCAGAGAGAGAGAGAGAAGCAGGCTCCCCACTGAGCAGAGAGCCTGATGCGGGGCTCGATCCCAGGAACCTGAGATCATGACCTGAGCCGAAGGCAGAGGCTTAACCCACTGAGCCACCCAGGCGCCCCTAAAAAAAGTTTTTTTTTTTTTTTTTTTTTTTTTTTTTTTTTTTTTTTTCTCATTTTATTTCTTTTTTCAGCGTAACAGTATTCATTCTTTTTGCACAACACCCAGTGCTCCATGCAAAACGTGCCCTCTCCATTACCCACCACCTGTTCCCCCAACCTCCCACCCCTGACCCTTCAAAACCCTCAGGTTGCCCCAACCTCCCACCCCTGACCCTTCAAAACCCTCAGGTTGTTTTTCAGAGTCCATAGTCTCTTATGGTTCGCTTCCCCGCCCCAATGTCCATAGCCCGCTCCCCCTCCCCCAATCCCACCTCCCCGCAGCAACCCCCAGTTTGTTTTGTGAGATTAAGAGTCATTTATGGTTTGTCTCCCTCCCAATCCCATCTTGTTTCATTTATTCTTCTCCTATCTCCTACCCCCCCATGTTGCTTCTCCATGTCCTCATATCAGGGAGATCATATGATAGTTGTCTTTCTCCGATTGACTTATTTCACTAAGCATGATACGCTCTAGTTCCATCCACGTCGTCGCAAATGGCAAGATTTCATTTCTTTTGATGGCTGCATAGTATTCCATTGTGTATATATACCACATCTTCTTGATCCATTCATCTGTTGATGGACATCTAGGTTCTTTCCATAGTCTACAATAGCCAAAAAAAGTTTTTATATATAAACTTGAAGAACCTGGTCGCCTAGACCTGTGGAGTATCCCCCAGGATGGATTTTGCTGATTGTACCCTCACTGTGCAGGTCAACATGCTCCTCTGTTCCCTGTCCTCCTATAAATTGACAGCTAGATCCAGAGGTCTTATGAGATTGAGGGCAGCCCCTGGGAAAGGTGATTTTAGGTGGTGCTGTGTTCATGCACCTGCATGACAATCCCCTTGTTTTTAATGCTGAAGGATATGATGCATGTCACCTAGATCCATTCATTCATTAAAGGCTGCAGAACAGTGATGTTCTAAGTCCATCATTTTGTTCTCATTCATTCACTGGGATAATTTTATAGGGATATACTTCCTTTCATCCGCTATTTGGTTGCCTCCTAGTAGTTTAGTTCATATAGGAAGTAATACACATGTTCGGCAGTTTCCTTTTACTTAGTTTTCAAGATCATGTGCCAGTTCTCTGTCATCCTCAAAAGCTTACCAGTTGGGTTTTTCAAACATATCATCATGAGCTCATGAGTTTACATATATTTGATGAGTTCCAATTTCCTGCAATTCTCATCCTTAGGGAAGTTCATGCTGCCCCATCTGTGAGCCAGAGAAGCTCTTCCATTTAGACCTGTGATCAGCTGCTCTTGCATATCCTTAGCATGATCCTAGAACTGGGTTGGTCACTAATTTCTAGTTTTTTTCCAGTGGACAGGAAAACACACAAACATACGTGTCTGTCTGTCTTATCTCACTCTCTCTCATTACCTGTCATCTGTCTAGAAATACATAAAATGTCATATCAATTAACACCGATTTCTTTTTAAAAATTTTTATTTAAATTCACTTTAACATATAGAGTATTATTAGTTTCAGAGGTAGAATTTAGTGACTCATCCATTGCATACAACACCCAGTGCTCATTACATCAAGTGCCCTCCGTAATGACCATCACCCAGTTAAGAAATGGGCAGAAGACTGGAAGGCACAGTTCTCCAAATACATACAAATGGCCATAGACATGAAAAAAATGCTCAATATCATTCATCTTCAGGGAAATGCAAATCAAAACCACGGTGAGATACCACCTCACACCAGTCGGAATGGCTAAAACTAACAACACGTCCATTTCTAATTCAAATTAAAGACTGTAGTGTTTTTAGTTTACCTCATCTGTATTACATGTATCTCCCCTTTTTCTCACCAAAAATCTTAGTTCCCAAGCATACCAGATTAGAATATCTCATAATTACTCACTTAATTTATCCCTTGTAAAAACACAACAGTCTCAGAATAACAATGTAGTACTATTACCAGCAATCATGATTCCTGAAAACAGTTAACTTTATTTTATTACAGGTCCTATTCCTGGTCCCTCCATTTTTCATGGCTTTCCTACATCCTCACGGTCAGATCTGTATTCACATACATACTATAAGGTTCCCTGTTAACTTTCATTTAGTCTTAGTTCTTTGAGGAAGTACATGTTGAGTGCCCGCCATCTGTCCTTATGTGTATGCTTCTGTAGTCATTTTTGTTTCTGAAGTGTGGGCTTTAGTAGGTTCCTCAGGAAGAACCCAAGGGAACAGTATTTTCCGAGTTTCCCTGTGATGGAAACAGTTTGTTTCTGCTCTTTACACAGAAGGGTTGATACTGCTGAATGCATGACAAATGAGCGCCATGTGTGATCTGGGATTTTCTTTTGCTCTAAGGGACACTATTTGGACAACTGACGAAGTTAAAGTCTGTGTAATAAGTCTGAACAATAACTTGTTAATTTTCTTACTTGGACATTATGTTGTGGTTGTGTAAGAGAGTGTTTTTGTTTTGAGGAGACACAAACTCCAGCAATTAGGGATAAAAGTGCATCATGCGTGGAAATTACACATCTACACATGCGTGCATACACACACATGTGCACATGCTAAATGGTAATATTTGTGGAATCTAGGTGAAAGGTATATGGGAATTCTGAATTCTTTACACTATTCTTCAACTTTTCTGTAAGTCTAAAATGATGTTAAAAATAAAAAACAAAGGGGGCGCTTGGGTGGCTCAGGGGGTTAAATCCTCTGCCTTCAGCTTAGGTCATGATCCTGGTATCCTGGGATTGAGCCCCACACTGGGCTCTCTGCTCAGCAGGCAACCTGCTTCTTCCTCTCTCTCTGCCTGCCTCTCTGCCTACTTGTGATCTCTGTCTGTCAAATAAATAAATAAATAAGTAAAATATAAAAAAAAAAACCAAAGTATTTATATAAAGTGCATTTCTCAGCAGGCTCTTAAATGTGTATGTATCCCTGTTTAAGCCAGCGTCCAAAATTTTACAGTACAATTTTACAGATCTTTTGAGTTGTATTTTTTTTTTCAAAGATAAACAGAAGAAACTTCTTATGTTATTCCAGAATTTATACTTGGCACACCAAAATGTGGGGTACTAAGGATGGATCCAGAAACTATGTAAGAAAGAAAGACATAAATGTCTTGTTTGTAAAGAAGAAACATTCAACAACAATGCAAAAATACAGAGTCTTGATTCATTTTGCGTAGATGTCAGTTCTGCCATATTTTCTTGATTTTTAACTGAGACCTTGATCTCCTTGTTTCACTACTTTTTCCTTCAAAGCCAAATAAAAATGAACAGAGCTATTATTATTTTGCATTGAGTGTCCCAAGTAGATTTAGATTGGTAGTTTCAAAGCAAACAAACAAGAGACAGATGCAACGGCATTTCATAACTAGATGGGCTTTAGGGTGTATCAGTTTTCTTAGGCAAGTTCATAAAAAAACAAGTTTCTCCCTCTCGTGCTCTGTCCTTAGGGACTAATGTTCTAAAAAGAGAGAACAATTTTCCAGTAAAATTAATTCTGTTGAATATGTGATGGATTTTAAAGACATTCCACTTTTGTGCTATTTTTTTAAGGCTTGTGGAGACAAACCCCTATGTAGCTAGTGGGGGGCCTCCCTGGTGGTTGCATGGTTGTCTGATGTCATGGACACAGGTGTGCCTTCACGCTTGGATCTCTTGGTTGTCCAAAATCCTTGCAGCCTTTCCACTAGATGGCAAGTTCTGCTTGAAAAGGGGAAGTACCCCTTAAAGTTATGAAACAAATTTCTGTCACTTGGGAGATAAGTCCCCAACTTACAAATGAATTGTCTTTGCCTATTGTTTCTGTCTGTGGCTGAAAATTTAAAATTGCCTTTTTCTATGGATATACCATAGTTAGGTCCCCAGGCCCGCTGACTAAAATTTACCAAGCCCACCATGTTAACTTCTGTAGCAATCCTACAGCCCCTAGTCACCAGGTGTGACTGTGTTCTAGAGCTGTGGCTCTCAGTGGGGCCATGGAGGGCACTTTCTGAAAGGCCCTGCTGGCTGCTTATCTACACATTCCAAATTCCCTGGAGTGTGTGTGCTCCTTGCTGGCTACGAAATAGATGCCCAGTCTTCAGGAAGTACTCAAGGCCTTCCACCACGTGCTCCATTTTTCCTGTCCCACTGTGTGCTCTTTCCCCACATGGGCACATGCTATCTAAAGCTTTGCCCGAACCCCACCCTTTCTATTTCCCAACTTTGCCTATGCTACTCTTGGCACCCAGAATCCAATTCCTATTTGTGTTGGCCCAAGAGATACCTCTTCTTTGCTGCCTCCTCTCATATGCCACGTCCTTTCCAGATTTCTCTTCGTTGGCACTTACCTCTCCCTTCTGTATCTATTCTTATCCTACTATTATCTTACCCCTTGTATGGCATGTAGTATTGTCTTTAATGGGGTAATATTTGAGTATTAGTGAGGCCTGTGCCTACCTGGGGCGGGGGCAGGGATCCTTGTCTTATCCACCCCTGAGGATCCAGCAATGCCTAACACTGTGCTTTGGGTACAGAGTCCGCTCAACAAATTCTGGAGGTGGTGGACTCCTTCCCTACCCCCACCCCACTGCCACATATACTGAGAGGGGATGGGCAGCATGTTCAGGTGCCAGTAGGCGTCCTGAGAAGGAAGCTGTCTTTGTTGCTCTCCAAACATTAATGACCATAGACAGCTAAGTGCTGTCTACCTTTGGCTTTGAGTCAGATATAATAAAACAAAATCAGCCATTACGAGTAATGCTTTTTAAATATTGTTGTAAGCCTCACAAAAGATGTTTGCTATCCCTGACTGGTGTCAGATACAATAAATATAATTAATCTCTGGAAACACATAGATGAAATTACTTAAATCATGGCTTTAGTTTGTTTCCAATCCTCTGAGTCTCCTGGGTGTAGAGCAAACCCTGTAGCTCTTTGCTGCTGGAGGCACCTCAAGCCTTCTCCTTGATTTGGCTCTGGGGATAGTGGTTCTTTCTGGCCATTTTAAACTTGAAAGTGGAAAAATGTTGGGCTCTCCATATCCCTTCTCTTGGGGGACTTACTAAAAGAAAGTTTATTTGTGCAGGAGAGGTGACCTCTCCTTTCCTCTTTGACTGTGTTTTCATATCTAATAAAATCAAGAGTGGATGTTACCACAGCTTCCCTTAGGGAAAATTCAATGAGACCATGGTCCTGGAGGTGAAAGGCACCCAGGGCTTTCCTTCAACTTGGTATCACCAAATTACTCTTGCCTTGAGTCATTATGGCTTTGGAGCTATAATGTAAATACCACCGATTTAATGGGTTAGAGGGAACCTTAGATTTTATCCAGGCCAGGAGCCCCATTTGATAAATAAGAAACCCATGTCTTGCTGGGGACCATGTCTTGTCTGAGCTTCAGAGGCTGCGTGAGAATAACCTCTTTTGGAGAGAAAGACCATGAGTTGTGGAAAGTCAGAAGTTCAATGTTTCTGGAATGGAGGGTGGGGAGTGAGGGTGGGGAAGAGTGGGCAGGAGGCCTAATGGAAAATGCTCCTGTTAGCCTCTAAACAATGAGATATATCTAAACAATATGATATAGGTGTGCGGAACCCTACTAAGGTTTTTAAGCAGGGACGTCTTCTCTGTTTTGTAGGAAGCTGAAGGGATCTCCCCAGCGCCATCATAAGAGAAAATCTTGGACATAGCAAAGGCAGAGCTTCCCAGCAGGTTTTCAGTGCTTCTCTGCCATGTGCTCCCCTGTATCTCTGTTCCCCTTCTCTTCTAGCAAACCCTAGTCTGGAACACAGGCCATTGCTAGCACTCAATGGGGATCAGCACAGGAGGAAAGAAGAGGAGGCTTGGGGGGCGGTGTGGATAATCAGCTTATTTGCAGGAATTTGTCACCTTTGGCTCTGGAGAGCTGGGACTTTGAAATGATCTTGTTTACCAGCACTTTACGTTACTTGTGAGACATCTCATTTCCCTTAATAATCCTTATTAGCCAGAGAATTTGTTGTTTGGCACGGACTTAAATGTATGTTTACTGAATTTTCCAGTGTTAGAGCTGGCAAAAGGACTCATTCTTCCTGGACTCCTCTTGTTATAACAACAATGGTAAATCTTCGCTGACTGATTTGAGGAGGCCACTGAACTTGAGAGTAACAATTACTGAACCGAATGTTTACGTTAGGGCACCCGCAATTCATCGAAGTGCTTCAACTGCATAATTAATAGGACCAACTAAAATTCTACATCATTGTAATAATATTTACTCTGAAAACTCACAGTTGGACTACAGTTTCTATCACAAGCTCCACTGACATCAAGGAATTTTAAACTTCCTTTTCGACAGGGAGGTTTTTTGGGCCTCATTTTGGCAGCCAAAACACAACCCTTGCAGATGTGCATTGAATTCATGGACTATTAAGGGTTGATGCTGGATTAGAGATGATCTATCAGTTGTTTCTAAACCTGGCTAAACCACAGACTCTACTGGTGGGGCTTCAGAAATCTGGATTCCTGGGCTCCATGTCTGGGAGCCTGATTCAGGGGGTAGGGTGGAAACAGGATGTTGTAGACAGATTTTCTTAAATGCTCAGGTTGTTCTTAGGTTATGACAACTGCTGTTCTCATTTTGAGATCACACTGAGGGTTACAAGACTGATATCACTGGGAAGGTTAAAACAGTCCAGAGAGGCCTCCTCAGTCTCTCTGAGTGGAACAGGGAAAGGTATCATGGACCCCTGGGAAATACTTCTGTTAATAAAATATTTTTGTTAAGAAAGTACCCAATTTCAATTTAAAGAGAGCCACTTTCACAGTGTTTCTAAGAGGGATTCTCTGACCACCCTTGTAGAAACTCTCAGGTCCTTGTTAAAAATGCAGATTCCTGGGATCTCCGGTAGTCTTGTATTTAAAGCTCTGAGAGTGGGACTCAGGAACTATATCTAAAAACTCCATCAGCTGTTTTCGATGCACATTAAAGTTTGAGAGCCATTGTTTTTTTTTTTCTTTTTCTCTTTTCTTTTCTCCTTCTCTCTGTCTCTCTCTCTCTTTCTTTTTGTTTTTGCTTTTGATTCCAAATTGTGATTATACCATTTATTATCTATTTTTTTAATATAATTGCTTCTTCCTTGATCATGGCCCACACCCAGTGCCAATCCTCAAACTCATGGGAACTGAAATTTGCAAACATTGACACATCTGTGGCATTCCCCTGTCTTCCTTGTGCTATTTGGCACTGTTGACTGCATACTCTTGAAATGATCTGTCTGGCGATTTCCACGTACACACCCCCTTCTCTTTACCACCTTCTATGTTGCTACTCATCCTCAGACTTACCTTTTCCTGAGCTCCTCTTCTTCCACCTGCCCTTCCTGGGTGATCTCATGTCCTCTCTTGGTTCCATTATGATCACAGTGATGTTTTCTAAATGTCTTTCACCAGCTTAGACTCATTTCCTGAGCTTTGAACCTACCTATAAAAAGCCTGTCAAGTACCTGCAGTTTGGATGTCCCCGGTGCCCTCAAATCCACATGATGGGCTGGAGCTCATGATGTTCCCCCACCACCTGGTTCTCCTTCTGTCCCCAGTACTTGAGTCAATGGTGCTGCCCCTCATCCAATAACTCATCCAATCCCAGACTCTTGCCTCTCACTTCACCTCCATCCGTGAGCAAACCCTATTGATTTGAGCTATTAAGTATACCTGAGTCAACTACATTTTAATAAAGTTGGAAAAACATCTACCCAAAATCTCCTGCCTGTTCTCTCTCCCAAATGCCTCTGGCTCAGCCCAGACCTTCATCATCTCTCATCTGAATCTTGACACTACCTTCTGGCTTAATCTCTTCCTGCCAGTTGCCAGAATGATCTTTGTCCCCGGAATGGTCTTTTAAGGAACTTAGCACACTACCCCTCCTGCTTGAACCCTTCAGAAATTTGCATTGCCTTCAGGATAAAGCCCAAAATCTTTAGTTCCTGCACTTAGTTGCTATTCATGACTTCCCTGTCTTCCCCTGGACCTTACATTCTAGCCATTCTGAATTACTCTGCTGCTTGGCGCTTTGAGGCATTTTCAGAGGAAATTTCCAGTACCTGGAACGTCTTTCTGTGGCTACATCTTCTTTCTCCATCTATCACCCAGTGAGTCCTTACTCGTTCTTCAGGACGCAGCTCTGCCCCTCTGAAAACTTGGTTGACCCTCTGGCAGGGATGTGGCCCCTACATTGTGTAACAACCCACTGTGCCCACACCGCCATCATAAATCTGTGTGTAAGGACTTGTTCGTGTGCCTACTTCCTGTCTTTGACTTGATCTCTTACCTCCAGTTCTTAGAATCACGACTGGTTCATAGTACATACTTAGCACTTCTTAGATGAATGAATGGATGAATTATTCACACCATCTGACTTTTAGAACCATATGTCAAGTAAAAATCTATACTTATATTTTAGCCATTCTTCCAACTTATAAAACACATGTCATGAATTAATGCATTGGCAGTAGAGTTCATAAAAATAACTATGCATTCTGATTAATTGACTCATGTTACCCAATTAACTTATCCATTAAGGGGTTAGCCAGAAGCTGGAAGTGAAGCAAATATACTGTGGCATAGATCAACATTAAACCAAGTCCCTTTCGCAGTGGATAGGAAGGGGTTTTAAAAACAACCAAGGTTACTAGGCATTACTTCATCTTTTACAAAATATCGGGCATTTTTTTTTTTTTTTAGCCAGAGGGAATCATATTTCATCCTGGTAAGTAAGAATCATGCTAATCATGGAAAACAAAATGATTCCAACATTTTCACTGAAATTATAATGTTGGCTCTAAGTAAAAAGAAGCTGGAGATGCTCAAGTGCGTTTATCTTTTCTCAGCCCTTCTTTTATCCTTCGCAGCATTGGCATGAAGGAAGCTGTGGTTGGCGTAGGGTCCTGTAACCAGTCAGGGAAGAGTGTTGAGGGTGAGACGGGTAGTGGTGGGGTGGAGGGGTACTACATCGGTGATGCATCCTGGGAAATAATTAGGTTTGAGTACAGCTCATGTAGACTTGTCTCTCTAGGCCAGGCATGGTGATTTCTGTTTTAGATAGCCTATGTTTTCAACACCTCCCTGTGAAGCTATTACAGATTTTTATTTTTACAGATTCAGGAGCTGTTAATTGATTCTCAAGGTGTAGGAAATCTCATCTGAGTGATTCCATCATGGAAGACTCAGGAGGGTGTGGTGATCAGCTTGCCCAAATTCAAAAGGCAAGAAGGTAGGCCTTGCAATTCTTCTGCCCTCTTGTCTCTCAGTATTCTTTCTTCCCAGATTCTCACAGAACTCATGCCTCTTGGGTTCCCACCCCTTGGCCAGATGGTATAGGCAGCTGCATTGGGTTGTGCAGCTGCCCAGACCAGGACAGCTGCACTCCCTTTGCAGGGAGGCTTGTCAGCTGAAATCGCCAGTGGTAAGCTCACTGTGGGAAAACGGAGTGTGGTGTCTGACCTTGAAATGCCGCTTCCTTCCAACCCTGCTGGCTCTGGATGGATGCGACTCTTACATCATCAGAGACCAGAGACGGATGGGGTGTTAGAATGGTAAGGGACCCTAGCGCCAGTACTTCTTATTTCGCAGCTGAGGACACTGGGTCCATGGGAGGTTAACTTGCTTGTCCAAAGTCCCAGCAGCACTGGATGTGGAATGTGAGTTTCCTAACACACCCAGGGCCCTTGCCCCTACACCACCGTGGCTCTCTTACTTGCCAAGTTCACGCCCCTTCTCATTGGCACCACTTTCCTTCCCTGTTGACCAGATAGTAGGAATCATTTGTATCGATTGGAGTCAAATTCACTTATGTTCTTCCAGAACCCAAGATCTGTGGTTTTGCCTTGAAGCTGACTCTTGTTTCCATGATTCCAGGGTGAGGTTCTCAGAGTCGGTTAGTCGCCTTCCCTTCTCTTTCTCCCACTCCTCCCAGGCCTTCTGGTGTGCTCCACAGCATGCTTTCCACACCAGTCTTCTGGTGCTCTTCAAACACATCTCATACGTTTTCTCCTTTGCTTCAGCTGTTTTCCCAAGCACACTTTTGCCCACTCTGCTGTGTTTTGAGCACCAATATGAATCATACTACTTTTTGTTTTTCAAAGATTTTTAAAAAATATTTTATCTATTTATTTGTCAGATAGAGAGTGAAAGTGAGCAAGCACAAGCAGGGGGGCGGCAGGCAGAGGGAGATGAAGGCTCCTTACCTAGCAGGGATTCCGATGCGGGACTCGATCCCAGGACCCCGGGATCATGACCTGAGCTGAAGGCAGACGCTTAACCAACTGAGCCACCCAAGCATCCCTAAAGATTTTATTTATTTATTTGACAGAGAGAGACACAGCGAGAGACAGGAAACACAAGCAGGCTTCTCGCTGAGCAGGGAGCCCGATGCAGGGCTAGATCTTAGGATCCTGGGATCATGACAGGAGCCAAAGGCAGATGCTTAACAACTGAAGCCCCCAGGTGCCCTGAATCATACTACTTTTAACACACCCTTTCTAACCACCTCAGCCCACAAGGGATATTTACATAAATGGTCATGGTGTCTCTCTTTTGAAACCAAACATATCATGTCTAGGCCAGTGTTTGCCAGAGTATTTCCTAGAACACATACCCCTTGAACCTCATTTTCTCCATTCCTCTATGGGATAAGTCCATGGTTAAGTCCAACCAGGAGATGCTGATGTTTAATCTGCCTCATGGACATTCCTATTGCAAATTCACACACTTAAGGCTCTGAGAAGCTCTGCATTATAGAAACTGGCTTAGTTTTTAAAACCCATATACCTCCCAGATTTAAACCCATGTACCTTTCAGTCCTTGGAAGCTTTCATTTGTGTGACACTGTTAGCATTCTGTTGAATGCATTTTGGGGAAGGCTCTTCTAGAAAGTTTATGGCACACAATTAGAAATCTAGAAGTCTTATCTTCTCAGTGATATTGTAAGTTTTTGTGTTTATCTCTCCCCAGTGCCCAATGGAATGTTAATTTCTTTTTTTTTTCTTTTTAAAAATTTTAAGTGATGGCAAAGGGCTAAAGAAAGGCTAATATGCCATTGTTGGATTCTGGTGCAGAAAAGAACTTCTTACATAGAGATATGGCAAAGATGCAGAGTGGTTAGCAGGAAAAGCAGAAATTGTTCAGGGATGAGGACAACTTAGAGTATAATGTTGTTATGGACCATAAGTGGGGCTGGGTCTAGAATGGCCAAACAGACTGTCAGAAAAATATCCATGGAAAAGTTGTGATTTGAGAAACCTGCTTCCAAAGAAAGGCAAGTAGCTCTAATGTAAGTGAACTTCTCCAAGTCCTGGAGAGTGAAAAACAAATCTAAAGATGGAGAGAGGGAGAGAGAGAGGGGAAAAAAATGGAACAGAATGGATGGTTATAAAACACTTATTTTATTTCAGTTTCAAAACTTTCCTGGGATGAGCTCCCAGATCCTCACCCTGCTACCAGGAGCTAAGGCTTCAGTTATTAAGGCTCTCCTCTTGCCAGAATTTCTTTCTTTTTCTCTTTTCTTGCTTCGTGTTTCAGTAATGACCTTAAGTAACCCTGGATCTTTATCAGTTTGAGTTGATTTGGTTCAACGTGGTTCACAAGCTCTTTATTGAGCACTTACTGTATGCCAGGCTACGCTGGGGCTGCAACGATAAACAAGACAGTCTTTTTGCTTGGGTGTGTTCTAGCCAGGGGGTGGGGAGAGGCAATATCAGATATATGACAGGTAGTTTCAATATGGTGCCAAGATAAAGGACAGGGAGGCACATGCTCAAGTCTGGGGACTCCAGTGACTGTATTCACAGGGCCATCTTCTCCATTAGGCTCAGGAGTACAACGCTGAGGGCCCATGAGGCTCATAAAGATGTTTGTATTTAAAAAAAATCTGAGGGGCGCCTGGCAGCTCAGTAGGTTAAAGCCTCTGCCTTCGGCTCAGGTCATGATCCCAGGGTCCTGGGATCGAGCCCCACAATGGGCTCTCTGCTCGGCAGGGAGCCTGCTTCCTCCTCTCTCTCTGCCTGCTTCTCTGCCTACTTGTGATCTCCATCTGTCAAATAAATAAATAAAATCTTTTAAAAAGGTAAAAAAATCAGAAATAAAAACTGAATATGATACAGCCTGGATTTTCTTTATCTTTATACCAAAACAGTCACAAATTAATTTTGAATATTTTTTTTACAGACCAAAGTGCCCGGGTCCAATCACATGTGCTTTGTTAGTTTCCCAAGGCATCTTTAACAAAGTACCACAATCTGGGTGACTTAGACAGTAGGAATGTATTTTCTCATGGTTCTGGAGCCCAGAAGTTTGAGATGATGGTGTGAGTAGTGTTGGGTGACTTCCTTGTGAGGTTGTGAAGGAGACGATGTTCCAGGCATCTCTCTTAGCTTCTGATGCCTCAGGTGCTCTTTGACTTGTAGATGGTGTCTTCTTGTGTCTTCCCATCTTTTTCGTTTGTGTGGCTCTCTTTCTTCACATGACATTCTTTTTTATAAGGACATCAGCCATATTGGATTAAGGGCTTGCCCTATGGCAGCATGACCACATTTTAACTGAACTAATTATATCTGCAACAATAGTATTTCCCAGCAAGGTCACATTCTGAGGTTCTGGGGGTTAGGATTTCAAGATATGGATTTGGTGGTGGCAGTGGAGATTGGGGAAAGACACAGTTGTACCCATCACAGTGACCCTTGGTTCCTAGGAGAATCCATGCGTCTCTCCTCCTGTGTGACCACTAGGCAGTACTTGGAGTCACATCGCCATCTGTGGTTATAGATCCCCTCATCTCCCTTTCAAAGAAATAAAGCAAGGAAGTTTTTCTTGTTGATCATAAGACCATTGCGGAAAAATTATATTGCATACTTGATTGGAACTTTTTAAATTGACTTAACTTCTATTCAAAGATGTCCAGATTCAATTATTATTTAGAAAAATAATCTTTACCCTCAGAAATGCTGAACATGATGTCTTTATAAAGTTAAGCCTTCTTCTTGAACTCAAGTTCTGTAGTAAACTCCTCTGCATGCACCATCCCCAGATGGGCTGGCCTTGGTGGGTCCCAGGATGCTGGGGTGGAAGTCTCCAGGTTTTACTGCTGTTTTCTCCCTATTTGCCAGAGACAGGCTCTAAGTCAGGAAACAAATGCCAGGAAATGGTGATAAGGATTTTGAGGAAATGGTGCTTCTCTGGTTTCCACCCTAGTGTCCTCAGGGCCGGGGTCTAGAAGGGACCAGAGCACATTTCTCACAGGTTCCACGTGCTATTTTGGGGAAAAGGCCAGGCAGTCACCCAGGCACAAACCTGGCACAAGCCCACCACAGCCTGTTTTGAATTTGCATTTCAAACTCTGCCCTCAGCCTAGGGAGTTCCAGGGGACACTGTCTTCTTCTTCCCTCACTGGGCAGGCCTGCTCAGCCGGTGGTGGTCTGAGGCGAGCCAATGCTACTTCTCACTCCCGTCCCGCCAACTCTGCAAATACTTCTGGGTGTCTGGTCCTCATTAGGGTTGGCTGAGTTGACAGTTTGTAGTCTCTCCCTGAAGTGCCACCTCACCTGTGGTTGACCAGACGCCCCCATCTTCACTTTTGAAGAAAAGGCCACAAGGGACTGCTCAGGCAGTTGCCTCACATGCCATGCAGCTTGGCTGCTGCTGTCACCACCTTCTTGTCTAGGAGGCCAGCTCACCACGGGCCTCTCCTCCTTGCCTGGGCTTTGCCAAACTCTCTGGACAGCAGCCATCTTGAGTTTGTTCCTGGAGCCCATCGGCTGTCTGGGTTCTCTCGCAGGTTGTAAGAGAAACAAACCGAAAATGTGCTAAGTCCTTCATCACCTCCTTCTTTTTCCAGCCTCTCATTTGAAGTCCTATGCATATTTCCAGACTTGTACTTCTTAGTATTTTTCATAAAAGTAACTTTGTGGCAACTCTAGGTAAATATCTTAGCTTTAAAGTCTTTATAATCAGACCTCCTCTTGTAACCAGAATGGAGCAGATGTAATTAAGAAAATGACAGAATAAAGGTTTTAAAGTGTCCCCCCTCTTTTTTTTTTTTTTTTTTAGAGTATCTGAGCTTTTTTGCTATTAACAGGAGGAAATATTTAGAAAAATACAGGACATTTCTAAACATCTGACTGTTCAGCTGGATAAAAATACAATCTAAGTATTTCCTTTCAAATTTGCATCACTTTATGATTAGTCAGGGCTTTTGAAGTATGAATATCCTTTTCCGAAATGTTTTCTATTACAGCTGTGTCTTTTTTTTTTTTTCAGTGACCCAATTATATGACTCTTCGGCATGGAAAAATTCACGTTATTAGTTTAAAAACACGTTGTTGAATGTCAATAACAGGTTTTGTAAGGTTGTGTTTCACGAACTTTTATGGAGTTTAATTTTATTGTTTTGTTCTAGCATGCAGGAAAAGGGGGTCCCGGGGAGGGTGTTTAGGGTCTTTTGAGGCAGAGCAGAGGAAGACACTGGAAAGGGTGGTAAAGACCCTTTTTGAAAGGACTCTTTAAATGCATTCATTGCTGTAAGGGAGAAAGTTGGCAATAGATGGACACATTCCTGATTATTTGAACCAGGGCTGGTCTGGCTGTGGAGCTTCTTCTTCTTGGATATTTAGAATTCCCATTTTCCTCTACCCTATGCTACAACTGTGAGTCCATCATCATCCATTTGCCCCTAATGCCTTTGAACAGTGAACTCTTTAAAAGATTATTGAGTTCATTTCATTACCCAGACATGTTCCAAGAGTTCTGGAAAAATTTTTGCCTCAGATAGAATATAATCTGGAAGCTTACATTCCTTAGAATTTGCTACTCAGGAGATACTTCAGCACTTGGGTTCTTTAAAAATAAATTATTTATAGCTCCAATATTTTCTTTATAATTTGTTCCAACTAGTCCATCATCACTGAAGCAAGGATTTTTGAAGCCAAGGTGTTTGCTTCCAAGTGAGAATTTAAAGAAAATTAAATGTTTGATTTTTTTCCCCCTTATCTTTTCTGGGAGTAGATATATTGTGTGAGTGTTCAACACACCTGCCAAAGTCAACTTTTAAGAGAGACATAACGTAAGACCTGCACACAGCTCAGCCTTGTTCCCTGGTGGAACTCTGTCATTGATGGTTTGGGTTCTATAGGATTGGTCTGCCAGCTATGAAGCCTGCAGAGATACATTTGTCAAGAAAGACATATGATTGCGTCTTGTTTTGAGCCACCTCATCCATCAATGGCATCATTTGGTTCAACTTGATAAAGATTTAGCAGGAGTGCCTTTCCTAATGGCAGATGCGCTTTAAAAATGGCGCTTGCCTGGAATGTGGTGGCAATGCTGTGTTATACCAGCCGCTACAGTTGTGCTGTTTGCCTCCTTGTGGCCCTGTGTTTCTCTTGAAACAGGCCAGGGACTCTGTAAACAGAGGGACTTCCCTGTGATTCTAACAAGGGTCCTTGCCTTCATCATTAGGGATTTTAAGCACTGGGAGGTAAAAAGGTAGCTGGGACCAACACACACCACCTGAGATGGTGTTTTGGTGACTTCTAGGCTATGGATGGGTACCAGAAACCAAAACAAACAATCCTATAGCCTACAGGTAATGTTCAGGATTGGTATTTGAACTGGAGGTCAACTCACTGTTAGTATTTTAGGAAAAGAAGAGAAAATTTTTTAAAAACTGCCAACCTTCAAATCAGGAGAGGTTAAATGATCCACAGTGGGGATCTACCTGTAGTTTTATAAAGGAAGGAAATATTTCAGCTTCGGTGGTCCTTATCTTATGTGATATCTACCAGGCTTGAATAACTAGTAGAATTCCACATGTTAGAACTTGTAGTGGGTAGAATTGTGTCCTAAAAAAGCTATGTTCAAGTCCTATCTCTTAGTACCTATGAATGGGACCTTATTTGGAAATAGAGTCTTTGTAAATGTCATCAAGTCAAGGATCCCGGGATGAGATCATTCCAGATATAGGGTGAGCCTTAGATTTGTTGACTAGTGTTCTTATCAGAGAAAATGGAGAGGGTTGAGACAGAGACACACAGAGGGAGAAGAGCATGGAAAGACAGACAGAGACTGGAATGATGCATCTATAAGCCAAGGAACATCATGGTTTGCTGGCAACTGTCAGAATTTAGAAGAGAGGCATGAAAGATTCTCCCTCAGAGCCTCCAGAAGAGCCAAATCTGATGACACCTTGATTTTCAACTTCTGGCCTCTGGAATTGGGAGAGAATAGATTTCTGTTTCAAATAACCCAGTTTGGGGTAATTTGTGACAGCAGTATCCCAAGAAATAAATACAAGAGCTGTATGGGGTCTTGAAAACATCTGATCCAAGAGCCACATTTTATTTTTGAGAGACCCAGTGACTCATCCCAGTTTACATGATAGGTGTATCGCTGAGCTCAGACTAGAAGGCTTGATTGCAAACCCTGAATTCAGTGTTCCCCCTGCCCCCTTACAGCATATTCAACATGTGTGAAGCATGGGGTCAGGTGTTAGAACAAGTGCAGAGGTAAGTCACACCAGCTTTACTGTGAAAGAACTTCAAAGAAGTCATGGATTCAATTTTCCATGATACAGGTACAGAATGTCCCCTGTGATGTCACAAGTACGCATGACTGAAAAGATCAGAAAAGGCTCCTTTTGGAATTGGCCTCTGTGGCTGGGCTTTAAAAGATAAGATTTTAGCATGGAGACCTGTCATTCCTTCCATCTTTCCTCTTTCTCCCTTTTGGAATGGGAACATCTACCCAATGCATATTCCACTATTGTATTTTGGAAGCACATAACTTGCTGGTTTCACAGGTTCATGGCTGGAGAGGATTTTTGCCTCCAGATGAATGTACCTGGAGTCTTACCCATACCTGATTCAGCTGGTATGTAGATGGGATTTGGACTTTAGAATAGATGCTGGAATGAGTTAAGACTTTTGATGTTATTGGGTTGGAATGAATATATTTTCCATGTGAGAAGGACATGAATTTTGGGAATATGAATTTAACCCCCAGTGCGATGGTATTTGCGGGGGGAGGTGTCTTTGGGAGGTGATTTGGTCAGGTCATGAAGACGGAGCTCTCGTGAATGTGAAGTATCTTTAATGCTTAGTATCCTTAGCAAAGTTCCCAATGGGCTCTTGTCCCTTCTACCATGCGAGGACACGGTGAGAGATGCTGTCTCTGAGCCAGGAAGCATTCCCCCATCAACACTGAATTTATTGTTTCCTTGATCTTGGACTTCCCATCCTCCAGAGCTGTGAGAAATTTCTCTTGTTGATAAGCCACCTAGTCTATGGTTCCTGTTCAAAGGGGTTAAGGCAGCTAGCCATCAAAGAAACACGGAATCAAATGTGAGGGAGAGTGAAGTCTGGCTGCCTGTTGCTTCTCAGTTCCTTCCCCCAAAATCTGGGTTTTGAGCAGGTGTCTTCTCTCTTCAACACCACCTTGTGCCTCGGGGGAGGCTGACCTCACATCCAGGTATGAGAGGTGGTTCAACAGGTAACACCAGTAATGCTACTCCCCTCGCCAGTGCTTGGCTGAGTGATGGACACATGAGCTGATCTTGGCCAGTGAAATGTAAGGGGAAGTCTGGTGGAGGTTAAGGAAGGAGGGGATGCTTCTGGAAATGTCTCTACACCCAAGAGAAAGTACAGAAAGAAAACTCCCTTCTTCCCCTGGACATTAGAGTTTCTGGATGTGAAGTAGAGCTGGGGGAAGCATCCGCAGAAGATGAAGCTGATACTAGGAGTGGCAAAGAAACAAGAGAGGTTGTTGGGGGATGGCGTGACACCCCTGAACCCACCTGCACCCTATGGTTGAGTCTCCTGCTCAATGGCAATAATATATTTCCTTATCATCTCTGCATGTGGGCATCAGTGTTTCTGCCACTCACTGCTGAAAGCACGGCAGGCCTTCCTGGAGGAAGTGACACCAAGGCTGCCTGGAAGATGAGTAGGAGTTAGACAGAAGGAGAGGGGCTAGAGTGTTCCAGACAGAGAGAACAGCTTCTGTGGGGACTTTAATGGGAGACACTATCACCCCTGCTTTGGAGACACTGGGAAAAAACCACAGTCTGTCTGGAACAGGGAATGGGGGTGGTGATGTATGTGTAGAGATGGGGAAGAAGGCGGGGGAACAGAGAGGGATACGGCCAGAGGAGGGAAACAGGAGTCAGATTACAAGTAGCACAGAAGTTTACAAAGACTGGTGTGGGGGTGACATTAGGGTATTAATTATAGGCGGGGTATTAATTAAGGAGTGTTAAATTGGCTCCAGTGAGACATGATGAGAACCCGGAGTCCAGCAGTGACAATGATAAAGAAAACCAGGGATGGATGGTAAAGACACCGGGGAGGTAGAATCCATGGTATTTGGCAGCTCACGAGCTATGGGGGGAGATGGAGACACAGCAGAATCCATGCCAAGAATCTCGAGCAAGTGACTCAGAAGATGTGGTTCTCTGAAAGGCCAGTAGGAAGGAGGACTGGGCGGGGTGGGCTGAGATGGAGGAGAGGACAAGAGCAGCCATCAGCTGTGGGTTGTCTGTGCTGAGTGCCTAGACTCACGCCAGACAGGCGAGGGCCAGCTTGAGCTAAGAGCTCTCTGGAACACCCATGTGACTGAATGAGGACGCCCGTTCTGTCCCTTCTCAGCTCCCTCGCTGGTGACGGGCAGGCTTTGGGCTCTCCCTGAGACATCCCTCTGGGGCTGGCTCCCTCAGCCTGTCCTTGTCTCGCGTCTTTGTGGAGCCCTTGGACCCTCCTCCGTTCCTGGGCAGGATCCAGGCTTTACTTCTTACTTCCAAAGTGCCCAAGCCTTGCAAATCAAAAGCCTTGGGTTTCAAGACTATTGGCCTTACTCTATTATAGTGTATAAAGAACTATCTGGAAATGCCACACTTTTTGTCTGTACATTCTGCTGGACTGGCCTTCTCTAGGTGTCTGCTTTCAGTGGGTAGGAAGCCAGAGTATGTCAGGTATAGCCACGGAAGGATGGCAAGAGATGGAAAGGTGACCTGTTGGGGTTAGACCTAGGGAACAAATTGGGTTAAACAGAAACAAAAATGCAGAAATCCGTTCTGCCCACACGAAACCCCACAAGGACGGAGCGGGAGCCCCAACGGTCCATCTGACCGTGCCATCTGACTGGGCTCCATGTTCACTGGGAAGGTAGAAAAAAGGTGGCTGCCTAAACTTCATGGCTCTTCTCCTATGGCTTCAAGCCATTTGGGATGACAAGTTGGGGTACAGGTGGCTTGGGGCTAACATCCCAAACGCAGTGATGATCCCCGCTCCCCAGTTCTGGGAAGATGTGGAGGAAATCCTTTGGCACGAAGCAAGCAAACAACACACACCCAAACAAAACAACGCGAAAAGTCTGCACCGAAAACTTTCCACTTGCAAACATGTTTTTGTCACTGCCAAAGGTTTAGGATTGCAACATTTGGGCGTCTTTGGCCCCAAACCCGAGGACTCTGCAGTTTTCCCAAAGCACCTAAAATAAAGAATTCCTTTTGGCAAAAACAGTATGTTTGTCAACAGAAAGCCTTTATTTTTGAGAAACTCAATTCCCCCTTAGATGTAGAGTATCCCGAATAAAGCCCCCGTGGCTATTTTCTGTCTGCTTCTCCCATGCCAGATTGTCACTGGCAGGTAGAAAATATCTCTAGTTTGTGTGTGTGTGTGTGTGTGTGTGGTTTCCATTAACTGGGTGTGTGTTCGGAATTTGTGATTGTCGGCCAGTTGCTGATTGCCTTCTGATGCTTGTTGAGAGAAAGCTTTGCAGAGGAGGTGCTGGATTCCTCCAGACTCCAGGTTTCTTGTGCCCGGGGTCATGAAGCTGGGCGCTTCCCAGAGATAGGGCCAAACCTCCTTGCTTCTTGTCAGACCTACCCCACCCATCTGAACATTGAAACCTGGTGCAAAGCACAGATCTGAAGTCGGAGTAGCTTGTTTTCTAGCTTCTTTGTAGAACAACTTTGCTGCTGAAGATGAGCTGTTTTTTCCCTTTGAGGGGCACAGGTGACATCTTTCCCCCCTATTTCTTACTAGCAGACCCTGGTCCCACAGAAGGCTGTACTAATCTTCTCGATGTGGAGGATGGTGGCCTCAAGTCCTAGCTAAAACTTAGAAATAATTCTTAGTAAATACTCAAAATTTAAAATACCCTGGCCTAAAATCCTAAAATGGAAGACAGACTTAAAATTGTGCGATATTTCTGGGCTTGGCCACAGAAGGAAGTGTATCTATATTTACATATGTTTTTATAGAGGTGACGTTTAAATAAGATGAAATTAACCATTTGAAAGCAGACAGTTCAGTGACATTTAGAGCACGCACAGTGTTGTGTAACCAAAGCTCCTCACTTAGTTCCAGAACATTTCCATCACTCCAGTGTAAACGCTCCTAACCCATCAAGCACTTACTTCCCACGCCTGCCTCCCCCAGTCACGGGCAAATTCCAGTCTGCTTCCTGCCTCTATGGATTCACCTATGTGGGAAACATCATATATAAATGGGATCCGACACCATATGGGTAGGATTTTGCGTCTGGCTTTTCCCCCTGAGCATCACGTTTTTCAGGTTCATCTGTTTTGTGAAGACTTTTGTCCCCCACACAAAACCTGTTGAAGGGCTATTAAGTCTCCTATTTGAGGTTGAGTAGGAATTTAGGAAGCGTTGAGATGAACCCTGACGGTTTCGAGGGCCTGGAAAGACTGTCTGAAGCTGCAGAGGCCAGCCTCTGCTCAGGGAAACACTCTCTGTCTTCCAACTCCAATGTACCCTGGCTCTGCCCTGGATGATACGCCCTGGGGCCCTCTAGGCATGATGACCCTGCCGTAGTGTTATCTCCTGCTCATGGCCCTTGCCATCTTCTTTCCAGCCCTGCTCCTCACAGGAACAGGCTCCCACCGTGTGAATTCAGTGCCATCCTGCAGTTGCTCTGTGGGTGGGTTCAACAGACCTTAGAGAAAATGAATCTCTCAGAAATCAAGGAGAAGACAAGTAGTGGGTTCTTAAACTTCCAGCACTTTTCAGCTTGTTAGGCAGCCATGAGGTCTCATGGGATAGAGGTGGGAGCAGATGGTCTTTTAACACCTGGACAGGAAGAGGGTGCTGGATTAAGAGAATACCTGGAAGAGATTATTAGTCATGAAAAGATTTTAGTGTATGCTTGTAATAAATTTATTATAAGGACATAAACGTAAAATGATTTGCCATATGGCCTTTTCTCTTTTATGTTTTATTACTATAGTATTTTCATTAAAAAAAAAAAGCAAAAACCCAGGCTGACATCATTTTTACAATTACTATTGACTTTACCCATTTTGATTTTTTCCCCTCATTTTTATATTCTCATGATATTTTAAAAACTTTTTCTGAAGGTCAAGTATTCCATCCTTCTGGAATTGAAAGTCCCTCATTCTGGAATTGGAAAGTTGAGTCTACTAATTTTAATAATTTTTCGGTCCTTAGTCCATCTTGCTGAAACTTAGAGCAGTTACTCTGAGCGCCCTTAAGTAGCCACTAGGTGGCGCTCATACGCTATTTTAAATGGGTTCTGTCCTTGAAGTCGAAGAATTTGGAAAACAATTTGTCTTCAATTAAGGTAAATACAGGAATTGGCCCTACAATCTGTACGTGCTGTGTGGATTACAGATTTTCTTCCTCCTTCTCTTTTCTTGACTGTCCTTTTCATTAGGGCATCATGATCAAGAACAGACTACATTTCAATACCACTTCTGTCATTCACTTGCTATATGACCTTGAGTAAGTTGGTTAACTTCAGTGTTCTTTTTTTTTAATATTTTATTTATTTGACAGAGAAATCACAACTAGGCAGAGAGGCAGGCAGAGAGTGAGGAGGAAGCAGGCTCCCCGCGGAGCAGAGATCACGATGCGGGGCTTGATCCCAGGACCCTGGGATCATGACCCGAGCCGAAGGCAGAGGCTTTAACCCACTGAGCCACCCAGGTGCCCCAACTTAAGTGTTCTTAATAGCAAATGAGGTTAATAACACATACTTCATGGGGTGGTTGTGAGAATAAAAAAAGTTAATATGTATTAAAACATTTGTGTTATGTTTTTTAAAAAAATATTGCTATGTCTTTTTCCCCCCAGCTTCATGAAAAATAATTGACATTTAACAATGCATAATTTTAAGGCGTACAGCGGGATGATTTGATACATGTGTGTACAGCAAAATGATTACCACAAAAGATTTAGTTATATGTTTGCTATATTATCAATATTATCAATATTTTTGTTCTTCTCCAGGACATTGCTAATCACTTAGACGAATGTTTCCCATATACCAGTTCAAGGACTAGCAATATCAGAATTACTTATGGATCTTTTTAAAAATATAGATTTATGAGCTCCATATCTGGAGTATCTATTTTAGTAATTTGGGAGAAGGGCTTAGGGATCTCCATTTAAAAGTTTCTCAGGTAATTCTGCTGCTCAGCCAGATCTGGAGATAAGTGACATAGACTACCCAGGACATCCTGCTGAGGTATAAGATGTTTATGCTACCTGGACACTGGCAGTTTCTAATTCCCCTTAAACATGGGGGATGTGCCATCCAAATCTCTGTCCATTGGGATGATTCCTTCTCCCTGTTTCTTTCAAGGCCACCCTGGGAATGAGGCCATACAAAAACCACTGGCTATTTTTGGCTTGTACCTTCATATTTAGCTGACCCTAGGATAAATCATGCTTGGGCTTTTTCCTCCTCTATTAGCAATTCAGAACAGACATTCTGTGGGGCATCAGGTATGAGTTAAGGAGAGGTAGTGATGCAACAGTGGTGAGCAATGCAGGGGTCTGGGCTGCCTGCTTTTATGGCTTACTTATGCCCTTGATACCGGTATCTGCTTCACTAGGATTGCCGCTGGGCCTGCCCAACTGTGTGATGTGATAGGTGTGATGCAACCCAGCCCATCATGGACGACTGGTTACTTGGTGCTCCGGGGTCAGGTCCTCCATCTCCTCCAGGACTCAGTAGCATGCTAGGAACTGTTTTCCCTAAAGTTGTGTAGTTATTTGCTGTATTGACATGGCCTGTCCCAGAACTCTAAGGTTTGAGTTGCGATTTTCCCAATATAGATTGCCCAAAATTCCACAGTATCTTTTTTCTTTCACTACTGTTCTAATGCCATAGGTTCTGCTGGGCCATAAGCCTCAAGTTGTAGGCCACGTGCCCAGCAGCCTAGATCTGTTTTGCAGAGCCTTTTCCTGTTTGGTTCCTATTCAAAATTTTTGTGTCCCTTGTGAAATGGATGTGAGCAGTATTCCTAACTGTGGAATCCAAAGAACCCAAAGAAATCTAGTGGGTGTTGTGTTGAAGTCTTTGCTTTAGGAAGGGTGAGATACAATACTTTGTTCTTTCCTGGCATGTCCCAGATCTGGGAGCTTTATTTATTTATTTATTTGAAGAGTGTATTTTATTCATTTGAGAGAGGGAGCACGTGCTCAAGAGAGATAGGGATAGAGAGAGAGAGACTGAGAATGCATGAGCAGGAAGGGCGGAGGGAGGACGGGGGAGAAGTAGGCTCCCGGCTAAGCAGAGAGCCCAACACAGGGCTTGATTCCAGGACATGATCTGAGCTGAAGGCAGATGCTTCACCAACTGAGCCACTCAGGCACAATCTGGGACCTTTAAAGAGTGACTAATGTGGCAGGCCCCTAAGTCCTCAAGGAGTTATTTCTCACTGTGTTACCACGTGAGTCTGCCTCACGACGGCCCCAATGTATTCGTCACTTGTTGCTCAGCAGGTCTCGTTCACACGATGTCATCACCAGGGTCATGTTTTGCAGATGTCCAGGCCACCTCAGACTGTATGATGACAGAGAGGGGAGAGTTAACATAGCTCTGGGTCAACACTGATAGTGAATACCTTTGTCTGTTCTCAGTGAATGCAAACTGTTTCTGATCCTCCCTTTTGATAGGAATGGAAAGGGCACAGTCCCCAGATAAGGCTGCATTCTGTGTCTCTGAGCCTATGCTTAAGTTAGGATACCCTGTCTGGCAAGGGAGCCTCAGTGTCGGCTGTGGGCTGCTGCTTGGTTAAGTTCACGGGAGTCCGTCATACTCCAGCACCTGTCTGGTTTCTGCAGGGACCAGACTGATTAATTAAATGGTTGATATGATAGGGGCCACACCATGCATCCTGAAAGTCTTTCAGGTTGATTCTCTGCCTTAAAATCCACCCCAGGTTATGAGATTGTTTTTAATTTGCTATCTTGGCTGGGGTAGGGGGCAGTTTTAGAGTTTTTGCCTTGGCTGTCTTCCTCGCTATGGTAGCTCTTATCTGTCTGGGTATTTGCCACTGCCAAGTAATGCAATCCCTGTGATTCATGCGGGGTCTGGAGTAATGGGTAGGGCGTGGGTTCCCCCACCCAGTGTCCTGATCTTCTAGCGTGGAATCCTCTGGGGGGAGGGATGGGGCAGTACTTTGGTTGGTTGCTCACCTGGCCTCCGGGAGCGCTGTTCTCTAACACTCATCTCTTATCTCTGCAAGGATGGCCCCCCAAAACATGCACTTTTTTTTTAATATTTATTTTTATTTGTTTATTTACAGCATAACAGTGTTCATTGTTTTGGCATCACACCCAGTGCTCCATGCAGTACGTGCCCTCCCTATTACCCACCACCTGGTTCCTCAACCTCCCAACCCCTCCACCCCCCCGCCGCCCCTTCATAACCCTCTGGTTGTTTTTCAGAGTCCATAGTCTCTCATGGTTCATCTCCCCTTCCAGTTTCCCTCAACTCCCTCTCCTCTCCATCTCCCCATGTCCTCCATGTTATTTGTTATGCTCCACAAATAAGTGAGACCATATGATACTTGACTCTCTCTGCTTGACTTATTTCGCTCAGCATAATTTCTTCCAGTCCCGTCCATGTTGCTACAAAAGTTGGGTATTCGTCCTTTCTGATGGAGGCATAATACTCCATTGTGTATATGGACCACATCTTCCTTATCCATTCATCCATTGAAGGGCATCTTGGTTCTTTCCACAGTTTAGCGACCGTAGCCATTGCTGCAATAAACATTGGGGTACAAATGGCCCTTCTTTTCACTACATCTGTATCTTTGGGGTAAATACCCAGCAGTGCAATTGCAGGGTCATAGGGAAGCTCTATTCTTAATTTCTTCAGGAATCTCCACACTGTTCTCCAAAGTGGCTGTACTAACTTGCATTCCCACCAACAGTGTAAGAGGGTTCCCCTTTCTCCACATCCTCTCCAACACACGTTGTTTCCTGTCTTGCTAATTTTGGCCATTCTAACTGGTGTTAGGTGGTAACTCTCTCTCTTCGCAGATGACATGATTCTTTATATGGAAAACCCCAAAGACTCCACCCCCAAACTACTAGAACTCATACAGCAATTCAGTAACGTGGCAGGATACAAAGTCAATGTACAGAAATCAGTGGCTTTCTTATACACCAACAATGAAAATACAGAAAGGGAAATTAGAGAATCGATTCCATTTACTATAGCACCAAGAACCATAAGATACCTGGGCATAAACCTAACCAAAGAAGTAAAGGACCTGTACTCGAGGAACTACAGAACACTCATGAAAGAAATTGAAGAAGACACAAAAAGATGGAAGACTGTTCCATGCTCTTGGATTGGAAGAATAAACGTTGTTAAAATATCTATACTGCCTAGAGCAATCTATACTTTTAATGCCATTCCGATCAAAATTCCACCGATATTTTTCAAAGAGCTGGAGCAAATAATCCTAAAACTTGTATGGAGCCAGAAGAGACCCCGAATTGCTAAGGAAATGTTGAAAAACAAAAACAAAACTGGCGGCATCACGTTACCCGATTTCAAGCTTTACTACAAAGCTGTGATCACCAAGACAGCGTGGTACTGGCATAAAAACAGACACATAGACCAGTGGAACAGAGTGGAGAGCCCAGATATGGACCCTCAACTCTATGGTCAAATAATCTTCGACAAAACAGGAAAAAATATTCAATGGAAAAAAGACAGTCTCTTCAATAAATGGTGCTGGGAAAACTGGACAGCGATATGTAGAAGAATGAAACTCGACCATTCTCTTACACCGTACACAAAGATAAACTCGAAATGGATAAAAGACCTCAACGTGAGACAGGAATCTATCAGAATCCTAGAGGAGAACATAGGCAGTAACCTCTTCGATATCAGCCACAGCAACTTCTTTCAAGATATGTTTCCAAAGACCAAGGAAACAAAAGCAAAAATGAACTTTTGGGACTTCATTAAGGTCAAAAGCTTCTGCACAGCAAAGGAAACAGTCAACAAAACAAAGAGGCAACCCACGGAATGGGAGAAGATATTTGCAAATGACAGTACAAAACATGCACTTTGACCTTACTACTCATTAGGATAATTGTCAGTCTAGCTTCCGGTAGCTGAGTATAGTGGCCGGCCTCCCATGTTTTGGGTCCATCGTTAAACCAGTGGCCTCTGCCACTGTTCTGCTGTTTCCTGCCACCCTGCCCTTCAGGGAAGGGTACCCACTGAGGTTTTCTGTGATGCTGTCAGCTCTTAGCAGCTCACTCCTCCTTGCTTCAGTAGGTGGAAGGCCCTTGGGGTCTTCCCATGGATCAGCATCTACAGGGTTTTCTGGCCTCACGTGGTGTGTTCAGTCCAGCTGCCCACTCCCCTAAGCCTTTGTATTCCTCCTTCACTATTCCTCATGGCGGTTCTGGCTCTTCTCCTTTCTTAGCGTGGCCGTCATTTGCTCCAGGCTTCCAAGAGCCCCTCCAGCAGCATGCTAACTCTGCCTCTTGGAGTTTTTGTCGGGGTGTTATTACGGTATGGGTTGTGTCCCACCCTCCCCCATAGACTAATAGTTTGAAGTCCTAACCTCCAGTACCTCTGAATGTGATTGCATTTGCATACAGGCTCTTCCAAGGAATAATTAAATTAAAAGGAGGTCATTAGGGTGAGCCCTAATGTAATCTGACTGGTGTCCTTGTAAGAAGAGGAGATTAGGAGGCAGACACACACACTGAGGCAAGACCTTGCGAGGACACAGGGCGAAGACAGTTATCTACAAACCAAGCCGAGGGACCCGCAGAAGAAACTAACCAGCCACACTTTGATAAGAGTCTTCTAGGCTCCAGGACTGTGAGGAAATGCACTTCCCTAGCTGAAGCCCCCCCCACCTGTCTGAGGTGATTTATTACAGCAGCCTGAGCAAACTGAGGCAGGTGTTGCGTCCGTAGCACCAGAATGAGGTTCCCTTGGTGATATATTCTTCCTTCTGCAAGTTGTATTCTGCCCCTGATCCAGCATCCTGACAGCCAGCCTCTCTATCCTCCTGGGCTCCTGCTGGCGGCCCACATGTTGCCTCAGGCATGCAGCTCCTTCAGGTCCATCCCTTTCCTCCCATGGAAACCCCAGCATGTCCCTGGCTCATCACGTGACCCGAAGTGAGGAGGGGACCCATCCTCTGTGTGTGTGTGCATCTTGTAGGACAGAGGTTCCTGCACAGTGTCCTCAAGCAATAGGGAGGAGCCAGCCCTGACGGGACGTGTGGCCTCTGCAAAGGCTCAGAGAGTTCGGGGCATTCTAGGATTCAAGACTAGAGGGTATCCCCCTGGACAGCCCCTGAGAGACACCCTATCTCTCAGCGTGTCATTCTTCTGTACAGGAGTTCTGGGTTTGCCCTAACAGAGTTGCTGGGTCTGGATACAGTTCTGGGCAGCTGTGCCATTTTTAGGAGTGAGTCCTGGGCCTGATCCTTAGTTTTCTCTGCAATTTGAATACCAGGGGCAGAGTCCCTTCACAGACTGGAAGGAGGCTTCTGGCTGCCCTGCTTAGCATTCAGCTGATGGTTAATGTCCTTGGGCCTCCATGGTGACTCTCCCAAACATCAGTAGCACCCAGCAATAGCCACCCAATCTCATCTCTTGATAAAGACTCTTTCCAGGGTTTTCTCAAGCAGCTGATGCTTGGGTGTTTCTGGCCCCATAGGCCACCCTAGTTCACCCTACACTCAGCAACGACACTCCCTCTCCAAGCCAGGGGCTGTGTGATGCGGTCTTCATCACTGGCTGGGCAGTGGGTTATCAAGCTCCACAATCTTGTCAGTGAGCTTCCATTTTCTTGAAGCACTTCTGGTGTGAGGTTGGGTTCTGGGGAGGCTGACTCTGAGGGGGACATTAGTATGTACGATGTTTGCTAGGGGGCACTCCTGTGATCCAAAGGGAAGGAAGCAGGAGGAGGCAGGGTAGAGGCTGGAGAATGCTGCTGTTACCTCATGGGAAGCTGGCATGGCCCTCGGAGTTGTGCTGAGTTGGAGCAGGAGGGTCAGACAGTCATGCTCCTGACCTGTCAGTGGGTCATTGGACTCCAGCTATCTCAGGAAAGGGGTGTGATCTCGTGCAAGGTGGCTCCCGTCAGCCAAAGGCAGCACCTTTGGAGGATGGACTGCCTTCCCAGCCCTGCGGAAATGCACATTTTAGTCCTGAAAAAGTTCTGGAAAATGCAGAAGGTATTCAAGACAATAAGCCAAAAATATTTGTTCTATGGGGGTCAATTTGAACTTCATGCTGGTCAAGGCTCAGTGCTGATGCCTCCTTTTAGGGGATGGGGTGGAATGCTGAGACTGTGCCACAAACTGGAAGCAGCACTTGGGCAGGCACACTGTCATTAAGGGGCTTACTCTTATTATCCCCCTAGTGGAAGTAATCTCCATGAAGGTGTGTGACCCTAGAAGTCTCAGGTCACGCTCAGCCACCTTGGTCTCTTGGATACTGGTTCTCGGGTGTGAACTGGAGCTCCCACCTGCTGCTGGGCTGTCATCAAGCCAGAAATGACACTGAGACAGTCCAGCTGCCATCAGCACGTTGGGAGCGGATGAAGGTGAACCGGGGGACTACGGCAGAGACGCAGCGGGCTCACGCACATTTGAACTGCACATCCCAGAGCCGACCACAACAAAAGCTCCAAAGAGGAAAGGTCAGACCCATGAAGTGCTATTTGTTTTCACTGAAACTTCATCCCTCCCACTTAACACCCGTCTAACCAGCAACGGAATCAATTACCACGTGTCAGCCTGAAATCTGACACAAGAAATGAAAGAAGGACACAACCTCCCCAGGGGGGTGGCAGGCGGGCAGAGAGGGCTGGGGAGATAGAGAACTCAAGGAGGGAAGCTGTGAATGAGCCACTCTGTCCTGTAATTAAGGGTTAAAGGCAGCCTGAGACCCTGCTTCCTTTCCCTCGCGCCCTCTCCTGCTCCTGGAGCCCGGATCACGGTTACCCGTTTGTGGGTGTTTCTATCACAAAGGGTGGTCAGCAAGCCTGCGAGGTGATTCGACTTTGGTTACATAAGTTTCTCCATTTAATAATTGAAGACCAAAAGGTTCTAGACATTTATTATTTTATGGAACTCTAGGAGCGAGAATTCCTGGCAGATCAAGTTCGGTCGCTATGTCTATTTGAGCTGATTGAGTTCCTGCATTTCTTGGGCTCCTGTCAAATGTGGTGTCAGCTTGTCCAAGAGCACCTGGTTCAGGTGATGTCATTCACTTTCCACACTTATGGAAGTCTCGAAAAGAGAGCCCCACAGGCTGCTCAGGCAGAACACAGAAAACTCCAGTGGACGAATCCCAGAGGGAGTGCTGTCTCACCATGTCTGTAAGTAAGATGTTTTTGTTCATAAAGAACCCTTGAACATTTACACTTTCATGCATAGGGTCCTAGGATAAAGAAACCTCTTGTCTTTAGGTAGAGCATTACATGAGTGTTTTCTAATCTGTTCTATAAATGGTTCTGCCCCTCAGATTGCCCTACCATCCGGAATGTTCAAAGTGTGAAGCATTGATTAAAATGGAACAGGAGGCATCCTTTCAGAGATCCTGCTGGTATAAAACATATTTCCATTTATCAGCAGTAGTTTGTAAAAAGCCAAATTTTTTGCTCAACCAGATGATTCAATGGTCAGTGGAATAGTGCGTGGCATGCTTACGAATGAATCAGTAACTTGGCCTTTGATGTAGTTGTTAGTGTGCTCTTATGGTCTACCAGAAGACACTATTTTTGGATTCTTTTCTTCTGACCTACATGATGCTCAGTTTTTGGTTCTCTCATCTGCAGAAAGAGATACATGTGCTCTCTTTTCTTTGCTTTTTCAAAGTGATGCCACCTACAGGCAGGGTTTTCTTTGCTGCTTGCAATGTAATGCTCCTTGCGTCTTTATCATCATATGGGCTCAGCTCTGCACCTTTCCCTCTCTGGGTAGAAACTGTCCTTGCTGGCTCCCTGACACCTTAAACCCAGCTTGGTCAAAGGGGCATCAATCATCTTTCCCTGACTTGTCTCCTCCTTCACATCTCTTCTCTGTTTCCAATGTAGGAGCAAATTCCCAGGGGTCACTTAAGCTTGAAATCTGAGATACTTTCTTGATCCTCCCCATCTTCCTTATCCCCTACATCATGAGATGTTATTGATTTTTGTCTCCTAAATATTTCTCACATTTGCCCCTCTGCTATCCTGCCACTTGGCCTCATTTCATGCCGCCATCTTCTCTTCCTGCCCATTCTGACAGCTTCAGACTCTCACCTCTGTGGTTTTACTCATGTTTTCCCCTTTTCCTAGAACATGTTCCTTTTTTTTTTTTTTTGCTTTTTCTCTTTAACCAGTGAATCTGAACACTTGAAGACTCAAATCAGGCATCACTTTAAACAAAAGCAAGTATCAATTACTTAATTGTTTTCCCATATGTATTTTCTCTTGTGTTTTCCATCTTATTTAATTCCCTCCCTGTCTCTCCACCTTTCCCAGTTGGAAAGTTTTGAGCCATCTCCTGCCCCCCCGGATGATATCAGTTATCCAATGTTGAGTTACTCCTGATTGTACCTGCTCTCCTTCCTGTCTCCACTATCAATTTTCAGGTTGAGCCCACCTGATTTTCACGTAAGCCATACACTCATCTCCCAGAGAATCTTTCCTCCTCCTTCCAACCTTCAGCTCCCTGTGGGATTCATCTTTCTAAAGTCCTTCTTTGTTCAAAGCCTTCTCTGGACCCATTTTCTGCAGAGAAATGTCCCAACTCCGTAGCACGTGTTTGGAGCCCTTTACAAGCTGACTCTAATTTACCATTTTAAGGGCAGGTGCTCTCATGTCCCCCCACTCCCCCACCTTGCATTCCCAGTGTCCCCACCAGGCCCCCCAGACACCCAAGTATTAGCTGCCTAGAGCTGAGTCATAGTTCTCATGTCCTTGGCCTATGGCTGCGCTATTCTTGCCTGGGGACTTCTCTGGGTGTTGTTGAAGTCCTACTTACCTTTTAAGACCTAATGTAAATGGAACCGCAATGTGAAGACCGTCCTGATTCCACCACTGAGAACAGATCACTTATTCCTTATAGTCTCGGTGTCACTCACAACCCTAGTTGCAATTTTCAGGCAGCCCAGCATTACAGGCACTTAGGTGTCTGGTTTTTTTTGAGCTTGTGGCCAACACCCCAGGGATGCGTGTGATTGCCGTTTGTGCTCCTCAGCACCTCCATTTAGCAACTCCTCATTAAATCTGCGACAAGAAATGGAAGCCATAGATATTATATTTATGAATTTTTTTATTTGAGTAGGGTTGACACATAATCCTACATTAGCTTCAGGTGCACGGCATAGTGGTTCAAAGTTTGTACATTCTGCTACACTCATCAGAACTGTAGCTACCATCTGTCACCATGCGACGCTATTACAATATCACTGACTTTATTCTTGATGGTGTGCCATTTATTTCCATGATTTATTCATTCCATAACTGAAAGCCTGCATATAAGTAACTGGAAGCCTGTATATAAAGACCAGTACTTTAAATGTATATTTCAAAAAGAAAGTTCTTATTTTTCCTTGAAATATAATTGACATGCATTATATTAGTTTCGAGTATACAACAAAATAATTTGTTATTTGTACATATTTAGAAATGATCATGGCAATGTCAACATCTATCACCATACATACAGAATTTCTTCCTTGTGATGAGGACTTTTAATGTCTATTAAAAACAATCTTTTATTTTTTACTGTGTTCATTTTTAAATCTGCATTATCATTTAAAAAATCTTTATCAACACTAAGCACACACTGAGTATCTTATTTTTTAAAAAACTTAATCCAGTGGGTGTGGTTCATTAACAATGAATTCTGGAACACTGAAAATAAATTTTAAAAATAAATAAAAATTAAAAAAAAAAGAAAAGCTTAATCTAGGGACACCTAGGTGGATCAGTTGGTTAAGCAGCTGCCTTCAGCTCAGGTCATGATCCCAGGTTTCTGGGATTGAGTCCTGCGTAGAGCAGGGAGCCTGCTCTCCCTCTCCCTCTGCTGCTCCCCTTGCTTGTGCGCGCGCGCTCTCTCTCTCTGAAATAAATAAAATATTAAGAAAAATTAATCCATCCAAACACTTAGTAGCTTTGGAAAACGTAAGGTAGAATTCATATAAATACAACAGAAAAGTGTTTCTGAATTGTGATTTAAAAGCAATCATTTGCTGGATTTCAAATTTATGTTTCAAACTGGATCCTGTACAGATGAAGCCTGAATCAGGTGCCATGCCGTTTCTCTGGTTTTGATGGGGCAGGGCTCCCACCCCAAGGAATTTACCTTTACAGTGGCCTCTGATGTTCAGGGACTGGACCAGTGGAAATGAATAGCCAAAAGTATATCTTGCTACATACTAAATGGTTGATGGATGCAATGCACTTCCCCATACACACACCACACACACACCACACACACACACACACACATAATGTGAACATGTGGACAACAGATGATTTTTAGATGTGACTAACATAATCATTAAGCATTTTTAGCAAAATGCTCCTCTAGTCTCATTGTCCTGAATTTGAAATACAAGAAGTTGACTGCGTTTCAGAATCCTGAAGTTTAGGATTCCTTTGAAGTCTTTTATTATGATTGATGAATCATTTCAACATTTTCTTACATTCAAAGGCTCACAGTAAAAGATAAAATCAAGTACCTTACTAATCAAGGATACCACAAAAGACTGGAAATCAGGCGAAAATGTGACATGAGCAGTAATACTAAACTCAATCACTACAAATTTCAAAAGAATTTGGAAACACTTAAAGCTCTTAAAAAGTGCACAGGACTGATTTCGGAAACCATTTGGGAAATATTTGGGTGCTATTTGTAATAGAAATAAACTTCACTTTGATACTTTTCTCGAGCAAATGTTTTGCAATAGAGTTTGGCATCACAAATCAAGGACGGAGAAAGGTTCTGTACCTGCCTGTTTGCAAGGGGATTCCCAGGATAGGACTGGGTTTCCTCCCCGTGTCTATGTCAGCCGCTGATGAGACAAAACTTGCTTTTTTAAAGGAGGCTATGTTTATGTCCAGATGGAGAGGGTTATCACCCATGGACTACGGTTTTGGGGTTCTTAGAAAGGACTGCTAGAGACCTGACTTGCCCTTTATTCCACTTTCAACACACTGAGACAAGCTCTAAGGATGACTAAACTTTAAAACTGCTTGCTGAGAGCGTCAGAGAGAACTACCAGCACCCTGGGGGGATCGTCAGACTAGTCCACGCTGGGAACCCACAGAAGAGGAGCTGCCCAGCCCAGGGAGCCAGTGGGAGCACAGGGATTGTTAATGGGCTAGCTAGCAAACAAAGCAGACGTAGGTATCAAGACCATCAGGGGCAAGGATCCAGACCATGCCCTCAAGACAACAAATTCCAAAGAAGTTTTGAAAGCAAAGACCAGCAACTTCTTATAATCCGGCTTCACCCCCATTTTTGTAAACTAGGAATTGACCCCACTCCCACAGTTGGGGTCAGACAGCTGTTTGTCCAGCCCAGTCCTGCCATTGTCGTATAGACTTGCTTCACAGTGGATCAGAAATCTTCACCCATCCTTCCCTCCTTTAAGGGGCAGCCCAGAGTCTTCAGCTGGTGTTCAAAGCCATCTAAAAATTGGGTCAGACTTACTTTTGTAGGCATATGTTCCCTGTTCTCCAACATTGCCAGGATGATTTTCCTTCTTTGCTCTCATCCAATAGAAACTTTGCCCAGACTCCAATACTGTCTCATATCTCACCACCTCCAGAAAAACTTCCCAGCTCATCTAAGATAAATGAGACCATTTCCTCTATTATACCTGTAGTGTGTCTTCTGGCCTGTCACCTTCGGGATGCTCAGTCCATGCTGTCTAATGCTGTTGCCCTGTATATACCCATTGAGAACCCTGGGCTGCCATAAGCTTATAGACAATAAGGGACACTTCATTTTTCCTTTTCTATTCATCAGCACTACGCACAATGCCTAGCATGCATAGCAATGGCCTAGCACATGCTGTTGAGTATGTGCTAACCAAGTGACTCAGGCTTTATGTAATGCTTGGTACCTAAAGTAGTTTACACATAAACCCATCCAGCCATCCGTCCGTCCCTCCCTCCACCCGTCCATCCATCCATTTCTACATTGACTACCTACTCCATCCAGCTCTGTGGTTGGCCCTGGAAATACTGCAATGAACAATAAAATCATGGTGCCTGTCTTCACAGAGTTTATAATTTTGTGGGAAAAGAGAGAGTCGCACAACTAACAATCATGATATGGTGGGTTACTCTTCTTGAAGGGTTGCTCTGTGCTAGTCATTATGCTAAGTACTTCTTCATATTATCTTACTGAATTCTCATTACCGTCCTTGGACATAAGCATTATTATCTCTTTCTGATGGAGCAGAGAATAGAAGCTTCGCATGTTTGTTAGCTTAACGGCCCAAAACCATCCGGCTCGTGAGTGGACCATTGGGAGCCTGACCCCGATTGTTTGACTCCAGAGCCTGTACTTTTTAAGCAGCACCTGGTATAAATAATTACTAGTATTAGAGGGATGGCGGATACCACAAATATCACACGTTTTACTTCCGTACAGCTGCTATTACAAATTACCACAAACTTAGTGGCTTAAAACAATGCAAATTTATTATCTTAAAATTCTGTGGGTCGGAAGTCTACCATGGGTCTCACCAGGCTAAAACCCGGGGGTGGGCAGGATTGCATTCTGTCAGAGGCGCTAGGAGGAATTCCATTTCTCTGCCTTTTCCAGCGAGAGCTGCCCACTTTCCTTGACTCACGGCCCCTTCTTACAGCCTCAAAGCCAGCAACATCACTTCTCTCTGACCAGTCTTTTATCTTCATGTGTTTCTCTGCCTACTGGTGAGAAAAGCTCTCTGCTTCTAAACACTCGTGTGATCACATCTGCCCACTTGGATAATCCAGGACAATCTATCTCAAGATTCTCAGTCACAGCTTCATGGCTCCTCTTACCATGTAAGGTAACATATGAGCAGGTTCTGAAGATCAGGGCATGGATGTCTTTGGGGGCCACTACTCTACGGGCCAAACCATAAGACGATGTAACGGGGGAAGAGTTTGGATGTACACAAAGGGCTCAGGCTTCCTGGGAGGGACAGGCACCCCAGGCTGAGGACAAAGGAGGTGTGAGGTTCCTGAAACGCCACAGACCTAGGGCCTTACCAGGTCTGAGAGTGATCAGCTGTGGTGAATGGGGGAGGGGGAGTGGCTCCTGCGGTGGCTGGAGAGGGTGGCAGGGGTCAGATCCTGAGAAACATACCTGGCAGGTAGGGGAAGGATTCTGTTATGATTCTGGAAGAAAAGGGCAGTGAGTAAAAGGGTCAAATAAGGGACATGATTGATTTGCATATTTAGATCACTTTGCTGCTGTGTGGAGAACATGTTGGTAGGGAGCACAAGTGTGTGCAATTAGTAAGGCATTTTAATAGTTCAGGGGGGAGATGTTGATGGCCTGGACTAGGATAGGGGCACTGCAGGTGACGAGAGGCCAGTCTGGCCAGCAGATAGCAGTGATCACTTGGATATGAGGCATGTGAGACATATTCAAGTTTCTAAGTGGGATAACCAGGGGGGTAGGGCCTTTATGTTGACACAGTGGTGGCTAGAGAAGCCCAGGCTCTTGGATGGCAGTGAGGATGACCAGAGCCAAGTGGCTGTAGGAGCAAAGACAATTAATAGAGGAAAGAAAATTTATCATGGTGTTAGGAGGCCGGTGAGTTGAAACAGGGCAAAATTTGGCAGATTCATTCCTTTTAGTTCTTGTGATTGAATATTTACAGGGGCCATACTGCCTTTTTTCTTTTTCTTTTTCTTTTTCACTCCTGGAAAAGGCTTTATTGTTTCCATCTGGTTCACGGCTTGGGAGAGGTCTCCAGGCTTAACCTGCCTAGCGGCTGCAGGGACAAGCCCTGGGACCAGAGGGATGCCAGAGAAGCCCCTCAAAGACTGCAGGGCTTCAGAGGCTCCTGGTTGTGCTTGCAGGTGATCCTTTTGAAGAGCTACTTGCCCATCCCAGGCTGCAGGCCAGCCAGCGTGCAAAGCTGAGTCAGGTAGCCATCGTCTTTTTGATGAATTTCACCTCCTCGCCGAAGACGTGGTTCTCCAGGAAGTCACAGAGATGGGGCTGTGCATAGGAAGAACACAGCGCACATAGATCCATAAGGGCCTGGTTCTCAGGTTCTTCTCCAGGACCAGGGTGGATTCCATGGATCCAGGGCTTTACCCCGTTCATCCTGGGATGCACCTGCACATCCTGGGAGAGGGTGCAGTCGCTGCATTAGTCAGTGCATTAGTTGGGCATCTTCAAGGGAGGCTCAATGCTGTTGCAGTTCTCCTAAGCCAGCTCATAGAAGAAGTGGCCCAGAGCTTTGGCACTACATTGTCACAGTGGAAATAGAAACCTGGAGACTGGTAGGTATAGGAGACCCGCAGATGTGGCTGATGGTGGCCTCCACCTCAGTGGAATAATTCTGATGAATCTGGGAACTCATGGTTGATTGGTAATAAGGAGCTAAGCTCATACTAGGGAGCTGGCTGGCCCTGAAGGCAGGGGATGCCTGAGAAGACGGTTCTGAAGGTTGTGCCTGTAAAAAGGTCTGAAGGATGGTTGCACGCTGGTGGAAGGAGAGTTCCTGGGTTTGTTCTGTCTGAACATGGTTGAAGCAAGAGACCGGTGGGTGCATGGCCTGCAGAAGTCATATTGTTCTAGGAGGACTCAATACACAATCTTAATCTGTCTTCTGGAAAATTATGCAGACGAAAAGTTCTGATTGTTGGCTTGGTTTGATTAAGGGCAACAGATGTGTTATCATATTTCAGCCTCTTCAACTTAATAACCAAACATTCTTTTTCTTCCTTGCACATGGTACCTTAGTGTGCACCATATGCTTCCTCTGATCCTTAGTCTGATGGCAGAATGATTCTTTGGGCACAGTACAATATGACCTTGATTTTTTTTAATTTGTTTATTTTCAGCATAACAGTGTTCATTGTTTTGGCATCACACCCAGTGCTCCATGCAGTACGTGCCCTCCCTATTACCCACCACTTGACTTTAGTAAGATTCATTTTGTTCTTCAGTAAATATGTATAGAATTGTATATTTCAACAAGATTAACATTTTGCAAAAAGAAGATTCTAGAGAAATGTGTTTTGGCCTGAGTTAATTATGGGATGTAACAAGGAAAAGCAATCAACCCACCATGTAACACTGAATTAATCAAATGGCATGCATGCGTTTGTAACCTAACAAGTTACTTTATATACCCGTCCTAGGATGAGAGTCCACAATTACCTTGTTTAGAATTCACGGCATGACCTCATCTACTAAAACATGTTAGGTTTAGAAACTCCATACTGGAAGAGAATAGACTAGATTCTCCCAGCAAGCAAGAACACTTTGGAATTCTGAACTGGCCTACCTTTATCCCCAGGGACTACAGTTTTCTGCAGTGTGGGTAGACTTGGGTGCCCCAACTTCTGTACAGACACATTCCTTTTGTTCTTCTCTATAGTCTGTTTCAGCGGTTTCCAAACTTCAGTGAGCATAAGAATTACTCTATGAGGCTGTGCAGATAAAGCCATGGATCTCATGCTTGACTCTCAATGTAAGACAATTTCCAGGGTACTTTAGACTTTAATTTTTGCCTTTGGCTCTGATTTTAGAACTTAAACTCCATTGGGTTCTCAGAACCTAGCACAATCTGGGGCTATGATTCCAAGTCTGATTTTTGGGAGACATTTCAGCACCTGCCTCTGAATAGAAGAGAGGCTGGAGTTAGAGACATCGAAGGAACACATCATTGTGAAATTGATGAAATAACCAGAAGAGGGTAAGTACCTTGTGGTCATGTATGTGGCAGAGGGGTCCTGGCATGGGAACACAGCAGATACTGTCATGTACTGGTGTAACAACAGAGGTGGACCTAGGATATATGTAATGAGATTCCTTTCCACAGGAAGGACCAAGCTTGTCACCTAGTACTGTACAAGCCTATCATAGTTTCAGTACAGAGAAGTTCTGGGAGCACCACACAGCTCGTGGGGCGCATAACAATACCACAGCCTTAACACTGACTTTGATAGTCATATGGGCACCTGCCGTGTTAAAACAGATTTATTAATTTAAAGTTTTGTGGCTTTTTATCATTTTGATTGTATTTATTTTAAATGTTATTGTAATTTTATAGTGGCAGGGATATTCTAAGTAGAGGGAACTTATTCTTGGTTTTTGGATGGGTTCGTATTGAAGAAATATTACAATTTAAGCAAGTTACTCAGACTGGGCATGTGATGCATTTGGTGTTGCATAGACATCACTCCAGGAGTTTATGTTCTCCAGTCCGCTCTCAAACACGCACTGCACGTGTGGGGTCAGAAGGCGAGGAGGTGGAAAATGTGGGAAACGTTTTCCCATAGAAAGGGTCCATCTCTTGTTCAATTTTGTGGAATACTGCTGTTTACTATTCCTAAGAACAATGAGGCAGCATGTTACATCCTTCATAGCTGCTGTGTGAAAATTACATAAGGTAATTATGAGTATTACGTAAAGGAGTCCTTATTAATTCTGTAGTTTCCAAAGTGCAAAGTTATAAAAATATCAGACACTGAAGCCTCTGCATGCCCCTAACACAATCCATATGAAATACGGTGTAAAATCCATTTAGGAAAAAAACCGTATGTAAGTGAATTTAGCAGAAAAACCTCTTAGAAAAACAGCCACCAAGATAAGACTGGGTAAAAAGACTGGGTAAAAAGAGAAAACAAACAATCAGAAGCCTGGAAAGGCTGTTGTCAGTGCAAACCTTGACTTTCAAGCTGTCATCTCCTTGCTCGGTGTAAAGTAAGCAGAGGGACCTTCAACTTTCTGTTGTCCCTTAATGCGCTGTGGGGATTGATGAGGTCACACTGACCACCTGCTCCTCTTCGAACTCCAGCGTCTTGTACATGCTCAGTGAGTGTTCGAGGAATGAAGGGAGTATGTGCTTCCAGACTGATTTCTATTCAAGCATCACTTAACATGTGACTCAGACCATTGGCAGCTGCTGTAAATGAAGTGCTTCTTCTAGACACGTGGGTTGTAAAGCTTGCATGTTGATTTTGAGAGAGATTGTGCAAGTGCATGCTGCTTTCCTGGGCTGCTGCCTTGCTTCTGTGTACCTGATTCATCATGGCTGTGCTCATCCCAGCTTGGCCCAACTGTGTGTGCTGCAGCAAATCTGCCTGCAAGCCCACCCTTGGCCCTTGAGCCTGTTCTGATCAGTGCACTAACCAACCCGTTTTTACAGGTGAATGGGGCCTGGTATGACTTCCATTTCCTTCTGCCCTGAGTCTAGTGAGCCTCAGGTATCCTTCCTACCCCAGGTATCCAGGAAAATTGCAGCCTTACTGTACCCTCTCATCTTTTCTGAAAACTTGGGTGAGTAGTCCATTGATGAGACTTCTTCCTCAGAACGAGTCTGCACACCAGTTTTCCGCTAGGATTGGAGCCCCACCCTGCCCCTGTTCCCATCAGGGGTCTTGCATCTTTCCTTCTCTGCAGACTCTGAGCCTCTGGAACTGGCACAGATTGGATTCCTGGGAGAGTGTATGGTCAAAAGCCTTGGGTCTCTGTCTAGGGCTTGGTTTAAGACTTTATTGTTTTATTTGACAGACAGAGATCATAAGCAGGCAGAAAGGCAGGGAGAGAGAGAGGGGGAAGCAGACTCCCTGTTGAACAGAGAGCCCGACGCGGGGCTCGATGCCAGGATCCTGGGATCAAGAGCCAAGCCGAAGGCAGAGGCTTTAACCCACTGAGCCACCCGGGCGCCCCTAAGGCTTGGTTTAGATCTATGTCTCAGCACCCAGCACTGCTCCTTCCCCTCTGCGTATGTGAGTTCACTTTTCAGCTTTACAGATTTTGCTCAAAAAAAATCTTAATTGCCTATCATTGAAATGAGAACTGTATTACTGCTTACTAAAAATGTACATTAGGGGCACCTGGGTGGTTCATTTGGTAAGAGTCCAACTCTTGATTTCAGATCAGGTCATGATTTCAGTGTTGTGGGACCCAGCCCCAAGCTGGACACATGCCCAGCATGGAGCCAGCTTGGGATTCTTTGTCTTCCTCTCCCTCTGCCCCTTCTCCACTGTGCACACTCTCTTTCTTTAAAAAAAAAAGTATATTAGGAATGGTGTTCATATGGATTCAGAGGTGAAGTCTAAGTTTAGGGTTGGTACATCTTTGGGATCCCTCTAAACAATCTGACAACTGTTGTAGTACTGGTTCTTGGCATTTGGTGTAACTGGAAAAGGGAAATCAGAGGCTTTGAGCTGGTGTATAGGTTGATCGTACCTCACCATGAAGGTTTTTTATTCGTTTCTTTGTTGATTTTTTTTTAGCCTATTTTGCAGGAATAGCAGCTATTGAGCTAACCAGTTCCCACTCAACCGTTTGTCAGTCCAAGCAGGAGATACACCTGCCAATCTGCACTGAGCAAATGGGGAGTGGCAATGCTGGCCCTTGGCTGGACTTTAGGAGAAGGGAAAGCTGAGGGTGCCCTGAACTATTGGACGTCCATTCGGTTTCTCAGGTTGACATGGGCAGTAAAAGGAATATTAAGATGTAAGAGAGGTCTAGGGGGGCAGTGAATTCTTGTTCTTTTATTCTCTCTGAGATATCTCCCACTATTCTTTGGGAGAAGCATCAGGCTCTTTCCCCAGTGAAAAAGATCCAGCCACTAGACAGAGGGCATGGGTGTGTTGGGAGCATCTACTTGCAGAGACTAATTATTTGAAGTTCACGCTGCAAACTACACTCTACCAGCCTTTGCTCCTGCTCCTTTGCTTTTCCCTGCCCAACCTGTAATTTTCACTGCGTCCCACCCTCTGCACCAGAATCCAGTGTCCAGATACGTAGTTGGATGTATGTCTTTTCTTTGAAAGATTTATTTATTTATTTTAGAGAGAGAGAGTGCACATGCAAGAGAGAGAGTGAGCAGAGGGTAGGGGCAGAGGCCACGGGAGAGAGAGAATCCCGCTGATCCTGGAGCCTGATGCAGGACTCTATCTCAGGACCCTGAGATCATGACCTGAGCCACAACCAAGAGTTGCGTGTCTTTAAGCGCCATCCCTTTCCACAAGCAAAGCTGTCTTCTTGTGGGCCCCTTAGTGGGATTTTAAGATGTCTCAGAGAATTGGATGCATAATGATGGTTTGTAATTTGAAAATGGATGACTTATTATAAATACCAAAGGCATTGCTAGCCAAGAAAGTAGGTTTGGGGTTTGGTTGTTGGGGTAGAGGATTATAATAGCTTCCTTTCCAATTTTTATAGGAAGCCAAGTTCCAAAACCTGGGAATAGGGGTTTGAGCACAGGGAGCAGATGAGAGGATGACACAGGGCGCATGAGACTTCAGGCTGTGGATACTTGGAACCATCACAGGCTGTACTGAAGACGTGAACTTTCCCAGCATCTTCACTCACTAATGAAAACTTTGTGACATCTACGATTGCATTTATCTTTCAAATTCCCTTTCTAACCATTGTTTCGGGTAGTCTGGTACTTCATTAGTAATGATTTTACTGACAGTTCCCTTAAACAGTCTCTGAATTCAGGTGGAGGAAGATGGATTTTTAACTAATCTTTTTTGGCATAAACATGTATCATATAGGAGACTAACTATTCTTTCCATTTTTCATTTGTTTTCTTTGGTGTTATCTGACATTAGGTTGTCAGAACAAATTAAAGCAGTGAGTGAGCAATAATTGCTTTGCGATATAAAAAGATGGGTAAAAATTGCTTTTTAACTAAGTAGATGCTCTATTTCCTCCATCTCAAATATTTAAGGCAAGCGACTGTGTATTTAGCAGACAGGCTTATGGTTGTATTTATAGACCTGGCCCGTCTTTTGAAAGTGGGGATTTGTACTGAATAATTTGGATTTGTGGACTTCATGGCTCAGCTTTCCTGGATCAGTGCCAACCTCCTCTTCCCTTTGTGTGAGCACACGTGGTCTTGCTGTAATGCTAATCTTGTCTGCCCACTGTACCCTGTCTTTACACCATCCACCTATAAGGCAGCTGACCCCCTTCCCATATAACTGAACTGTTCAGAGAGGCTGGATTCTTTCAAGAAGACACTTCACAACCCAATTTGAAAGCAGAGTGACAAGCTCCTTAGGACCCTAGGTCCAAGATGCACGGAGGCATGCAAAAAACCAAACCAAACAAACAAACAAAAAACCAAAAAAACCCAAAAACCATGTACCACCGTCATTTTCTTAATTATTTATTTCAGCCATTTCCTTGGTAGATTCCAGGGGTTTTTATTATGTTATTATCTTCAGTGTGGGAAAAGTGAAGCAGAACAGCCCTTTTGTTTCCCCTCCCAATTAATACAAGCGATAATTAGAATTCTCGGTCCTTAGAGCTCGATGTGGTCTCATGAAGACTGGAAGGTTGGTGGACGGGTAGGACCCAGGCATGTGAGTCCGGCTGCAGGAAGTGTAACTTGTATAGGAAATTTGAAAAGATAGAAAGTCACCTCTTAAAAGAGAGGGAAACTCTCTCAGGCTTGGCCAAGAGAGATGCTCAGGTCATTAGCTGAGTAAGGTAGATTCTCTGGGCAAAGTTTCATTGGAAGATCACCCCTTACCAGCAGGTTATTGAAATGGGAAACTGTGGTTAGGCTCATTGGGTTTTCTCACTGTCCGTTCAGGTGAAGCCAAACCAGGATGAAAACTGACGGCTGACTGCGTCTAAGCTTTTATCCTATAGATTCATGTGACTAAACCTCAAATCTTTAAGAGCAAGGTGTTGGATTCTAGAAATGCCTTAAAACTGGCTATGTGGTATGTATATGCGTGAGTGTTTTAGACCAATATCTTAGGGGGAGATATGACTCAATTATTGTTTTTATTAACATAAAATGTATTATTAGCCCCAGGGGTACAGGTCGGTGAATCATCAGTCTTACACACTTCACAGCACTCACCATTACACATTCCCTCCCCAGCATCATAACCCAACCACCCTATCCATCCCACACCCCTCCCCTCCAGCAACCCTCAGCTGAAATCCTGAAATCAAGAATGAATCAATTATTAATTTAGGATTATTTGGCTACACAAAAATCAATACCAACAGGCACTTGTAAATTTCTAGATTGATTAGGTAAACAAAGAGTCAACACAGTTTGAGTGTTTACTCTGTGTTGTGTGGCGGAGTAGTGAAGTCACAGGACACAACCCAGGTCCCCAGGAAACTGTAGCTTCAGAGGAAACGGCCCAGAAAATAGTCAGGTCAGAGAGTCTGAATAGAGCTGGGACCACCATGGGGGAACAGAGTGTGTCAGCAGTAACGTTTTGGAGGGGAAGTGGAGGATGGGGGAGGGGTGAAGTGTGTCCAGGGGTAGTGGGACTCAAGCCAAACCATGGAAGTGAGATGCACAAGAAATAAAAAATCTAACAAGGGGGCAGTGACGTTGACAAGGGAGGCTCTGGAAGGGTTTCTTGGACTGGGAGCCTTCCTGTTGCTCCAAATAATGAGGAAATGGCTTGTGGCATAATATTTCTCCTTTACAGAGACTATTCTGTTTGAACGAATGAATATTTAATCCCAGATCACTAGATAATTTTATTTAGACTTTGATCCTTTTCTTAAGGAATTACCTGGATGTTTGGAAATCTGTTTTCACCCTTTTACCTCAAGATAATATGTGAACAACTGACCTTAGAAACTCTGGATAGAGTCGAGAGTGTCCACTCTTTTCTAACTGGCCCTGATGTGTCATATTATATTAACACAATGTCTGACGTTAAATGCCTGTGATTCCTTGTGTAAATCTTATTAGGTGGGTCATTCTTCTAAAATGGTATGAAATTTACCTTATGGTTTTTAACTTATAATTTTTGGCCTATAGTTGTGAGACTGGTCCATAGGTCTTTTGTCTCATTTCTGGGTTTTCCTCTCATCTCTGGTTTTGGTTTCAGGAAAGTTTGGTTTTAGAACAGTTGTATAAATGCTGTTGGCCAGCTTTCTTTACTTTCTGTGTTCTTCAGTGATTTATATATATTATAAAAACAATCTATTCCTTACTTAAAAGATTTTATCACTTGGAGGTAAATTTTGGGTAATTTTTCTAATTTTTCCATAGTTTCAGTTTACTCAAAGGAGATGTTCTTGGTTTTGTTTTTATAATGAACATTTTCTTTTTTTAAATTATTTTTTATTAACATATAATATATTATTTGTTTCAGGGGTACAGGTCTATGAATCATTAGTCTTACACAATACACAGCACTCACCACAACACATACCCTCCCCCATGTCCATCACTCAGCCACCCATCCCTCCTACCTCTCTACACTCCAGCAACCCTCAGTTTGTTTCCCGAGATTAAGAGTCTCTTATGGTTTGTCTTCCTCTCTGGTTTCATCTTGTTTCATTTTTCCCTCCCTTCCCCGATGATCCACTGCCTTGTTTCTCAAATTCCACATATCAGTGAGATCACATGATAGTTGTCTTTCTTTGATTGACTTATTTTGCTTAGCATAATACCCTATAATTCCATCCACCTTGTTGCAAATGGCAAAATTTCATTTTTGATGACCGCATAATATTAATATTCCTGTGTGTGTGTGTGTGTGTGTGTGTCTTCTTTATCCATTCATCTGTTGATGGATGTCTAGGCACTTTCCATAGTTTGGCTATTGTGGACATTACTTATATAAACATTCAGGTGCACATGCTCCTTCGGATCACTACATTTGTATCTTTAGGGTAAAAACCCAATAGTGTGATTGGTGGGTCATAGGGTAGCTCTATTTTCAACATTTTGAGGAACCTCTACACTGTTTTCCAGAGTGGCCACACCAGTTTGCATTCCCACCAGCAGTGCAAGAGGGTTCCTCTGCATCCTTGCCAACATCTGTCATTTCCTGACTTGTTAATTTTAGCCATTCTGACTGATGCGAGGCGGTATCTCATTGTGGTTTTGATTTGTGTTTCCCTGATGCCCAGTGATGTTGAACACTTTTTCATGTGTCTCTTGGCCATATGGATGTGTCCTTTGCAACAATGTCTGTTCATGTCTTCTGCCCATTTCTTGACTGGATTATTTGTGATGAACATTTCTTAAAAGAATATGCCATTTCTAGAATATTTTCAGTTATTGACACAAATCTCTATGGAATATTCTTTTATGTTAGAATCTTTGGATTTATGGACATTTCTACTTTTTCATTTGCATAGGTATATTTTTATTTTCTGATTTGATTTTCTGTATTTGAGTAATTAGAATTGTATATTTGTGTATAAGTTTTCCAAAGAAATAACACTATTACAATATAATTTCTACCTTCTATAGATTTGCTTGCTTTTTTCGTTGAGGGCTTAGTTCATCTCTTATTCTTTTTCTAATATTAAGAAAATTTAAATGTGAACTTTCCCATGAGAACTATTTGCTCCTACCACAAACATTTTGTTAGTTTTTTTTTTAAAGATTTTTATTTATTTGTCAGAGAGAGAGAGAGAAAGCGAGAGTGAGCACAGGCAGAGACAGAGTGGCAGGCAGAGACAGAGTGGCAGGCAGAGACAGAGAGAGAAGCAGGCTCCCTGCCGAGCACGTATCCCCATGTGGGACTTGATCCCAGGACGCTGGGATCATGACCTGAGCCGAAGGCAGCCGCTTAACCAACTGAGCCACCCAGGAGTCCCAAACATTTTGTTAGTTTTAAAATATTATTTTGAAAGTCCATTTGTTGTTTTTTTCAAATATTTTATTCAAGGATTATTTAAGAGGATGCATATTCATTTCTATGTAGTAGGTTTTTTTGGTTTAAATACTATTACTCATTTCTAATTATTTTTCCTTCATATTATGATGCTATAGCATTCAGCAAGTATTTATAATTGTTATATGTTCATTTTGGGTTCTATTTTTATTGATATAAAATTACAGTCTTTGTCCTGTTTAATATTCTACCTGGAACTCAACTTCATCAGAAATAAACTGTCACACTTCCCTATTTTTTAAAATCTATTTTTAAAATTTATGTAATCTTTGCACATGCTTCTTAATTTTTTTTCAGTCATTTTATTTCAACATATTCTTGAGAGTGTGTTTGATTTTAAAAATCCAATCTGATCACCTTTTAATGTTTTTATTTGTTTTTGCCATGATTCTTCTGCTGTTTTTTTGGGTAAGTTATTTTTTTCCTTTTGCCCATGTTTTCTCTTCTTTTTTTGAGTACTTATTTTTCACCTTTACACTTTCTTGGGATTTTGAATTGATGTACTCTAGTTTTAATTTTACTAGATGCTGTCTAAGTGAAAAAATTTAAAAAATGTGTATATCTATAGATAATCAAAATTGAGAATGAAAAATATTTTTTAAATTCTCTTTATCAATTAAGGGATTTAATGCATGTTTACTTCCCTTTCCCATTCTTGAGAATGAAAAATATAACCTGTATTTTTACATTCAGATGATTGATATTAAATAATTATTTATGTTTATTATTCTCTATCTGTTAGAGGTATTTAACATGTGTATTTAGTCCAGTCAGTGTTTCCATAATCTTCATTCAGATCATTCTTCATGAATTTCAGTGTTCACCACCAGTCCTTTTAGATCACAGCTTTATTTTTTTGAGTCCTCTCTTGATTATTGGTATATGTCTCTTCATAATCTTTTATTCATTTTAAATTCAGGCAAAACTATTGTTGCATTTTCTTTTAGCTTTTAGGGTCCTAGAAGGAACACCTAAAGCTGTTTTAAATTTTGTTTTGTTTTGTTTCTTTTTCTTTTGCCTCTTCCCCTCTGCCTGAATTCTTAAATGCCTTTTCCTTCATTCATTTGATTTATGATTTGTCAGAAAGTATCTTGATGTGGCTTCTCTCATCAATTTTGTTTGGAACATGGTGAATGAACACTTTCCATTCACATACTCAGGTGTTTTTTTGTTTGTTTGCCTGTTTGTTTTTATTTTTGAATTCTAACATTTTCATAAATTATTTTAAGTCAAAACTTTCTTTTCAAATTTTCTGGTGTCTTCCTCAAGAATTCATGTATGTTGGGGAGCCTGTGTGGCTCAGTTGGTTGAGCGTCCAACTCTTGATTTGGCTCAGGGTGTAAGATCTCAGGGACATAAGAGGGAACCCCACATGGGACTCACACTAGCACTTGGTGGGGAGTCTTCTTGGGATTCTCTCCCTCCTTCTGCCCCTCCCCTCTCAAATAAATAAATAAATCTTAAAAAAAAAAAGAAAGAATTCATGGTATGGAAGTTGGCAGTATTGATTCTGGATATCTGCCAGTTTTTTACATTTCATTTTATCTTCTTATCTATTCTCATTCATTCTGAACACCCAACTTTTCCTCCAAACCATGGGTTCAGTTTTCTACATGATCAAGTCTGCTTTTTGCTAGACATGAAGTGGGTCTTTAATTTAAGAGGGCAAATGTGTTCTTGCCATTCTTCAAGGTCTCACCAGCAACCCTTTAGATTTTATTTTCCTAATTTGCATTCTACCTTGTGTTTTTTTCCTCCCACTCTTTACTAAGTGGAGCCCTCTCTTTGTTATCTGCTTTCCTGACCTTCTGAATGGATAGACCACGGGGAAAAAGTGTGACCCCTGCATCTCCTCCTAATGGAGCTCTTGACACCTTGCACTAGGAAATGCCACCCCCTGTGTGCAATGCACCCTCACTGTTTACCCCGTTTCTCCTTTCTTCAAGTCAGTTACTTAGTTTCCTTCTTCAGATGAAAGTATAAGTGAGACTCTGAAGGGATTATAACTATCAAAAACCTGTGCTACCCAGCATGGGGATGGCTGAGCCATTTTCTGTTGCACATAGACCTTGATTTCTGAGTACAGAGACAGAATAAGGGTCTGAACTCCAACAGGGCAGCTGTTGGCTTTATTTTGTAATTAGTGACATCTCCTTCCTTATTCTGGGAATAGTTTGTCTGTCAATAATAGTCCATTCTTCTTGTAGGGTTTTCCCTCTTCCTGTATCTTCTTCCCTCTATATTTTTTCTCCTATGTGGAAACTGGGGATAGACTGTATTTTAAGCCAGAGATCAATATCAATAGGGTTTTTATTTTAAAGGGTATTTTTACCACTCTAGTCATCATTCTCTGGTGATGGATCCCATTTAGTCACAGTTCTCTTTAAAATGTCTATAGATGCCATGAGACACACAGAGGCAAAGATAAGATGACATGTCTGGAAAGAACTGGGGTGGATAGTTTCAGTGTTCTCCCTGAGTCTGTTGCAGAAAACATGTTATGATGTGGATCACGACTTGTCTTGGTGGAAATAAAGCTAGACTGGGAATCAGAAATCCAGGAGAACGCTACTGGACTATGAGACTATAGATGTCTGTTTCTTGACCTGTCAAAGGAAGAGACAGAGTAAAAAGATTTCTACAGCCCTGTTGACTCACATTCTACATATTTTGTAATTATCATAATGAACATTGCGTGCCATTTCATTTCGCTGTTGCAGAGCTAAGCTGCTTTCTGATAGGAATGTGGGAAGTTGTACTTGTGGATAGGCAGGATGTGACCTTACCTTTTGGTGCCAGATCTTAATATATATCTTTATTCCTTGAATTGTTCCATTGGATGAACAAGGGGAGGAGTTGCATGCCAAAGGAGATTTTTCTTTAAGGAAATTAGGGCTGACCAAATAAGGGATTGGTTGCTATTATCAGACACTAATGGCCCCTGATAAGGTGTAATCAGATAGCCCAAACGGCAGGGTTTAGAGCTAAGTTACCAGGCTCTCTGTATGTAGGAGATACAGTGTGGCTATGCTTGGAATGGATTCTTTTCTCTGTAAATTTTTAATCAGCTCAAAAAATTTTCATGGAACAATTTACTCCTCTCCTTCCCCTCCCATTACTTAGCTTCTTTTGACCTTGATTAAGTGGAAATGTGAATATATATGTTGATAGTAATTATTTCATATATATGTTCCACAATTACTATCAGCCAAGGAGCTTCTTGCACAAATCACAACTTTTTATATCTTTTTTTTCCCGGTCATAATGGTGAGAGTCTAAAGTGCCACTTGGAGGGCATTTCTTAGCCAGGCACATATATTTTTTGGAACTGGTCCATGTTTTTTGAAATACTTACATTCAATGTTCTTATCACACATTTCTTTAAAAAAAAATACACTGTCTGGCTTTGTGGAATTGATGGCACAGACAGAAGAGGGACTCTTTCTGACTCTTTCAGGGGGGATTCCTTCTCTGCCTTTTAAGTCTGTGGCTCTCTACTCTGTCTGTGGCCATGGTGGGGATTTTTACATACACTTGAGCCCTTCATCCACACCTCACTGCATTTCCTTCCCTGGGCTCAAGTTGCAAATGCATGGATAACAGGATCTTTTCTTTCCCTGGATATTCAATCAGATTCATATCTGGTTTGCTATCATTCCTTGCCAGCTGAAGTTAGATGCAAAACCTGGTGAGTTTTCTGGAAGCAGATGCAGAGGTGGAGTTTGGTGTGCGGCACATTTTTAGGGAACAACACATAAAAGGAACAGAAAGGAAGTAAGATTAGGAAGGAGACACCCACACTTGGAAGAAGCCTGATAATACCTCTGCCACCCTGGAGGGGGAGCTGTAGAGTGAATAGTATCTTGAGAAGAGCCCACTTTGGCCTGATATGGCTCAGCCTCTTGCTCAGTCCTTGGGTGTAGGCTGCCTTGAGAGGCCATGAACTTGGGTGAGGTCTTTCTGTAGCTCAGGCAATCCTGAAGGTATTAACAGCTGGGGCAACCCTTTTTTGAAGAAGGATATGTGTAGGTAGCCCATCTGTATGTCCATCATATATATCCATCTTTACCAGTTACCTGTCTGTCCTTTGGGTGGAATTAAGTCACATATGACCTCAAGAAGTCTATGGTTGAAGTGTGCCACTGAACATGCATGGGATCTGCTTAGAATAGTTCGGTGAAACTTCTATCACATATTCCTATGAAAAAGACTTTTATACAACTCTGGCTACTTGATTCCTCTAACAACACTGCTATACACTGGGCACCCTGGCAACTTAACCGTAAATGAGTTAGTGACACACAGTGACCACCTTCTAGTGTTTCACCTTGGGCAAGTTTCTTAACCTCCCAAGCCTGCAGTTTTCTCATCTACAAAGTGGGTGAGACTGGTAATTCCTATGAGATGGGGTTATTGTAAGAATTACAAATGAGAACATATTACAGCACATGCTAGCAGTTCAGTACATAGGACCTGGACTTTAAAAAGAAAATTTGTCTCTTCTGATTCCATACAAATTTTAGGATTATTTGCTCCAGATCTTTGAAAAATACTGGTGGAATTTTGAACAGAATGGCATTAAAAGTATAGATTGCTCTAGGCAGTATAGACATTTTAACAATGTTTATTCTTCCAATCCAAGAGCATGGAACAGTCTTCCATCTTTTTGTGTCTTCTTCAATTTCTTTCATGAGTGTTCTGTAGTTCCTCGAGTACAGGTCCTTTACCTCTTTGGTTAGGTTTATTCCCAGGTATCTTATGGTTCTTGGTGCTATAGTAAATGGAATCGATTCTCTAATTTCCCGATCAAAAGCTTCTGCACAGCAAAGGAAACAGTCAACAAAACAAAAAGGCAACCCACGGAATGGGAGAAGATATTTGCAAATGACAGTACAGACAAAAGGCTGATATCCAGGATCTATAAAGAACTTCTCAAACTCAACACACACAAAACAGATAATCATATCAAAAAATGGGCAGAAGATATGAACAGACACTTCTCCAACGAAGACATACAAATGGCTATAAGACACATGAAAAAATGTTCATCATCACTAGCCATCAGGGAGATTCAAATTAAAACCACATTGAGATACCACCTGACACCAGTTAGAATGGCCAAAATTAGCAAGACAGGAAACAACGTGTGTTGGAGAGGATGTGGAGAAAGGGGAACCCTCTTCCACTGTTGGTGGGAATGCAAGTTAGTGCAGCCACTTTGGAGAACAGTGTGGAGATTCCTGAAGAAATTAAGAATAGAGCTTCCCTATGACCCTGCAATTGCACTGCTGGGTATTTACCCCAAAGATACAGATGGTGTGAAAAGAAGGGCCATCTGTACCCCAATGTTTATGGCAGCAATGGCCACGGTCGCCAAACTGTGGAAAGAACCAAGATGCCCTTCAACGGATGAATGGATAAGGAAGATGTGGTCCATATACACAATGGAGTATTATGCCTCCATCAGAAAGGTCGAATACCCAACTTTTGTAGCAACATGGACGGGACTGGAAGAAATTATGCTGAACGAAATAAGTCAAGCAGAGAGAGTCAAGTATCATATGGTCTCACTTATTTGTGGAGCATAACAAATAACATGGAGGACATGGGGAGATGGAGAGGAGAGGGAGTTGAGGGAAACTGGAAGGGGAGATGAACCATGAGAGACTATGGACTCTGAAAAACAACCAGAGGGTTTTGAAGGGGCGGGGGGGTGGGAGGTTGAGGAACCAGGTGGTGGGTAATAGGGAGGGCACGTACTGCATGGAGCACTGGGTGTGATGCCAAAACAATGAACACTGTTATGCTGTAAATAAAAAAAAAAAAAAGAAAAAAAAAAGAAAGTTTGTTTCTTCTATGAACACAGTTGACCATTCATTACAGGTCAGGCATTAAACTATGTGCTTTCTTTCCATTATCTTTTTAAATTTATTTTTAAAAATTTTAATTCATTATTACATTTATATAAATTTTGTTAGTTAGGGATGGGGTAATTGGGTGATGGCATTAAAGAGAGCATGAGATATGATGGGCACTGGGTAATATATTCAAGTAATGAATCATTGAACATTATATCAAAAACTAATGATATACTGTACCTTGGCTAATTGAATTTAAATAAAAAAATTGTTAGTTAACATATGGTGCAGTATTGGTTTCTGGAGTAGAATTTAGTGATTCATTACTTACAACACCCAGTGCTTATCACAACAAGTGCCCTCCTTAATGCCCATCCCCCATCTAGTGATTCCCCCCCCCACCTCCCTCCATCAACCCTAAGTTTAACCCTCATTGTTAAGAGTCTCTTATGGCTTGTTTCCCTTTCTTCTTTTTTTTTTTCTTTTCCCCCTTCCCACATGTTCTTCTGTTTTCTTTCTTAAATTCCATGTATGAATGAGATCATATGGTATTTATTTTTCTCTGACTTATTTTGCTTAGGATATTATACTCTAGTTCAATCCATGTTATTGCAAATGGCAAGATTTCATCTTTTCTGATGGTTGAATAATATTCTGTTGCATAGATATACCATATCTTCTTTATCCATTCATTGGTTGATGGAAATTTGGGCTCTAGTTTGACTATTGTTGATAATGTTGCTAAAAACATCAGGGTGCATGAACCCCTTTGAATCTGTATTTCTTTTATTCTTTGGGTAAGTACTCAGTAGTACAATTCTTGAATCATAGGATAGTCCTGTTTTTAACTTTTTGAGGAACCTCCATACTGTTTCCCAGAGTGGTTTCACCAGTTTGCATTCCCACCACAGGGCAAGAGGGTTCCCCTTTCTCTGCATCCTTGGCAACATCTGTTGTTTCCTGAGTTGTTAATTTTAGCCATTCTGACAGGTGTGAGGTGGTATCTCACTGTGGTTTTGATTTGTATTTCCATGATGCTGAGTGATGTTGAGCATCTTTTCATGTGTCTGTTGGCCTTCTTGATATCTTCTTTGGAAAAGTGTCTACTCCTGTCTTCTGCTCATTTCTTAACTGGATTATTTGTTTTTTTGGGTGTTAAGTTTGGTAAATTCTTTACAGATTTTGATTATTAACCCTTTTTCAGGTATGTCATTTGCAAATATGTTCTCCCATACCATAGGCTTCCTTTTAGCTTTTAGTTTTGTTGATTGTTTCCTTCACTGTGCAAAAGATTTTTATCTTGATGAAGTCCCAATAATTTAATTTTGCTTTTGTTTCCCTTTCCTCCGGAGATGTGTCTAGTAAGAAGCTGCTATGGCCAAAGTCAAAGAGGTTTCTATTTGTGTTCTGCTCTAGATTTCGATGGTTTCCTGTCTCACATTACATTCTTCATCCACTTTGAATTTATTTTTGTGTATGGCGTAATAAAGTGTTTCTGTTTCATTTTTCTTCATGTTGCTGTCCAGTTTTCCCAACACCATTTGTTGAAGAGACTGTGTTCTTTTCCACTAAATATTCTTTTTTTTTTTTTAAAGATTTTATTTATTAGAGAGAGAGGGAGAGGACACAAGTGGGGGGAGGGGTAAAGGGAGAGAGAAAAGTACGCTCCCCACTGAACAAGGATACAAATGCAGGGCTTTATCCCAGGACTTTGGGATCATGACCTGAGCTGAAGGCAAACCCTTAACTGACTGAACCACCAACGTGTCCCTCCATTGAATATTCTTTCCTGCTTTGTTAAAGATTAGTTCACCATATAGTTATGGGTCAATTTCTGGGTTCTCCGTTCTGTTCCACTGACCTATGTGTCTGTTTTTGTGCCAGTACCATACTGTACTGAAGACTACAGGTTTGTAATACAGCTTAAAATCTGGAATAATGATGCCTCCAGTTTTGTTTTTCTTTTTCAGAATTGCTTTGAATATTTGGGGTCTTTTGTGATTCCTTGCAAATTTTAGGATGGTTTGTTTTAGCTCTGTGAAAAATGCTGGTGGTATTTTAATGGGGGTTGCTATAGATGTGTAGATTGCTTTGGGCAGTATAGACATTTTAACAATATTTGTTCTTCCAATCCATGAGCATGGAATGCTTTTCCATTTCTTTGTGTCCTCCTCAGTTTCTTTCATAAGTATTTGTAGTTTTCAGAGCACAGATCTTTACTTCTTTGTTTAGGTTTATTCCTAGATCTCTTATTGCCTTTGGTGCAATTGCAATGGGATCAATTCCTTGATTTCTTTTTCTGCTGCTTCATTATTGGTTTATAGAAATGCAACAGATTTCTGCCCATTGATTTTATATTCTGCAACATTGCTGAATTTGTGTATGAGCTCTAGAAACTTTTTGGTGGAGTCTTCTAGGTTTTCTACATAGAGTATCATGCCATCTGCAAAGAGTGAAATTTTGACTTTTTCCTTGCCAATTTGGATGCCTTTTATTTCTTCTTGTTTTCTGATTGCAGAGGCTAGGACTTCCAGTACTGGTGAGAGTAGACATCCTTGTCTTGTTTCTGACTGTAGGAGGAGAAGATCTCAGTTTTTCCCCATTAGCTGTGGGTGTTTCATATACGGCCTTTATGATATTGAGGTATGTTCCATCTATCTCTACTTTGTTAAGTGTTTTTATCAAGAAAGGATGCTGTATTTTGTCAAATGCTTTTTCCGCATCTATTGACGTGATCATATGGTTCTTATCATTTCTTTTATTAATGTAGTGTACCATATTGATTGATTTACAATAGTTGAACTATCCCTGCAGCCAAGGAATAAATCTCTTTTGATCATGGTGGATAATTCTTTTAATGTACTGTTGAATTCAATTGCTAGTATTTTATTTATTTATTTATTTATTTATTTATTTATTTATATTATTAACATATGATGTATTATTTGCCCCAGGGGTACAGGTCTGTGAATCATCAGGCTTACACATTTCATAGCACTCACCATAACACATACCCTTCCCAATACCCGTTATGGGTAATTGGCCAACCAAAAATAGGCCAACCACCCTATCCCTACCCCATATCCCCCAATAACCCTCAGTTTGTTTTGTGAGATTAAGAGTTTCTTACGATTTTTCTCCCTCCTGATCCTATCTTGTTTGATTTTTTACCTCCCTACCCCTAGGACCCCCTGCCCTGCCTCTTGAATTTCTCATGCCAGGGAGATCATGTGATACTTGTCTTTCTCTGACTGACTTATTTCACTCAGCACAATGCCCTCTAATTCCATCCATGTCATTGCAAATGGCAAGATTTCGTTTCTTTTGATGGCTGCATAGTGTTCCATTGTGTATATATACCACATCTTCTTTATCCATTCATCTTTTGATGGACTCTAGGTTCTTTCCATAGTTTGCCTATTGTGGGCATTGCCACTATAAACATTCAGGTGCACGTGCCCTTTCAGGTCACTACATTTGTATCTTTAGAGTAAATACCCAATAGTGTGATTGCTGGGTCATAGGGTAGCTCTATTTTCAACTTTTTGAGGAACCTCCATACTGTTTTCCAGAGTGGCTTCACCAGCTTGCATTCCCACCAACAGTGTAGGATGGTTCCCCTTTCTCTGCATCGTCGCCAGCATCTGTCGTTTTCTGACTTGTTAATTTTAGTCATTCTGAATGGTGTGAGGTGGTATCTCATTGTGGTTTTTATTTGTATTTCTCCTATTCAATTGCTAGTATTTTTTGAGAATATTTTCATCCATGTTCATTAGAGATATTGGTCTATAATTCTCCTTTTTAGTGGCATCTTTTTCTGGTTTTGGAATCAAGGTAGTGCTGGCTTCTTAGATAAGGTTGGAAGTTTTCCTTCTATTTCTATTTTTTTGGAACAGTTTGAAGAGATTAGATATTAACTCTTCTTTAAATATCTGGTATACAGTGGCTCACTGAACATAAAAAAATAAAAATAAGTAATAATAAAAACCCAAAAACAACATAGACATACCCTAAGATAAGATATTTAGATAAATCTTTATCTCTGATTGTCATTCTGGTTTTGCTTCAATAAACACATTTAGATATTTAGAATTACATTCAATGGTTGGATTCTGACTTTGGGTATTCGTGTATAATGCAGCATACATGAGTTTTTCTTTTACATTTTTGTTCCAGTGTTTATCTTTTTCAGTTTGTCTTGGTTTTGTAAGAAAACTGGGTAAATAAACCTCAAAAACGTTAAAAAAATGTCTGGTAGAATTGCCAGAGGAATCCATTCAGCCCTGAACTTTTTTTTTTTTCCTTTTTATTAATTTTTTCAGCGTAACAGTATTCATTCTTTTTGCACAACACCCAGTGCTCCATGCAAAACGTGCCCTCCCCATCACCCACCACCTGTTCCCCCAACCTCCCACCCCTGACCCTTCAAAACCCTCAGGTTGTTTTTCAGAGTCCATAGTCTCTTATGGTTCGCCTCCCCTCCCCAATGTCCATAGCCCGCTCCCCCTCTCCCAATCCCACCTCCCCCCAGCAACCCCCAGTTTGTTTTGTGAGATTAAGAGTCATTTATGGTTTGTCTCCCTCCCAATCCCATCTTGTTTCATTTATTCTTCTCCTATCCCCCTACCCCCCCATGTTGCTTCTCCATGTCCTCATATCAGGGAGATCATATGATAGTTGTCTTTCTCCGATTGACTTATTTCACTAAGCATGATACGCTCTAGTTCCATCCACGTCGTCGCAAATGGCAAGATTTCATTTCTTTTGATGGCTGCATAGTATTCCATTGTGTATATATACCACATCTTCTTTATCCATTCATCTGTTGATGGACATCTAGGTTCTTTCCATAGTCTGGCTATTGTAGACATTGCTGCTATAAACATTCGGGTACACATGCCCCTTCGGATCACTATGTTTGTATCTTTAGGGTAAATACCCAGTAGTGCAATTGCTGGGTCATAGGGTAGTTCTATTTTCAACATTTTGAGGAACCTCCATGCTGTTTTCCAGAGTGGTTGGACCAGCTTGCATTCCCACCAACAGTGGAGGAGGGTTCCCCTTTCTCCACATCCTCTCCAGCATCTGTCATTTCCTGACTTGTTAATTTTAGCCATTCTGACTGGTGTGAGGTGATATCTCATTGTGGTTTTGATTTGTATTTCCCTGATGCCGAGTGACGTGGAGCACTTTTTCATGTGTCTGTTGGCCATCTGGATGTCTTCTTTGCAGAAATGTCTGTTCATGTCCTCTGCCCATTTCTTGATTGGATTGTTTGTTCTTTGGGTGTTGAGTTTGCTAAGTTCCTTATAGATTTTGGATACTAGCCCTTTATCAGATATTTGCAAACAGCCCTGAACTTTTGTTTGTTAGGAGATTTTGGATTACTGATTCAATTTCTTTGCTGGTTATGGGTCTGTTCAAATTTTTTTTAAAGATTTTATTTATTTATTTATTTATTTTAAAAAGATTTTTATTTATTTATTTGACAGACAGAGATCACAAGTAGGCAGAGAGGCAGGCAGAGAGAGAGGGGGAAGCAGGCTCCCTGCCGAGCAGAGAGCCCGATGGGGCTCAATCTCAGGACCCCGAGATCATGACCTGAGATGAAGGCAGAGGCTTTAACCCACTGAGCCACCCAGGTGCCCCCAGGTCTGTTCAAATTTTCTTCCTGTTTTAGTTTTGGTGATTTGAAGGTTTCTAGGAATTTTTCCATTTCTTCTAGGTTGCCCAGTTTATGGACATATACATTTTCACAGTAACCTCTTGTAATTATTTGTGTTTCTGTGGTGTTGGTTGTGATCTCTCCTCTTTCATTCATGACTTTATCTATTTAGGTCCTTTCTCTTTTCTTTTTGATAAGTCTGGCTAGGAGCTTATCAATTTTATTAATTCTTTCAAAGAACCAGCTCTTAGTTTCATTAATTGGTTTTACTGTTTTTGTTTATTTCTTTGTCATTTCTATATTTATTTTTGCTCTAATCTTCATTATTTCCCTTCTTCTGCTGGCTTTAGGCATTATTTGATGTTCCTTTTTCCCATTATTTTGTTGAATCCTCACTCTATTAGTTTGCCAGGCTGCCTTTAAAAAATGGTCAAAATTGGGGGTTTAGAAGAACAAAAGCTTGTAGTCTCAGAGCTCTGGAGGCAAGAAGTCCAAAATTAAGGTGTGGGCAGGGCAGTGCTCCCTCTGAAGTCTCCAGGGGAGGATACTTCATAGCATCTTCTAGCTTTTGGAGAGTCCCAGACATTCTTTGATCCATGATGGCACAATTCCAATCTCTTCCCCCCTCCACATCATCTTCCTGCTATGTGCATCTGTCTTATGTACCTTTTTTTTTCTTTTCATAAGGGTACCTGCCATATTGGATTAGGACTCACTTAACAATGCAATCCTAACTCAAGTACTTCTGTAAAGACCTGTACCAAATAAGGTCACATTCACAGGTACTGGAGACTTCAACATATATTTTGGGGGGCACAATTCAATTCACAGCACTCACAAATATCCATGGGGTAGGTATTATTATTCATATTTCATAGACAGGTGAACTGAGACTCACAGAGGCTAAATAATTCACCCAGAGTCATAAGGCAGGCAAGTAGGGAGGTGGGCAATTGCATGCAAATCCCTCTGGCTCCCTAGGGCATGCCCTTCCCACTAAAACATTTCTCCCTCCACATATGAAACTTCTAAGTAAATGAAGAAAGATTTAAAGTTCAGGGGTGAATTAAGAGGCTCACGTTGCTACAACAAAATTAGTTTTTGTTGGGCAAAATGGCCCAATGGACTAGCAGCTCATGAGCCATTTTGCTTAAAACAACAACAAACAAAACAGCATGAAAGACACCCACAACAGGTAGCACCTGACAAGGGGTTCCAAACCTCCTTTTACCATTTCCTCCGCTTATTTTCAATTCCTGGCACTTGAGATTGTTTTTAACCAGCGGGGCCTCAGTTTTCCTGAAAAGAAAGTTGGGAATTTGTGTTCCATAAACTGTGACATGAAATGGATTAAAACGTAACTTGCATCTTACTTTAGCAATGGGAGTCACAATAACTTCAGGAACAAATACTTTACTAATACAGGTCTTGCAATAATAATATTCAGCTTTGAGGATCTCCTCTGTGCCAGGACCTAATAGTGCTGTCACTGACTGTTTCCATGTGGAATGGTGTGGCCTCAGAAAAAAAACTCACTGTTTTCCTTGGCTCTCATACTTCTCTTGTGGCCATTGAATGTGTGGGTTCTTTTCATGCTGACCAATGCTCCAACACTAGCTGGGTATCCTATAATCAGTTCAGTTCTGACACTGTCTACCTGGAATCAGATCCCACAGGTAAAGTGCTCAGTCGCATAAGACTGCTTGCCACTCCCCATTTCAGATACAAATCTCAAGTCCTAAGTGTCACCTGTTCTCCTAACTGACAACTATAAATCAGGTTCAATAATTTGCTAGAAAACCTAACAGAACTCAGGAAAACAGTTTACTTGCTAGATTATTGGTTTATTTGGTAATGATATGACTTAGAAATGACCAGATGGGAGAGATATACAGGGCAAGATATGTGGGAAGGGGTACAGAGCTTCCATGCTCTCTCCAGGAATGCCCCCCTCCTGGAACCTCCATGCGTTGAGCAGCCTGGAAGCTCTCTGAACCCCATAGTTCAGTAATTTTTGTGGAGATTTCATTACATAGGCATCATCAGTTACTAACTCAGTCCTGCAGGGGCTGAAAGTTCTAAACTTCTAATCATGGCTTGGTGTTTCTGGTGACCAGCCTCCACCCTAAAGCTGTCCAGGAACCCACCAAGAGTCTCCTCATTAGAACAAAAGATGCTCCTAACATCCAGGAAATTCTAAGGGATTTAGGAACTTTATGTCAGAAATCAGAGTCAAAAGCCAAATATTAGAATATTAGAATTAGGGAATCACAAAGGTTTTAGGAGCTCTGGCCAGGAGCCGGGGATGAAAATTTATATTTCTTATTATATCACATCACAGGTGCTGAGAGGGGAGCTCTGACTCTGGTTCTGCTGACCATCTATACCTTCCTTCTAAAATGTTTCCTTACAATTAACCTGATTATGATACGGCATCTTGCAAATACAAAACACCATCTCATCCTTTGAACTTCTAACGTGAGAAAATGAAATAGAACAGTCTGTTCTTTAGAGTGAAGGTTAGCAAGTAAGGGCCTGCAGACCAAATCTGGCCCACCACCCATTTTTTTGGAAAAGTTTTATTCAAATGCACCATGTGTCTGTTTATGCCTTGTCTATGGCTGCTTTCCTGTTACAAGAACGGAGATGACTATTTGCAATAGCGACCTTCTGGCCCACAAAATCTAAAACTTTGACTGTCTGGCCTCTTCCAGAAAAATTTTGCAGACTCTTGGTCTAGAGGTTATACCTGGGTAACTAACAATTTCAAGATGAGAGACCTTTGAGACTAAGAATCTAAGACCAGACATTCAGCCAAAACAGAAGCTGATAAATACACAGGAAGATGGAAGGAGAGTGTTGTTACCTGAAAAATAAAACTAAAATACAGAAGGTGATGATGAAAGTATTGCATGTGGTGATAAAAGCAGAAATCCAGTATGAACATTTTACTGCTAGAATGTGTTTAATGGCCAGGGTCAAGTTAAGGCCTTAACTGAATAAAACAAATGAGGTGTCTGTGGGTGCATGGGTCACCTCACACAGTAAGGCTTAATCAATTTCAGATGAACAGAAGTTGAAATGGAGTTTTAAAAAACTGGACTTGAAAATACTTCTAATTTTCATTTGCCTAATGAGGATAAGCATCTTTCACATGATTCACTACCACCTGTGTATATATTTTGGGTAAATCATTTGTTCAAACATTTTGATAATTTTTTAATTAAATAGCTTGTTTTCTAATTATTGAATTTTAAGAAATATTTTTATATATTTGTCACAGAGAGAGAGAGCACAAGCAGGGGGAGCAACAGGCAGAGAGAGAAGAAGACAAAGGGAGAAGAAGTCTCCCTGCTGAGCAAGCAGCCACATGTGGGATTCAATCCCAGGACCCTAGGACATGACTTGAGCCAAAGGAAAATGATTAAATGACTGAGTACCCAGGAGTCCCTAATTACTGAATTTTTTAAAAATTGTGATATACTTTATACACAGTGATGGTTAATTTTATGTGTCATCTTCGCTGGGCTGTGGTGCTCAGTGGTCTGGTCAAATACCAGTCTAGATGTTGCTGTGAAGGTAAACACAAAAATCCACGATGAACAAAGTATGAGCTTTTATTTTTTCTTATTTTTAATTTTTTTTGACTTAAATTCAATTAGGCAACATATAACTTTTAAAATAAAGACAGAATCTACTAAGATAAGGGAAGGGAGTTGTGTAATTGTGGGGTTGATCCTGCAAAGAAGTCATTTATTACAGTTGGGATAATCTGACATCAGTAACTGAACATTAAAATAGTGCTTTCTAACCATTTAAGATGACCAGATATTTGCAATATTTGAAATGCACAAGAGCAAATGAATGAAGGGAGCTGTGTGAAATTGTGGAAGAGAAAGAAATATGAGAACAGTGTGAAACAATGTCTTAAAGAGCCAGAGCTTTGTAATAAGTTGGCATCACATTCAGAAGGCTTAATTTCAAGAGATATTTATCCCAACAATAGCTGATAATAATGCCCTAATAAGTCCTGTACTTTGTGCTAAGACAAAGTTAATCAGGGTTTTCTTAGACTGTGTGATGTTCTGGAACCATCACACCATTGAGGCTCTGCCACTTACCAGCAAGAGGATGTTAGGAAGGTAATTAACCTCTCTGGGTCCTAATTTCATAATCTTTAAAATAAGGATAATACCTGCTTTGTTAACTTAATAGAGTTCTTGTGAGGATCTCATGAGATAATGGTTGCGAAAGTGCTTTATAAAATTGTGATCTGCAAAGTTGGCCATTGTTGTTTTGTGGTGGATTCTTTTTTTGAAGCCAGAGTAGGGAGCCAAAACTAATATCCACTGTGTAGACCATGTCTGATAGGGTTTTTCTGTGTGTAGTTTTGTTTGGGTGGGCAGAGACCTGATTTGACTCATGGCCTCTCTGAATCTGTGTGTAATTGAGTCAAAGGCACAGAAATTAACAAGTTCATGCAACCATGGGCAAAAATTTAACACTGAGAACTGGCAGACTGTAGATTTTAGGTGTTTTATAAGGAAAGCTGTCTCAAAATGTGGATGACATTTTTGGGTATTGCTAAAGTTTGATGTGAGGGACAAGAGTTGGGTTTACATATTGGATGACTGAGAGACAGAAATATTCTTGGTTCAATTGGTTTCTTGATGAGATGAAACTGGGAAGTGGTGGGGTAGATGACCACAGTTAGACATAGCAAAGAAGATGGTTGGCAATTTAGTCATTGTCTCAGAAGTCTGGTCATTCACTTGTGTGAGCAAAGATGTATCAATGTATCCTCTATTATGGCCATTTAAAAGGACAGATAATGTGTTTTGAAACAAATGCACTATCTCTACTAATACATCAGGAAGCTATCTGTGTTAAAATGAATATCAAAGACACTATTCATACATTTCAAGCCCTTGAAACTTAATAAAAAAAACTTTACTTGATGAAAGTATAAGGAAGCAGGTCATTTGTAGAAGGAACAATATTGAAAGATTTTTAGCAATACTTCTTTGACCTCAAGTCTAAGCAATCTGGTTTGATCTGGAGTTAGTATTTGGCTGCTGGAAAGGCTTGTCAAGGTAGAGTGTTTTGGTTTCATTTGATCTGTCTTCATACTAGGCTCCTGAATTTTCTCCTGAAATTTAGAACTTTAGAACTTTAGCTTTGGTGAGCTCCACCCAAATTTCAACACCAACAGAGCTTTTGTATTAAGTTCAGAGTGGGAGATTGTTTGGACAAATAATTCATACCCTTTGATGGGAAGGGAAGATTTGTTTCAAGAAAGAGATTATCTGTGCGTGTGCCAGGTTGGGGGCCCTAGCCCTCAATTTGCCAGTGCATTAGCGTGTCCATTAAAGGAATTGCATTTTTATTGGATCATATCAAGCTGTTGATTGGAAAAATAAAAGTGGCATGTAAATTTTTCACTAGCTGTGACAGAATAGTGATGGCACATCCAAAGAATGTGCTGGAAATGGTGAACAATTATTGATACAATTTTTCTTCCAGCCCATCCTATAGGAAGAACCATCCATTTCCTCGATTGCTCGAAGATTGGCTCTATGCATTATGGAAGGTGGGGTGAGCTTCCCTGTTAGGATAACAGGGTTTAAAATATCTCTCTTTTAATATTTCATTCTATTAACCTTGCAAGTTTCTCCAAATAAAGATACATTAACATAGTGGTGGGGTATGAGGGGAGGGCAGTAATGAATCTAGAAGGGTGAAGGTGGTTTACTTTTACTGTGATATGCCTTAGAGAGGGCCCAAGCACTTCGTGGCAAATGAAAACATCAATCTGGTGTTTGTGAAGGGGTTCTGTAATGGATGAGTACCTTGGAGATGGGGAGGAGTCAGAAATTAAACAAATATTATCTAGTTCTTAAACTACATAGAATAAAGCCTTTTTCACAGTTTTAAACCAGAAGAACCATTAATGAACTCCTCACAGTCATTAAATTCCTAAGAATAAAGAGATGGCTGGGCTGTGCAAGAAGTTCACTTTTTCCATGGTGTGTGGTGGATTTCTAGCACTCACATTTCTGCACCACCTTGGTTAGATTTATATACAACATGGTATGTTCTAATTTCTGTTTTTCCATCTTCCTCAGTGCAGCAGTTGGTGCATGGAGTAGCTTAGAGGCAATTTTTGCAATAATCATATTTAACACCTTTTTATAAATAGAAGCAATCTATTATAAACCTGGCTGCGCTCCAGTTTTATTTTTTTAATCAGTTCTTTTTCTGTTTTGTCTGTGTGAAGCTTATTTTGACTGGAGGTGGGGGATTGTGAATTGATAGTATCCTAATAGAAAACAAAGAATTTATTTCAAGCATGTCTTAATCACAAGGATAAAACTGATAGCTCCTTGTCACATTGGGGATTTTTTGATTTGTGGTAAATATAAATTGAACCTGAACTAGAAATTGTGTCTTCAATTCTATCAACCTGGTCTGTCTATAAGAAAAGATTCTTACACAAAGTGAAATGTCCTTTGGACCTGCAAATGACATAAACACCATTTAAAAGTCTCTAAAATCCAACAATCAGGCTGATTGTGCTCTCTTTTTATTCTAGTTTCTTCTACTATTAGTGAAAATTTGGGGGACTTTTAATGAACATCAAGTCACTAATGACAGTCTGTTATAGAGGACGGAAGGAGGGGGGACCTCTTCATCTAGGTAGGATGTAGAAGGTCTTGGCCTATGCTCTTGCTGAAACAATAGGAAGAAACAAATAATTTATAAATTTACAAAAAGGCTACTCTTATAGCCACCAGAGAGCTAGGAAAGCAATGAAAATTAGATAAACTAAGCTCTCAAGCAGGCGAACTGCCAGTCATCAGCTACCCTCACCCCTCTGTGGTCACTCACCAATTTTGGATGTGGGCCAAGGAAGGTGGAGAGGGCTTGCATGAAATAGTTGGCTAGTCTCACCATAAAGACATTTTCAAATTCTGAACATTCTACATTGGGTGGGAGGTTAGGGAGCTAAGTTGAAACCTCCACAGGGTGACACTGTAACTCTTAGACTCTTTCAGGGCCAAGGAGACAATGACCCCATCACTCTAAATAAAACTTCAGAAATCCATGTCCTAGAAATAAAGGAAAATTGTAAGTGTTATTTACTAAAACTAAAACCTAGTCCATTTATTGGCTTGGAATGATTAATCTTTCATACTAGCTGCATAAGAGAGAAAAAAATTCTCTTCGGTGGATAATAAAACCACCTAGAGTCTCTGCTGTTTTGTGTATCTTATATGCAATAGAAAATTATAAGACATACAAAGGGCCAAGATTATATGACTAACAACCAAGGAGAAAAAACAATAAAAGAGGAAGACCCACAGATGATTGAATATTAACAGGTAAGATTTAAAAAATATGATTAGGACATCGAAAAATAGAGAAAAAAACAAAAGGTACAAAGATGGAGAAGTTTACAAAAGAATTGAAATCTATAAAGAATTAGATGGTTATTCTAAAATTGAAAAATGTAATATCTGAAATTAAGATTATATGAGAATTAGTGGTTACTGGACCTAGCAGAACAGAGGACTAGTGAACTGGAAGGCAAGTTAATAGCATTCAAGTTCAGATTTTAGAAAAGACAGAAATGTAAGACACATTCAACATATTCTAAAAAGGTTCAACATACAAATAACTGTATTCTTTGAATTAATAGAGAAGGAAGTGGGGGCAGAAGTAATTTTCAAAGTGGTAATGGCTGAGAATTTCACCAAATGGGATCCCTAGATTTGATAAAATCATGGAATCCTGAGCAATGGAAATACAGAGAAAAGCATACACACATCATAGTAAAACTGTTGAAGAACAAAGTAAAAAATAAAATTTTCAGATCTACCAGAAAAAAGAAATATTACCTCTGAAAAAAGCCATGGTAAGACCAGCAGCTGGATGCTTATGAGAGGTAATGGAATCTGGAGAGCAATAAAACATTCTGAAAGTGGTGAAAGAAAATCACTGTCAATTTGGAATGAAGAATATCTAGAATATTATTCAAGAGTGAAAATAAAAATAAAAATAAAATAAAATAAAAAAACAAAATAAAAATAAAAATAGAGGGAATTCATTGCTCTTATGTTTGTATTAAAGGAAAACTTTTTTACTCCAGGCTGGAGGAAAATGATTCCATATGGTAATATGGAAATGCTGGAGGAAATGAATAATATTATGAGGACTAAATCTGTGGCTAAATAGAAATAATTTTTGATTGTGCAAAGCAATAACTGCAATTCTAATGAAGTTTAAAGTAGATGCAGAAAAATGTACAATAATGCTAAGGCAAAGATGGGTGGGAGGTAGATGGAGTTAAACAGTTGTACAGTTCTAGCAGGATTCAGATAATAAAAATTATAGTATGTATTAGATTGTGACAAATCAAGAAATCATGTTGTAATTCTTAGGTTAATCACTGAAAGAATAGTAAAATAACACATAGCATGTTGATAGAAGGAAAATAAATAGGATAATAAAAGTATTTAATTACTAAAAAATAAAGGCCTCTGTCTCCTTGGCCCTGAAATGTTCTAAGAGTTATAGTCTCACCCTGTGGAGGTTTCAACTTAACTCCCTAAACTCCCACCCCAAATAAAAGTATTTAATTACTAAAAAATAACGGCTCCTCTCAGCCCTGGCAGGTGGGCAGTATAATTCCATTTGACATAGGAGAAAACAGATTGTAGGTGTGAGAGAATTTCTAGTTCTTATCAAGGGGACATTCTTCTTTCTCATTTTTAAACTTGGTGTACGTTATCTTTTTATTTTGGTTTCTGTGTTTTTTCTAGGGAAAGAAGAATGTAGAATTAACATTTGAAGAATACTTTTTTACCTGTGTTCTAGGTGCTGCTACCTGGTTGCTCCAGGTAATGCTCCATATTTTTGTGCTGTAACCTTATTATTGCCATTTGTAAATGTGACAACTGATCTGTTGAGATTCTTAATTGGGCAGAGGAACATATTCTAATTTGCATAAATATAAATGGAACTTATATTGGATTATTAGGTAGCTCACTGACTCTGGCAAGAGTGGAAATTCTTTGTGAAGACCATCCTATCACCTTCACAGGATACAGATAGCACAGTTTTACCACTGAGGTGTGAGGCTTTTTTTGGCTGAGTTCCCCAAAGCTGGAGGTTTCCACTATCTGAAGCACAATGACAAAAGCTGTAGGACAGTTAGGAGGGGGGAAATTTCATGCTTCCCTCTGTTGCTCTCTTCGTCATGAACATCGCTAGAGAGTACATCTGATTCACAAAGCCTAGATCACGTAGCTGTACCTTAGCTTCAATGAACACTTGGGAAATGAATTTCTGGCTTATTTCTAGAAGAGATAGGACTGATAAAGGAGAGATTTCCTTAAACATACGCAGAATGTTCAAGCAATGTCTGTGTGTGTGTGCATGCACATGCGTTTGTGTACAAAGTCAACAGATATCCACCACAAGAAGTGGAGCTCAAGGATGCTGAGTGCCATCTAGGATTTCAGAACATTTAGCGATGGCCCAGGGTTGGAGTCAGGACTGTTGGTTTTGGAGGATGTGAACAACTCTGAACCATCATTTATTTGATCCCTTCTAGTCTTTGTGAGGCACACTGTATCTTGGCTGCTGGGAGCATGCCAGCACTTGCTGAACGGCATTTCAGGACCAATGGGTTAGGGCTTGAGATAGATAGTGGGCCAGGAAAGCATTTGATTCTGTGGTGGTAATGTCTTCAGCTTACACTCCTGCTAGCATTGGATATTCCAGGAGTTATAGGTTTAGAAACTTCTGCATCAATTTACTGACAACTCCTCACATCTCAGGTACCTTGCGTTTCTACCCAACTGACAAAGACAAAATTTTAGTCATCTAAGAAAAACAAGTGAACCAAGGGATAATGGGATTTTTTATGGTCCAATAAGAAAACATCATCTCAGACCAGATTAAAAAAAAAAACAAAATAAATATTGTGGATAGTCAGTTATGGGATCTGATTGCATATATGGTTATTTTAAACCCACAGCACATAATTAAAAACACTAATTTGATAAATGAATCTTTTAGGTCATACAGATAATATGGAGGCATTTTGAGGGGGGAGATTTTCACACTAATACCTGCATTTATTCTGCCTGCCTCTTTAGTGATAAGGACGTGTGTTTGTGAAGTGCTTGGCGATTTGTAGATACTTTCCCATGGCTTCACTAATTTTCTCCTCTCCACTCTGGTAGGTGGGCAGTATAATTCTATATGACGTAGGAGAAAACAGGTTGTAGATGTCAGAGAATTTCTAGTATATTTTGTTAAGGGGACACTCTTCTTTCTCATTTTTAAACTTGGTGTGTATTATCTTTTTGTTTTGGTTTCTGTGTTTTTCCTAGGGATCGAAGGAGGTTTTAGGTGGTATTACCAATGAGCTACTGGTTATTTGTCAACCTCTCAACAAATGTATTTATTATTATAAGGATCAAATTTGCATGTTCTATGTCATACCTGTACACTAGTGTTTTCTTGTTCCTATCTGATTGCATAATGGTCATAATATGCTGCTTTTAATTGGCATCAGTACCAAACCAACAGCAGATGTCAATCAAAGAAGCTTTCTGAGATTAGATCGTAGAAGATAGCAGAGGAGGTATAACTAGTATAATCTGATATTTCTGGTTTATTACATGGCGCCAGTGGCTCTGATCTCAATGGACTAGGCTATGTTCTCACTGTCAAAGAACTGCTCCAAAAGGCCATGTGAAAGATGTTTTCTTAAGTCTTCTTTTTTTTCAATAGATATGTCTTGCTACCCACGATATTCTCTTACTCATTTTTGAGTTGATGTGGGAGGTTGCACCAACCACCCGGCTAAGCACTGGGCTGTTAGTGTACATTTCTAGAGCCCCCAAGTTAAAGCTTGTTTTTAGCCAGTAATGCTGTTCTTCCAGAGTCCCTTCTCTCCAGGAAAATAACAACCCAATGAAATAAAGCATCTGATTCCAGAGGGAAAAATTACATGGCTTAAAGGAACCAAACCACAAAGGTTTCAGTTATCAAACTGGTCGGAAGACATTTTGGTATTTTATATCACTGGCACCACATTGCTGGGGAAAGCTCACCTATACTTTTTGTTGTGTGGAAGTCCAAATGTCAAAACCCTATTTTCTCTCTGGAGCAGGAGAAGTGTTTTTATTCCTACTCATACCAAGCCTAGAGGCTCTAAGGGTACCTGCGTTCAGGTGAACTCATTAGTCCTCCTAGCATGTGTGTGCACTCATGACTATTCAAGGACAGTACCAATTAGCACCTATTAGCGATGAAGCTCTGAAGTACTTTACGACGAGGAATGGAATTTGATTGAGCACCGAGAATGGCAATCTAGTTATCTGAAGTCAGAGGCCAGCCACCAGTGCTTGTGACTGATTTTGGAGAGTTGAAAATATTTCTCTACCCTTGGGTGAATCTAGAGGCCCATCTCCTTTAAAAGGGGTAATTTTTGTATCATAAGAGCAAGGGGTTGGCACACTGTGGCCAATGGGCCCAATCCAGCCTTCTGCCTGCTCTTGAGAATAATTTTGCAAATGATTGCGGGTCACAGCCATAATCCCTCATAATTGTATTGCTAATGACTACTTTATGCTGTGACAGTGAAGCTCAGTAAGTGTTTCTGAGACTGTAGGGTCTACAACGTCTAAAATACCGACTCCCTAGTCCTTTATAGGAATTTGCTAGCCCCTGTCTTAGTGTGTCAGATTGAGAGTACATACATGCAGAGACAGCCATATGAGGCTGCCCGTTGTTGTGGCTCTTGACATCCTTCTTCTGTGTTTCTTGCCTCTTTTAGGGTAGCCTTTAAAATATATTTTTTAATGTCTTTGAATACCCAGGTCCTTTTGCTTTCTTAGAATTCAATAGGGATGACAATCTCTCCATATAAAATGGTCAGGGGCTTACAATACTGAAGAAATTAATATAGAAGCATTATCAGAAGTTCAGTGTAATGTTCTTGCAATTTTTCTGTAGGCCTAGAGTTTCATCAACACTAAGACTTTAACAAAAAATTTAGAAATAACTAGAAATTTATTTACACACATATTAACAGAGGTATATGTGTAAAAGCAGTCATCATAGCACTCTGCAATGAGAAAAGATTAATAGTCATAAATACCTGCCGTGGGACTAGTTAAATTGTGGCATATCCATTCATATGATGGTGATGTGGTTTCTTTGGTATAGAAAGAAGGGAGTGATAAAATGGAATATATAGATAGAATTATAATTTTTTTGAATAAGATGCCAATCTCTAGGAAGTTAATAGGATACCAGTCACATTTGTTGCCACCAGGGAGGGGAACTGTAAGGGTATGGAGATAGGAGGGGGAATTTCTCTGTAGAAACATTGTTCCTTTTGAATTTCTAAACATGCAAGGAAATTATCTTTTCAGAGAATAAAAACCAAAATAGAGAACATTCTTTAACAGGAAACAAGTGTAGGTGTGTTGCTCAGACTGATTTACCTGAGTGATGTAACACCCTTGCTGGTAAAAACCAGCCTGGACCCATGTCTAAACCAGAGCCCAGAAGCCACTCAAAAGGGGGTTCAAGGAAGAATGAAGGCTTTGCTGGTGACAGAGATGAGGTGACGTTTATTTTCTTTTTAAAATTCATTGATTCTGCTGGCAAAATTGAACAAACTTCAATGAGAAGCAAACACCAGCTAATTAATGTGTTTGACCATTTCCATTTTCCTCTTCTGACAGCTGCTTAACCTGACTGATGAGTGGGTTAATGCAATTACAACCACTGAAAATTCCTATGGAGTTAAGGGATATGGAAGTATAGTGCTTACATTTTAATTATTAAAGCTTAGGTTGACTCATGGGCTATGCCCACTGTGGGTTTCTACTGCCCAATCAGATCCCAGGGACTTCTATTTGTCCCTGGGATCTGATCTATTTGATGCAGCCACCCGGGAACGTTTTCACTGGTACAAGATCTTGCAAGAGTCTTCCCTCTCTGCTTCTATAGTGGCAACAGTTACCCAGAGTCAGATGTTATTTCTGATGCTCTTCTTTGTTCTTCTTTAATGTCTTAAACTTTTTCCAATGCAAATATCCTACCTGAAGTAATTTTCACTTATGCAACTTAAAAATAAT